>NW_026734530.1:0-329422 GCF_949786415.1 Peromyscus eremicus | reverse complement strand
ACTGAAGAGGATCTACTGTTCTTGTCAGTTTAATAAGCAGAATTGAACTAGATATGGCCGTGTGTGTAGGAAGCACAGTTCTTTTGTTCTGAGCAAGGTCACTCTTTTGGCCCTATAGGAAACACAGTAGAGTAGAAGAGTGATCTTATCTCAAAAGCAGAGTGTGTTTATTGTAAGGCGAGCTAGCGTTTGTTTCCCAGTCCTAAATGGAGTTGAATCACATGCAGTTTTTGGTCCTATGAGCAAGAGTTGTTTTCTGGTAAGAAGAGTCACCATTGCGCTCCCATTGCCATACACAGTAAAAATAGCACTGGCGTCTGTTCCCAGCAAATACAGTATATTGGACTGAACAGGAGCTACTGTTCTTGTCAGTTTCTTAAGCAGAGTTGAACTAGATATGGCCCATGTGTGTAGGAAGCACAGTTCTTTTGTTCTGAGCAAGCTCATTGTTCGGACCCCATAGGAAACACAGTAGAGTAGAAGAGTGCTCTTTTCTCAAAAGCAGAGTGTGTTTCTTGTAAGGCGAGCTCGCGTTTGTTTTCGAGTCCTAAATGGAGTTGATTCACATGCAGTTTCTGGTCCTACGAGCAAGCGTTTTTTCTGGTAAGAAGAGTCACAATTGCGCTCCCATTGTCATACACAGGGCAAATAGCACTGGCGTCTGTTCCCAGCATGTACAGTGTATTGGACTGAAGAGGATCTACTGTTCTTGTCAGTTTCCTAAGCAGAATTGAACTAGATATGGCTCATGTGTTTAGGAAGCACAGTTCTTTTATTCTGAGCAAGCTCACTATTTGGACCCCATAGGAAACACAGTAGAGTAGAAGAGTGCTCTTTTCTCAAAAGCAGAGTGTGTTTCTTGTAAGGCGAGCTAGCGATTGTTTCCCAGTCCTAAATGGAGTTGAATTCCATGCAGTTTCTGGTCCTACGAGCAAGAGATTTTTTCTGGTAAGAAGAGTCACTATTGTGCTCCCATTGTCATACACAGGGCAATTAGCACTGGCGTCTGTTCCCAGCATGTACAGTGTATTGGACTGAAGAGGATCTACTGTTCTTGTCAGTTTAATAAGCAGAATTGAACTAGATATGGCCGTGTGTGTAGGAAGCACAGTTCTTTTGTTCTGAGCAAGCTCACTGTTCTAACCGTATAGGAAACACATTAGAGTAGAAGAGAGCTCTTTTCTCAAAAGCAGAGTATGTTTCTTGTAAGGCGAGCTAGCGTTTGTATCCCACTTTTAAATGGAGTTGAATCACATGCAGTTTCTGGTCATACCAGCATGAGTTTTTTTCTTGTAAGAAGAGTCACTATTGTGCTCCCATTGTCATACACAGGGCAAATAGCACTGGCGTCTGTTCCCAGCAAGTACAGTGTATTGGACTGAAAAGGATCTACTGTTCTTGTCAGTTTCCTAAGCAGAATTAAACTAGATATAGCCATGTGTGTAGGAAGCCAAGTTCTTTTTTTCTGAGCAAGCTCACTGTTTTGGCCCTATAGGAAACACAGTAGAGTAGAAGAGTGATCTTTTCTCAAAAGCAGAGTGTGTTTCTTGTAAGGCAAGCTAGGGTTTGTTTCCCAGTCCTAAATGGAGTTGAATCACATGCAGTTTCTTCTCCTATGAGCAAGAGTTGTTTTCTGGTAAGAAGAGTCACTATTGCGCTCCCATTGCCATACACAGTGCAAATAGCACTGGCGTCTGTTCCCAGCATGTACAGTGTATTGGACTGAACAGGAGCTACTGTTCTTGTCAGTTTCCTATGCAGAGTTGATCTAGATATGGCCCGTGTGTGTAGGAAGCACAGTTCTTTTTTTCTGAGCAAGCTCACTGTTTTGGCCCTATAGGAAACACAGTAGAGTAGAAGAGTACTCTTTTCTCAAAAGCAGAGTGTGTTTCTTGTAAGGTTAGCTAGTGTTTGTTTCCCAGTCCTAAATGGAGTTGAATCCCATGCAGTTTTGGTCCTACGAGCAAGAGTTGTTTTCTGGTAAGAAGTGTCACTATTGCGCTCAAATTGTCATACACAGGGCAAATAGCACTTGCGTCTATTCCCAGCATGTACAGTGTATTGCACTGAAGAGGATATACTGTTCTTGTCAGTTTCCTAAGCAGAAGTGAACTAGATATTCCGTGTGTGTAGGAAGCACAGTTCTTTTGTTTCTGAGCAAGCTCACTGTTCTTGCCCTATAAGAAACACAGTAGAGTAGAAGAGTGATCTTTTCTCAAAAGCAGAGTGTGTTTCTTGTAAGGCGAGCTAGCGTTTGTTTCCCAGTCCTAAATGGAGTTGAATCACTTTCAGTTTCTGGTCCTATGAGCAAGAGTTGTTTTCTGGTACGAAGAGTTACTATTGCGCTCAAATTGTCATACACAGGGCAAATAGCACTGGCGTCTATTCCCAGCATGTACAGTGTATTGCACTAAAGAGGATCTACTGTTCTTGTCAGTTTCCTTAGCAGAATTGAACTAGATATGGCCATGTGTGTAGGAAGCACAGTTCTTTTGTTCTGAGCAAGCACACTCTTCTGGCCCTATAGGAAACACAGTAGAGTAGAAGAGTGATGGTTTCTCAAAAGCAGAGTGTGTTTCTTGTAGGGCAAGCTAGCATTTGTTTACAAGTCCTAAATGGACTTGAATCACATGCAGTTTTTGGTCCTATGAGCAAGAGTTTTTTTCTGTTAAGGAGAGTCACTATTGCGCTCCCATTGTCATACACAGGGCAAATAGCCCTGGCGTCTGTTTCCAGCAAGTACAGTGTATTAGACTGAAAAGGGTCTACTGTTCTTGTCAGATTCCTAAGCAGAATTGAACTAGATATGGCCGTGTGTGTAGGAAGCACAGTTCTTTTTTTCTGAGCAAGCTCACTGTTTTGGCCCTAGAGGAAACACATTAGATTAGAAGAGTGCTCTTTTCTCAAAAGCTGAGTGCGTTTACTGTAAGGCGAACTAGCGTTTGTTTTCCAGTCCTAAATGGAGTTGAATCCCATGCAGTTTCTGGTCTTAGGAACAAGAGTTGTTTTCTGGTAAGAAGAGTCACTATTGCGCTCCCATTGCCATACACAGTGCAAATAGCACTCACGTCTGTTCCCAGCATGTACAGTGTATTTGACTGAACAGGAGCTACTGTTCTTGTCAGTTTCCTAGGCAGAGTTGATCTAGATATGGCCGTGTGTGTAGGAAGCACAGTTCTTCTGTTCTGAGCAAGCTCACTGTTCGGACCACATAGGAATCACAGTAGAGTAGAAGGGTACCCTTTTCTCAAAAGCAGAGTGTGTTTCTTGTAAGGCGAGCTAGCATTTGTTTCCCAGTCTTAAATGGAGTTGAATCCCATGCAGTTTCTGGTCCTACGAGCAAGAGTTGTTTTCTGGTAAGAAGAGTCACTATTGTGCTCCCATTGTCATACACGGGGCAAAGAGCACTGGCGTCTGTTCCCAGCCTGTACAGTGTATTGGACTGAAGAAGATCTACTGTTTTTGTCAGTTTCCTAAGAAGAGTTGAAGTAGATATAGCCCGTGTGTGTAGGAAGCACAGTTCTTTTGTTCTGAGCAAACTCGCTGTTCTGGTCCTATAGGAAACACTTTAGAGTAGAAGAGTGCTCTTTTCTCAAAAGCAGAGTATGTTTCTTGAAAGGCGAGCTAGCGTTTGTTTCCCAGTTGTAAATGGAGTTGAATCCCATGCAGTTTCTGTTCCTACGAGCAAGAGTTGTTTTCTGGTAAGAAGAGTCACTATTGCGCTCCCATTACCATACACAGTGCAAATAGCACTCACGTCTGTTACCAGCATGTACAGTGTATTGGACTGAACAGGAGCTACTGTTCTTGTCAGTTTCCTAAGCAGAGTTGAACTAGATATGGCCCGTGTGTGAAGGAAGCACAGTTCTTTTGTTCTGAGCAAGCTCACTGTTCAGAAACCTTAGGAAACCGAGTAGAGTAGAAGAGTGCTCTTTTCTCAAAAGCAGAGTGTGTTTCTTGTAAGGTGAGCTAGTGTTTGTTTCCCAGTCCTAAATGGAATTGAATTCCATGCAGTTTCTGGTCTTACGAGCAAGAGTTGTTTTCTGGTAAGAAGAATCACTATTGTGCTCAAATTGTCATTCACAGGGCAAATAGCAATGGCGTCTATTCCCAGCATGTACAGTATATTGGACTGAAGAGGATCTACTGTTCTTGTCAGTTTCCTAAGCAGAATTGAACTAGATATGGCCGTGTGTGTAGGAAGCACAGTTCTTTTGTTCTGAGCAAGCTCACTGTTCTTGCCCAATAGGAAACACAGTAGAGTAGAAGAGTGATCTTTTCTCAAAAGCAGAGTGTGTTTCTTGTAAGGCGAGCTAGCGTTTGTTTCCCAGTCCTAAATGGAGTTGAATCACATGCAGTTTTTGGTCCTATGAGCAAGAGTTGTTTTCTGGTAAGAAGAGTCACTATTGCGCTCCTATTGGCATACACAGTGCAAATAGCACTGGCGTCTGTTCCCAGCAAGTACAGTGTATTGGACTGAAGAGGAGGTACTGTTCTTGACAGGTTCCTAAGCAGAGTTGAACTAGATATGGCCCGTGTGTGTAGGAAGCACAGTTCTTTTGTTCTGAGCAAGCTCACTGTTCGGACCCCATAGGAAATACAGTAGAGTAGAAGAGTGCTCTTTTGTCAAAACCAGAGTGTGTTTCTTGTAAGGCTAGCTAGCGATTGTTTCCCAGTCCTAAATGGAGTTGAATTCCATGCAGTTTCTGGTCCTACGAGCAAGAGTTTTTTTCTGGTAAGAAGAGTCACTATTGTGCTCCCATTATCATACACAGGTCAAATAGCACTGCCGTCTGTTCCCAGCATGTACAGTGTATTGGACTGAAGAGGATCTACTGTTCTTGTCAGTTTAATAAGCAGAATTGAACTAGATATGGCCGTGTGTGTAGGAAGCACAGTTCTTTTGTTCTGAGCAAGGTCACTCTTTTGGCCCTATAGGAAACACAGTAGAGTAGAAGAGTGATCTTATCTCAAAAGCAGAGTGTGTTTATTGTAAGGCGAGCTAGCGTTTGTTTCCCAGTCCTAAATGGAGTTGAATCACATGCAGTTTTTGGTCCTATGAGCAAGAGTTGTTTTCTGGTAAGAAGAGTCACCATTGCGCTCCCATTGCCATACACAGTAAAAATAGCACTGGCGTCTGTTCCCAGCAAATACAGTATATTGGACTGAACAGGAGCTACTGTTCTTGTCAGTTTCTTAAGCAGAGTTGAACTAGATATGGCCCATGTGTGTAGGAAGCACAGTTCTTTTGTTCTGAGCAAGCTCATTGTTCGGACCCCATAGGAAACACAGTAGAGTAGAAGAGTGCTCTTTTCTCAAAAGCAGAGTGTGTTTCTTGTAAGGCGAGCTCGCGTTTGTTTTCGAGTCCTAAATGGAGTTGATTCACATGCAGTTTCTGGTCCTACGAGCAAGCGTTTTTTCTGGTAAGAAGAGTCACAATTGCGCTCCCATTGTCATACACAGGGCAAATAGCACTGGCGTCTGTTCCCAGCATGTACAGTGTATTGGACTGAAGAGGATCTACTGTTCTTGTCAGTTTCCTAAGCAGAATTGAACTAGATATGGCTCATGTGTTTAGGAAGCACAGTTCTTTTATTCTGAGCAAGCTCACTATTTGGACCCCATAGGAAACACAGTAGAGTAGAAGAGTGCTCTTTTCTCAAAAGCAGAGTGTGTTTCTTGTAAGGCGAGCTAGCGATTGTTTCCCAGTCCTAAATGGAGTTGAATTCCATGCAGTTTCTGGTCCTACGAGCAAGAGATTTTTTCTGGTAAGAAGAGTCACTATTGTGCTCCCATTGTCATACACAGGGCAATTAGCACTGGCGTATGTTCCCAGCATGTACAGTGTATTGGACTGAAGAGGATCTACTGTTCTTGTCAGTTTAATAAGCAGAATTGAACTAGATATGGCCGTGTGTGTAGGAAGCACAGTTCTTTTGTTCTGAGCAAGCTCACTGTTCTAACCGTATAGGAAACACATTAGAGTAGAAGAGAGCTCTTTTCTCAAAAGCAGAGTATGTTTCTTGTAAGGCGAGCTAGCGTTTGTTTCCCACTTTTAAATGGAGTTGAATCACATGCAGTTTCTGGTCATACGAGCATGAGTTTTTTTCTTGTAAGAAGAGTCACTATTGTGCTCCCATTGTCATACACAGGACAAATAGCACTGGCGTCTGTTCCCAGCAAGTACAGTGTATTGGACTGAAAAGGATCTACTGTTCTTGTCAGTTTCCTAAGCAGAATTAAACTAGATATAGCCATGTGTGTAGGAAGCCAAGTTCTTTTTTTCTGAGCAAGCTCACTGTTTTGGCCCTATAGGAAACACAGTAGAGTAGAAGAGTGATCTTTTCTCAAAAGCAGAGTGTGTTTCTTGTAAGGCAAGCTAGGGTTTGTTTCCCAGTCCTAAATGGAGTTGAATCACATGCAGTTTCTTCTCCTATGAGCAAGAGTTGTTTTCTGGTAAGAAGAGTCACTATTGCGCTCCCATTGCCATACACAGTGCAAATAGCACTGGCGTCTGTTCCCAGCATGTACAGTGTATTGGACTGAACAGGAGCTACTGTTCTTGTCAGTTTCCTATGCAGAGTTGATCTAGATATGGCCCGTGTGTGTAGGAAGCACAGTTCTTTTTTTCTGAGCAAGCTCACTGTTTTGGCCCTATAGGAAACACAGTAGAGTAGAGGAGTACTCTTTTCTCAAAAGCAGAGTGTGTTTCTTGTAAGGCTAGCTAGTGTTTGTTTCCCAGTCCTAAATGGAGTTGAATCCCATGCAGTTTTGGTCCTACGAGCAAGAGTTGTTTTCTGGTAAGAAGTGTCACTATTGCGCTCAAATTGTCATACACAGGGCAAATAGCACTAGCGTCTATTCCCAGCATGTACAGTGTATTGCACTGAAGAGGATATACTGTTCTTGTCAGTTTCCTAAGCAGAAGTGAACTAGATATTCCGTGTGTGTAGGAAGCACAGTTCTTTTGTTTCTGAGCAAGCTCACTGTTCTTGCCCTATAAGAAACACAGTAGAGTAGAAGAGTGATCTTTTCTCAAAAGCAGAGTGTGTTTCTTGTAAGGCGAGCTAGCGTTTGTTTCCCAGTCCTAAATGGAGTTGAATCACATTCAGTTTCTGGTCCTATGAACAAGAGTTGTTTTCTGGTACGAAGAGTTACTATTGCGCTCAAATTGTCATACACAGGGCAAATAGCACTGGCGTCTATTCCCAGCATGTACAGTGTATTGCACTAAAGAGGATCTACTGTTCTTGTCAGTTTCCTTAGCAGAATTGAACTAGATATGGCCATGTGTGTAGGAAGCACAGTTCTTTTGTTCTGAGCAAGCACACTCTTCTGGCCCTATAGGAAACACAGTAGAGTAGAAGAGTGATGGTTTCTCAAAAGCAGAGTGTGTTTCTTGTAGGGCAAGCTAGCATTTGTTTACAAGTCCTAAATGGACTTGAATCACATGCAGTTTTTGGTCCTATGAGCAAGAGTTTTTTTCTGTTAAGGAGAGTCACTATTGCGCTCCCATTGTCATACACAGGGCAAATAGCACTGGCGTCTGTTCCCAGCAAGTACAGTGTATTAGACTGAAAAGGGTCTACTGTTCTTGTCAGATTCCTAAGCAGAATTGAACTAGATATGGCCGTGTGTGTAGGAAGCACAGTTCTTTTTTTCTGAGCAAGCTCACTGTTTTGGCCCTAGAGGAAACACGTTAGATTAGAAGAGTGCTCTTTTCTCAAAAGCTGAGTGCGTTTACTGTAAGGCGAACTAGCGTTTGTTTTCCAGTCCTAAATGGAGTTGAATCCCATGCAGTTTCTGGTCTTAGGAACAAGAGTTGTTTTCTGGTAAGAAGAGTCACTATTGTGCTCCCATTGCCATACACAGTGCAAATAGCACTCACGTCTGTTCCCAGCATGTACAGTGTATTTGACTGAACAGGAGCTACTGTTCTTGTCAGTTTCCTAGGCAGAGTTGATCTAGATATGGCCGTGTGTGTAGGAAGCACAGTTCTTCTGTTCTGAGCAAGCTCACTGTTCGGACCACATAGGAATCACAGTAGAGTAGAAGGGTACCCCTTTCTCAAAAGCAAAGTGTGTTTCTTGTAAGGCAAGCTAGTGTTTGTTTCCCAGTCCTAAATGGAGTTGAATCCCATGCAGTTTCTGGTCCTACGAGCAAGAGTTTTTTTCTGGTAAGAAGAGTCACTATTGTGCTCCCATTATCATACACAGGTCAAATAGCACTGCCGTCTGTTCCCAGCATGTACAGTGTATTGGACTGAAGAGGATCTACTATTCTTGTCAGTTTAATAAGCAGAATTGAACTAGATATGGCCGTGTGTGTAGGAAGCAGAGTTCTTTTGTTCTGAGCAAGCTCACTGTTTTGGCCCTATAGGAAACACAGTAGAGTAGAAGAGTGATCTTATCTCAAAAGCAGAGTGTGTTTATTGTAAGGCGAGCTAGCGTTTGTTTCCCAGTCCTAAATGGAGTTGAATCACATGCAGTTTTTGGTCCTACGAGCAAGAAGTGTTTTCTGGTAAGGAAAGTCACTATTGTGCTCCCATTGCCATACACAGTGCAAATAGCACTCGCGTTTGTTCACAGCCAGTACAGTGTATTGGACTGAAGAGGAGCAACTGTTCTTGTCAGTTTCCTAAGTAGAGTTGAACTAGATATGCCCCGTGTGTGTAGGAAGCACATTTCTTTTTTTCTGAGCAAGCTCACTTTGGGACCCCATAGGAAACACAGTAGAGTAGAAGAGTGCTCTTTTCTCAAAAGCAGAGTGTGTTTCTTGTAAGGCGAACTAGCGTTTGTTTTCCAGTCCTAAATGGAGTTGAATCACATGCAGTTTCTGGTCCTACGAGCAAGCGTTTTTTTCTGGTAAGAAGAGTCACTATTGCGCTCCCATTGTCATACACAGGGCAAATAGCACTGTTGTCTGTTCCCAGCATGTACAGTGTATTGGACTGAAGAGGATCTACTATTCTTGTCAGTTTCCTAAGCAGAATTCAACTAGATGTGGCCCGTGTGTGCAGGAAGCCCAGTTCTTTTGTTCTGAGCAATCTCACTATTTGGACCCCATAGGAAACACAGTAGAGTAGAAGAGTGCTCTTTTCTCAAAAGCTGAGTGTGTTTACTATAAGGCGAACTAGCGATTGTTTCCCAGTCCTAAATGGAGTTGAATCCCATGAAGTTTCTGGTCCTACGTGCAAGAGTTGTTTTCTTATAAGAAGAGTCACTATTGCGCTCCCATTGCCATACACAGTGCTAATAGCACTCGCGTCTGTTCCCAGCATGTACAGTGTATTGGACTGAACAGGAGCTACTGTTCTTGTAGGTTTCCTATGCAGAGTTGATCTAGATATGGCCCGTGTGTGAAGGAAGCACAGTTCTTTTGTTCTGAGCAAGCTCACTGTTCGGACCACATAGAAAACACAGTAGAGTAGAAGAGTGCTCTTTTCTCAAAAGCAGAGTGTGTTTCTTGTAAGGCTAGCTAGTGTTTGTTTCCCAGTCGTAAATGGAGTTGAATCACATGGAGTTTCTGGTCCTACGAGCAAGAGTTTTTTTCTGGTAAGGAAAGTCACTATTGCGCTCCCATTGCCATACATAGTGCAAATAGCACTCGCGTCTGTTCCCAGCAAGTACAGTGTATTGGACTGAAGAGGAGCTACTGTTCTTCTAGTTTCCTAAGCAGAGTTGAACTAGATATGGCCCGTGTGTGTAGGAAGCACAGTTCTTTTGTTCTGAGCAAGCTCACTGTTCGGACCCCATAGGAAACACAGTAGAGCAGAAGAGTGCTCTTTTCTCAAAAGCAGAGTGTGTTTTTTGTAAGGCGAGCTAGCGTTTGTTTCCCAGTACTAAATGGAGTTGAATCACATGCAGTTTCTGGTCCTAAGAGCAAGAGTTGTTTTCTGGTCAGAAGAGTCACTATTGTGCTCCCATTGTCATACACAAGGCAAATAGCACTGGCGTCTGTTCCCAGCATGTACAGTGTATTGGACTGAATAGGATCTACTGTTTTTGTCAGTTTCTTAAGAAGAGTTGAAGTAGATATAGCCCGTGTGTGTTGGAAGCACAATTCTTTTGTTCTGAGCAAGCTCGCTGTTTGGCCCTATAGGAAACACATTAGAGTAGAATAGTGCTCTTTTCTCAAAAGCAGAGTGTGTTTCTTGTAAGGCGTGCTAGTGTTTGTTTCCCAGTCCTAAATGGAGTTGAATCCCATGCAGTTTCTGGTCCTATGAGCAAGGGTTGTTTTCTGGTAAGAAGTGTCACTATTGTGCTCCCCTTGCCATACACAGTGCAAATAGCACTCGCTTCTGTTCCCAGCATGTACAGTGTATTGGACTGAACAGGAGCTTCTGTTATTGTCAGTTTCCTACGCAGAATTGATCTAGATATGGCCCGTGTGTGAAGGAAGCACAGTTCTTTTGTTCTGAGTAAGCTCACTGTTCGGACCCCATAGGAATTACAGTAGAGTAGAAGGGTACCCTTTTCTCAAAAGCAATCGTGTTTCTTGTAAGGCTAGCTAGTGTTTGTTTACCAGTCCTAAATGGAGTTGAATCCATGCAGTTTCTGGTCCTACGAGCAAGAGTTGTTTTCTGGAACGAAGAGTTACTATTGCGCTCAAATTGTCATACACAGGGCAAATAGCACTGGCGTCTATTCCCAGCATATACAGTGTATTGCACTAAAGAGGATCTACTGTTCTTGTCAGTTTCCTTAGCAGAATTGAACTAGATATGGCCATGTGTGTAGGAAGCACAGTTCTTTTGTTCTGAGCAAGCACACTCTTCTGGCCCTATAGGAAACACAGTAGAGTAGAAGAGTGATCGTTTCTCAAAAGCAGAGTGTGTTTCTTGTAGGGCAAGCTAGCATTTGTTTACAAGTCCTAAATGGACTTGAATCACATGCAGTTTTTGGTCCTATGAGCAAGAGTTTTTTTCTGTTAAGGAGAGTCACTATTGCGCTCCCATTGTCATACACAGGGCAAATAGCACTGGCGTCTGTTCCCAGCAAGTACAGTGTATTAGACTGAAAAGGGTCTACTGTTCTTGTCAGATTCCTAAGCAGAATTGAACTAGATATGGCCGTGTGTGTAGGAAGCACAGTTCTTTTTTTCTGAGCAAGCTCACTGTTTTGGCCCTAGAGGAAACACATTAGATTAGTAGAGTGCTCTTTTCTCAAAAGCTGAGTGCGTTTTCTGTAAGGCGAACTAGCGTTTGTTTTCCAGTCCTAAATGGAGTTGAATCCCATGCAGTTTCTGGTCTTAGGAACAAGAGTTGTTTTCTGGTAAGAAGAGTCACTATTGCGCTCCCATTGCCATACACAGTGCAAACAGCACTCACGTCTGTTCCCAGCATGTACAGTGTATTTGACTGAAGAGGAGCTACTGTTCTTGTCAGTTTCCTAGGCAGAGTTGATCTAGATATGGCCCGTGTGTGAAGGAAGCACAGTTCTTTTGTTCTGAGCAAGCTCACTGTTCGGACCACATAGGAATCACAGTAGAGTAGAAGGGTACCCTTTTCTCAAAAGCAAAGTGTGTTTCTTGTAAGGCTAGCTAGTGTTTGTTTCCCAGTCCTAAATGGAGTTGAATCCCATGCAGTTTCTGGTTCTACGAGCAAGAGTTGTTTTCTAGTACAAAGAGTCACTATTGCGCTTAAATTGTCATACACAGTGCAAATAACACTGGCGTCTATTCCCAGCATGTACAGTGTATTGCACTGAAGAGGATCTACTGTTCTTGTCAGTTTCCTAAGCAGAATTGAACTAGATATGGCCGTGTGTGTAGGAAGCACAGTTCTTCTGTTCTGAGCAAGCTCACTGTTCGGACCCCTTCAAGAAACACAGTAGAGTAGATGAGTGGTCTTTTCTCAAAAGCAGAGTGTGTTTCTTGTAAGGCGAGCTAGCATTTGTTTCCCAGTCCTAAATGGAGTTGAATCCCATGCAGTTTCTGGTCTTACGAGCAAGAGTTGTTTTCTGGTAAGAAGAGTCACTATTGTGCTCCCATTGTCATACACGGGGCAAAGAGCACTGGCGTCTGTTCCCAGCATGTACAGTGTATTGGACTGAAGAAGATCTACTGTTTTTGTCAGTTTCCTAAGAAGAGTTGAAGTAGATATAGCCCGTGTGTGTAGGAAGCACAGTTCTTTTGTTCTGAGCAAACTCGCTGTTCTGGCCCTATAGGAAACACATTAGAGTAGAAGAGTGCTCTTTTCTCAAAAGCAGAGTATGTTTCTTGAAAGGCGAGCTAGCGTTTGTTTCCCAGTTGTAAATGGAGTTGAATCCCATGCAGTTTCTGTTCCTACGAGCAAGAGTTTTTTTCTGGTAAGAAGAGTCACTATTGCACTCCCATTACCATACACAGTGCAAATAGCACTCACGTCTGTTACCAGCATGTACAGTGTATTGGACTGAACAGGAGCTACTGTTCTTGTCAGTTTCCTAAGCAGAGTTGAACTAGATATGGCCCGTGTGTGAAGGAAGCACAGTTCTTTTGTTCTGAGCAAGCTCACTGTTCAGAAACCTTAGAAAACCGAGTAGAGTAGAAGAGTGCTCTTTTCTCAAAAGCAGAGTGTGTTTCTTGTAAGGTGAGCTAGTGTTTGTTTCCCAGTCCTAAATGGAATTGACTTCCATGCAGTTTCTGGTCTTACGAGCAAGAGTTGTTTTCTGGTAAGAAGAATCACTATTGTGCTCAAATTGTCATTCACAGGGCAAATAGCAATGGCGTCTATTCCCAGCATGTACAGTATATTGGACTGATGAGTATCTACTGTTCTTGTCAGTTTCCTAAGCAGGATTGAACTAGATATGGCCGTGTGTGTAAAAAGCACAGTTCTTTTGTTCTGAGCAAGCTCACTGTTCTTGCCCAATAGGAAACACAGTAGAGTAGAAGAGTGATCTTTTCTCAAAAGCAGAGTGTGTTTCTTGTAAGTCGAGCTAGCGTTTGTTTCCCAGTCCTAAATGGAGTTGAATCACATGCAGTTTTTGGTCCTACGAGCAAGAGTTGTTTTCTGGTAAGGAAAGTTACTATTGTGCTCCCATTGCCATACACAGTGCAAATAGCACTCGCGTCAGTTCCCAGCAAGTACAGTGTATTGGACTGAAGAGGAGCTACTGTTCATGTCAGTTTCCTAAGCAGAGTTGAACTAGATATGGCCCGTGTGTGTAGGAAGCACAGTTCTTTTTTTCTGTGCAAGCTCACTGTTCGGACCCCATAGGAAACACAGTAGAGTAGAAGAGTGCTCTGTTCTCAGAAGCAGAGTGTGTTTCTTGTAAGGCGAGCTAGCGTTTGTTTCCCAGTCCTAAATGGAGTTGAATCCCATGCAGTTTCTGTTCCTACGAGCAAGAGTTGTTTTCTGGTAAGAAGAGTCCCTATTGCGCTCCCATTGTCATACACAGGGCAAATAGCACTTGCGTCTGTTCTCAGCAAGTACAGTGTACTGGAATGAAAAGGATCTACTGTTCTTGTCAGTTTCCTAAGCAGAATTGAACTAGATATGGCCGTGTGTGTATGAAGCACAGTTCTTTTCTTCTGAGCAAGCTCACTGTTTTGGCCGTATAGGAAACCGAGTAATGTAGAAGAGTGCTCTTTTCTCAAAAGCAGAGTGTGTTTCTTGTAAGGAGAGCTAGCGTTCATTGCCCAGTCCTAAATGGAGTTGAATCCCATGCAGTTTCTGGTCCTACGAGCAAGAGTTGTTTTCTGATAAGAAGAGTCACTATTGCGCTCCTATTGCCATACACAGTGCAAATAGCACTGGCGTCTGTTCCCAGCAAGTACAGTGTATTGGACTGAAGAGGATCTACTGTTCTTGTCAGTTTAATAAGCAGAATTGAACTAGATATGACCGTGTGTTTCTGAAGCACAGTTCGTTTGTTCTGAGCAAGCTCACTGTTCGGACCCCATAGAAAACACAGTAGAGTACAAGAGTGCTCTTTTGTCAAAAGCAGAGTGTGTTTCTTGTAAGGCGAGCTAGCGTTTGTTTTCCAGTCCTAAATGGAGTTGAATCACATGCAGTTTCTGGTCCTACGAGCACGAGTTTTTTTCTGGTAAGAAGAGTCATTATTGCACTCCCATTGTCATACACAGGGCAAATAGCACTGGGGTCTGTTCCCAGCAAGTACAGTGTATAGGACTGAAAAGGATCTACTGTTCTTGTGAGTTTTCTAAGCAGAATTGAACTAGATATGGCCGTGTGTGTAAGAAGCACAGTTCTTTTGTTCTGAGCAAGCTCACTGTTTTGGCCCTATAGGAAACACAGTAGAGTAGAAGACTGAACTTTTCACAAAAGCAGAGTGTGTTTCTTGTAAGGCGAGATAGCGTTTGTTTCCCAGTCCTAAATGGAGTTGAATCACATGCAGTTTCAGGACCTACAAGCAAGAGTTGTTTTCTGGTAAGAAGAGTCACTATTGAGCTCCCATTGCCATACACAATGCAAAAAGCACTCGCGTCTGTTCCCAGCATGTACAGTGTATCGGACTGAACAGGAGCTACTGTTCTTGTCAGTTTCCTAAGCAGAGTTGAACTAGATATGGCCCGTGTGTGAAGCAAGCACAGTTCTTTTGTTCTGAGCAAGCTCACTGTTCAGAACCCTAATAAACACAGTAGAGTAAAAGAGTGCTCTTTTCTCAAAAGCAGAGTTTGTTTCTTGTAAGGCGAGCTAGTGTTTGTTTTCCAGTTCTAAATGGAGTTGAATCCCATGCAGTTTCTGGTCCTAAGAGCAAGAGTTGTTTTCGGGTAAGAAGAGTCACTATTGCACTCAAATTGTCTTACACAGGGCAAATAGCACTGGCGTCTGTTCCCAGCATGTAAAGTATATTGGACTGAAGAGGATCTACTGTTCTTGTCAGTTTCCTAAGCAAAATTGAACTAGACATGCCCTGTGTGTAGGAAGCACAGTTCTTTTGTTCTGAGCAAGCTCACTGTTCTTGCCCTATAAGAAACACAGTAGAGTAGAAGAGGCTCTTTTCTCTCAAGAAGAGTGTGTTTCTTGTTAGGCGAACTAGCGTTTGTGTCCCAGTCCTAAATGGAGTTGAATCACATGCAGTTTTTCGTCCTATGAGCAACAGTTGTTTTCTGGTAAGGAAAGTCACTATTGCGCTCCCATTGCATTACACAGTGCAAATAGCACTCACGTCTGTTCCCAGCAAGTACTGCGTATTGGACTGAAGAGGAGCTACTGTTCTTGTCAGTTTCCTAAGCAGAGTTGAACTAGAAAAGGCCCGTGTGTGTAGGAAGTACAGTTCTTTTGTTCTGAGCAAACTCACTGTTCGGACCACATAGGAAACACAGTAGAGTAGAAGAGTGCTCTTTTCTCAAAAGTAGAGTGTGTTTCTTGTAAGGCGAGCTAGCGTTTGTTTCCCAGTCCTAAATGGAGTTGAATCACATGCAGTTTCTGGTCCTATGAGCAAGAGTTGTTTTCTGGTAAGAAGAGTCACTATTGCGCTCCCATTGCCATACACAGTGCAAAAAGCACTCACGTCTGTTCCCAGCATGTACAGTGTATTGGACTGAACAGGATCTACTGTTCTTGTCAGTTTCCTAAGCAGAGTTGAACTAGATATGGCCCGTGTGTGAAGGAAGCACAGTTCTTTTGTTCTGAGCAAGCTCACTATTCAGAACCCTGAGGAAACACAGTAGAGTAGAAGAGTGCTCTTTTCTCAAAAGCAGAGTGTGTTTCTTGTAAGGCTCGCTAGTGTTTCTTTCCCAGTCCTAAATGGAGTTGAATCCCATGCAGTTTCTGGTCCTATGAGCAAGAGTTGTTTTCTGGTAAGAAGAGTCACTATTGCGCTCAAATTGTCATACACAGGGCAAAAAACACTGGCGTCTATTCCCAGCATGTACAGTGTATTGGAGTGAAGAGGATCTACTGTTCTTGTCAGTTTAATAAGCAGAATTGAACTAGATATGGCCGTGTGTGTAGGAAGCACAGTTCTTTTGTTCTGAGCAAGCTCACTGTTTTGGCCCTATAGGAAACACAGTAGAGTAGAAGAGTGATCTTTTCTCAAAAGCAGAGTGTGTTTCTTGTAAGGCGAGCTAGCGTTTGTTTTCCAGTCCTAAATGGAGTTGAATACCATGAAGTTTCTGGTCCTATGATCAAGAGTTGTTTTCGGATAAGAAGAGTCACTACTGCGCTCCTATTGCATACACAGTGCAAATAGCACTGGCGTCTGTTCCCAGCAAGTACAGTGTATTGGACTGAAGAGGAGGTACTGTTCTGGACAGGTTCCTAAGCAGAGTTGAACTAGATAGGGCCCGTGTGTGAAGGAAGCACAGTTCTTTTGTTCTGAGCAAGCTCACTGTTCAGAACACTAATAAACACAGTAGAGTAGAAGAGTGCTCTTTTCTCAAAAGCAGAGTGTGTTTCTTGTAAGGCGAGCTAGTGTTTGTTTTCCAGTTCTAAATGGAGTTGAATCCCATGCAGTTTCTGGTCCTACGAGCAAGAGTTGTTTTCTGGTAAGAAGAGTCACTATTGCGCTCAAATTGTCATACACAGGGCAAATAGCACTGGCGTCTATTCCCAGCATGTAATGTATATTGGACTGAACAGGATCTACTGTTCTTGTCAGTTTAATAAGCAGAATTGAACTAGATATGCCCTGTGTGTAGGAAGCACAGTTCTTTTGTTTTGAGCAAGCTCACTGTTCTTGCCCTATAAGAAACACAGTAGAGTAGAAGAGTGCTCTTTTCTCTCAAGCAGAG
Organism: Peromyscus eremicus; assembly: GCF_949786415.1. Classification (NCBI taxonomy): domain Eukaryota; kingdom Metazoa; phylum Chordata; class Mammalia; order Rodentia; family Cricetidae; genus Peromyscus; species Peromyscus eremicus. The sequence goes on along the minus strand of NW_026734530.1, from coordinate 312,739 downwards.
TGTGTTTCTTGTAAGGCGAATTAGCGTTTGTTTCCCAGTCCTAAATGGAGTTGAATTCCATGCAGTTTCTGGCCCTACCAGCAAGAGTTGTTTTCTGGTAAGAAGAGTCACTATTGCGCTCCCATTGCCATACACAGTGCAAATAGCACTCGCGTCTGTTCCCAGCATTTACAGTGTACTGGACTGAAGAGGAGCTACTGCTCTTGTCACTTTCCTAAGCAGAGTTGAACTAGACATGGCCCGTGTGTGTAGGAAGCACAGTTCTTTTGTTCTGAGCAAGCTCACTGTTCAGCACCCATAGGAAACACAGTAGAGTAGAAGAGTGCTCTTTTGTCAAAAGCAGAGTGTGTTTCTTGTAAGGCAAGCTAGCGATTGTTTCCCAGTCCTAAATGGAGTTGAATCTCATGCGGTTTTTTTTCCTACGAGCAAGAGTTGTTTTCTGGTAAGAATAGTCACTATTGCGCTCCCATTTTCTTACACAGGGCAAATAGCACTGGCGTCTGTTCCCAGCATATACAGTGTATTGGACTGTAGAGGATCTACTGTTCTTGTCAGTTTAATAAGCAGAATTGAACTAGATATGACCGTGTGTTTTGGAAGCACAGTTCTTTTGTTCTGAGCAAGCTCACTGTTTGGACCCCATAGAAAACACAGTAGAGTAGAAGAGTGCTCTTTTGTCAAAAGCAGAGTGTGTTTCTTGTAAGGCGAGCTAGCGTTTGTTTTCCAGTCCTAAATGGAGTTGAATCACATGCAGTTTCTGGTCCTACGAGCACGAGTTTTTTTCTGGTAAGAAGAGTCACTAGTGTACTCCCATTGTCATACACAGGGCAAATAGCACTGGGGTCTGTTCCCAGCAAGTACAGTGTATAGGACTGCAAAGGATCTACTGTTCTTGTCAGTTTCCTAAGCAGAATTGAACTAGATATGGCCGTGTGTGTAGGAAGCACATTTCTTTTGTTCTGAGTAAGCTCACTGTTCTGGCCCTATAGGAAACACAGTAGAGTAGAAGAGTGCTGTTTTCCCAAAAGCAGAGTGTGTTTCTTGTAAGGCTCGCTAGTGTTTGTTTCCCAGTCCTAAATGGAGTTGAATCACATGCAGTTTCTGGTCCTACGAGCACGAGTTTTTTTCTGGTAAGAAGAGTCACTATTGCGCTCAAATTGTCATACACAGGGCAAATAGCACTGGCGTCTATTCCCAGCATGTAAAGTATATTGGACTGAAGAGGATCTACTGTTCTTGTCAGTCTCCTAAGCAGAATTGAACTAGATATGCCCTGTGTGTAGGAAGCACAGTTCTTTTGTTCTGAGCAAGCTCACTGTTCTTGCCCTATAAGAAACACAGTAGAGTAGAAGAGTGCTTTTTTCTCTCAAGCAGAGTGTGTTTCTTGTAAGGCGAGCTAGCGTTCTTTTCCCAGTCCTAAATGGAGTTGAATCACATGCAGTTTCTGGTCCTACGAGCACGAGTTTTTTTCTGGTAAGAAGAGTCACTATTGCACTCCCATTGTCATACACAGGGCAAATAGCACCCGCGTCTGTTCCCAGCATTTACAGTGTACTGGACTGAAGAGGAGCTACTGCTCTTGTCACTTTCCTAAGCAGAGTTGAACTAGATATGGCTGTGTGTGTACGAAGCACAGTTCTTTTGTTCTGAACAAGCTCACTGTTTTGGCCATATAGGAAACACAGTAGAGTAGAAGAGTGAACTTTTCTCAAAAGCAGAGTGTGTTTCTTGTAAGGCGAGCTAGCGTTTGTTTCCCAGTCCTAAATGGAGTTGAATCGCATGCAGTTTTTGGTCCTACGAGCAAGAGTTGTTTTCTGGTAAGGAAAGTCACTATTATGCTCCCATTGCCATACACAGTGCAAATAGCACTCGCGTCAGTTCCCAGCAAGTACAGTGTATTGGACTGAAGAGGAGCTACTGTTCTTGTCAGTTTCCTAAGCAGAGTTGAAGTAGATATGGCCCGTGTGTGTAGGAAGCACAGTTCTTTTTTTCTGTGCAAGCTCACTGTTCGGACCCCATAGGAAACACAGTAGAGTAGAAGAGTGCTCTGTTCTCAAAAGCAGAGTGTGTTTCTTGTAAGGCGAGCTAGCGTTTGTTTCCCAGTCCTAAATGGAGTTGAATCCCATGCAGTTTCTGGTCCTACAAGCACGAGTTTTTTTCTGGTACGAAGAGTCCCTATTGCACTCCCATTGTCATACACAGGGCAAATAGGACTTGCGTCTGTTCTCAGCAAGTACAGTGTGTTGGAATGAAAAGGATCTACTGTTCTTGTCAGTTTCCTAAGCAGAATTGAACTAGATATGGCCGTGTGTGTACGAAGCACAGTTCTTTTCTTCTGAGCAAGCTCACTGTTTTGGCCGTATAGGAAACACAGTAGAGTAGAAAAGTGATCTTTTCTCAAAAGCAGAGTGTGTTTCTTGTAAGGCGAGCTAGCGTTTGTTGCCCAGTCCTAAATGGAGTTGAATCCCATGCAGTTTCTGGTCCTACGAGCAAGAGTTGTTTTCTGATAAGAAGAGTCACTATTGCGCTCCTATTGCCATACACAGTGCAAATAGCACTGTCGTCGGTTCCCAGCAAGTACAGTGTATTGGACTGAAGAGGAGGTACTGTTCTTGACAGGTTCCTAAGCAGAGTTGAACTAGATATGGCCCGTGTTTGTAGGAAGCAGAGTTCTTTTGTTCTGAGCAAGCTCACTGTTCGGACCCCTAGGAAACACAGTAGAGTAGAAGAGTGCTCTTTTCCCAAAAGCAGAGTGTGTTACTTGTAAGGCGAGCTAGCGTTCTTTTCCCACGCCTAAATAGAGTTGAATCCCATGCAGTTTTTTTTCCTACGAGCAAGAGTTTTTTTCTGGTAAGAATAGTCACTATTGCGCTCCCATTGTCATACACAGGGCAAATAGCACTGGCATCTGTTCCCAGCATGTACAGTGTATTGGACTGAAGAGGATCTACTGTTCTTGTCAGTTTAATAAGCAGAATTGAACTAGATATGACCGTGTGTTTCTGAAGCACAGTTCTTTTGTTCTGAGCAAGCTCACTGTTCGGACCCCATAGAAAACACAGTAGAGTAGAAGAGTGCTCTTTTGTCAAAAGCAGAGTGTGTTTCTTGTAAGGCGAGCTAGTGTTTGTTTTCCAGTCCTAAATGGAGTTGAATCACATGCAGTTTTTGGTCCTACGAGCACGAGTTTTTTTCTGGTAAGAAGAGTCACTATTGCACTCCCATTGTCATACACAGGGCAAATAGCACTGGGGTCTGTTCCCAGCAAGTACAGTGTATAGGACCGAAAAGGATCTACTGTTCTTGTCAGTTTCCTAAGCGGAATTGATCTAGATATGGCCGTGTGTGTAAGAATCACAGTTCTTTTGTTCTGAGCAAGCTCACTGTTTTGGCCCTATAGGAAACACAGTAGAGTAGAAGACTGAACTTTTCACAAAAGCAGAGTGTGTTTCTTGTAAGGCGAGCTAGCGTTTGTTTCCCAGTCCTAAATGGAGTTGAATCACATGCAGTTTCAGGTCCTACAAGCAAGAGTTGCTTTCTGGTAAGAAGAGTCACTATTGAGCTCCCATTGCCATACACAATGCAAAAAGCACTCGCGTCTGTTCCCAGCATGTACAGTGTATCGGACTGAACAGGAGCTACTGTTCTTGTCAGTTTCCTAAGCAGAGTTGAACTAGATATGGCCCGTGTGTGAAGCAAGCACAGTTCTTTTGTTCTGAGCAAGCTCACTGTTCAGAACCCTAATAAACACAGTAGAGTAAAAGAGTGCTCTTTTCTCAAAAGCAGAGTGTGTTTCTTGTAAGGCGAGCTAGCGTTAGTTTCCCAGTCCTAAATGGAGTTGAATCCTATGCAGTTTCTGGTCCTACGTGCAAGAGTTGTTTTCTGGTAAGAAGAGTCACTATTGCGCTCAAATTGTCATACACAGGGCATATAGCACTGGCGTCTATTCCCAGCATGTACAGTGTATTGGACTGAAGAGGATCTACTGTTCTTGTCAGTTTAATAAGCAGAATTGAACTACATATGGCCGTGTGTGTAGGAAGCACAGTTCTTTTGTTCTGAGCAAGCTCACTGTTTTGGCCCTATGGGAAACACAGTAGTGTAGAAGAGTGATCTTTTCTCAAGAGCAGAGGGTGTTTCTTGTAAGGCGAGCTAGCGTTTGTTTTCCAGTCCTAAATGCAGTTGAATACCATGAAGTTTCTGGTCCTACGAGCAAGAGTTGTTTTCTGGTAAGAAGAGTCACTATTGTGCTCAAATTATCATACACAGGGCAAATAGCACTGGCGTCTATTCCCAGCATGTACAGTGTATTGCACTGAAGAGGATCTACTGTTCTTGTCAGTTTCCTAAGCAGAATTGAACTAGATATGGCCGTGTGTGTAGGAAGCACAGTTCTTTTATTCTGAGCAAGCTCACTGTTCTGGCCCTATAGGAAACACAGTAGAGTAGAAGAGTGATCGTTTCTCAAAAGCAGAGTGTGTTTCTTGTAGGGTGAGGTAGGGTTTGTTTCCCAGTCCTAAATGGAGTTGAATCACATGCAGTTTTTGGTCCTACGAGCAAGGTTCGTTTTCTGGTAGGAAGAGTCACTATTGCGCTCCCATTTGCCCACAGGGCAAATAGCACTGGGGTCTGTTCCCAGCATGTACAGTGTATTGGACTGAAGAAGATCTACTGTTCTTGTCAGTTTCCTAAGCAGAGTTGAACTAGATGTAGCCCGTGTGTGTAGGAAGCAAAGTTCTTTTGTTCTGAGCAAGCTCATTGTTCTAACACTATAGGAAACACATTAGAGTAGAAGAGTGCTCTTTTCTCAAAAGCAGAGTATGTTTCTTGTAAGGCGAGCTAGCGTTTGTTTCCCAGTTTTAAATGGAGTTGAATCCCATGCAGTTTCTGGACCTACGAGCAAGAGTTTTTTTCTTGTAAGAAGAGTCACTATTGCGCTCTCATTGTCATTCACAGGGCAAATAGCACTGGCGTCTGTTCCCAGCAAGTACAGTGTATTGGACTGAAAAGGATCTACTGTTCTTGTCAGTTTCCTAAGCAGAATTAAACTAGATATCGCCATGTGTGTAGGAAGCACAGTTCTTTTGTTTTGAGCAAGCTCACTGTTCTAACCCTATAGGAAAAACATGAGAGTAGAAGAGTGCTCTTTTCTCAAAAGCAGAGTGTGTACAAATAGCACTGGCGTCAGTTCCCAGCAAGTACAGTGTATTGGACTGAAGAGGAGGTACTGTTCTTGACAGGTTCCTAAGCAGAGGTGAACTAGATATGTCCCGTGTTTGTAGGAAGCAGATTTCTTTTGTTCTGAGCAAGCTCACTGTTCGGACCCCATAGGAAACACAGTAGAGTAGACGAGTACTCTTTTCTCAAAATCAGAGTGTGTTTCTTGTAAGGCGAGCTAGCGTTTGTTTCCCAGTCATAAATAGAGTTGAATCACATGCAGATTCTGGTCCTACAAGCAATAGTTGTTTTCTGATAAGAAGAGTAACTATTGCGCTCCTATTGCCATACACAGTGCAAATAGCACTCGAGACTGTTCCCAGCAAGTACAGTGTATTGGACTGAACAGGAGCTACTGTTCTTCTCAGTTTCCTAAGCAGAGTTGAACTAGATATGGCGCGTGTGTGTAGGAAGCACAGTTCTTTAGTTCTGAGCAAGCTCACTGTTTGGACCCCATAGGAAACACAGTAGAGTAGAAGAGTGATCTTTTCTCAAAAGCAGAGTGTGTTTCTTGTAAGGCAAGCTAGAGTTTGTTTCCCAGTTCTAAATGGAGTTGAATTACATGCAGTTTTTGTCCTACGCCAAGAGTTGTTTTCTGGTAGGGAAAGTCACTATTGCTCTCCCATTGCCATACACAGTGCAAATAGCACTCGCGTCTGATCCCAGCAAGTACAGTGTATTGGACTAAAGAAGAGCTACTGTTCATGTCAGTTTCCTAAGCAGAGTTGAACTAGATATGGCCGTGTGTGTAGGAAGCACCGTTCTTTTGTTCTGAGCAAGCTCACTGTTCGGACACCATAGGAAACACAGTAGAGTAGAAGAGTGCTCTTTTCTTAAAAGCAGAGTGTGTTTCTTGTAAGGCGAGCTAGCGTTTGTTTCCCAGTCCTAAATGGAGTTGAATCCCATGCAGTTTCAGGTCCTACGAGCAAGAGTTGTTTTCTGGTAAGAAGAGTCACTATTGCGCTCCCATTGCATAAAACAGTGGAAATAGCACTCGAGTCTGTTCCCAGCATGTACAGTGTTTTGGACTGAAGTGGAGCTACTGTTCTTGTCAGTTTCCTAAGCAGAGTTGAACTAGATATGTTCTGTCTGTGAAAAAAGTACTGTTCTTTTGTTCTGAGCAAGGTCACTGTTCTAACCCTATAGGAAACACATTAGAGTAGAAGAGTGCTCTTTTCTCAAAAGCAGAGTGTGTTTCTTGTAAGGCAAGCTAGCGTTTGTTTCCCAGTCCTAAATGGAGATGAATCCCATGTAGTTTTTGGTCCTATGAGCAAGAGTTGTTTTTTGGTAGGGAAAGTCACTATTATGTTCCCATAGCCATACACAGGGCAAATAGCACCCGCGACTGTTCCTAGCTTGTACAGTGTATTCGACTGAAGAGGATCTACTGTTCTTGTTAGTTTCTAAGCAGAATTGAACTAGATATGGCTGTGTGTGTAGAAAGCACAGTTCTTTGGTTCTGAGCACGCTCATTATTCTGGCCATGTAGGAAACACAGTAGAGTAGAAGAGTGCTCTTTTCTCAAAAGCAGAGTGTGTTTCTTGTAAGGCGACCTAGCGTTTGTTTCCCAGTCCTAAATAGAGTTCAATCACATGCAGTTTCTGGTCCTACGAGCAAGAGTTGTTTTCTGGTAAGAAGAGTTACTATTGCGCTCCCATTGCCATACACAGTGCAAATAGCACTCGCGTCTGTTCCCAGCAAGTACAGTGTATTGGACTGAAGAGGAGCTACTGTTCTTGTCAGTTTCCTAAGCAGAGTTGAACTAGATATGGCCCGTGTGTGTAGGAAGCACAGTTCTTTTGTTCTGAGCAAGCTCACTGTTCAGAACCCATAGGAAACACAGTAGTGTAGAAGAGTGCCCTTTTCTCAAAAGCAGAGTGAGTTTCTTGTAAAGCGAGCTAGCGTTTGTTTCCCAGTCCTAAATGTAGTTGAATCACATGCAGTTTACGGTCCTACGAGCTAGAGTTTTTTCTGGTAAGAAGAATGACTATTGCGCTCCCATTGGTATACACAGGACAAATAGCACTCGCGTCTGTTCCCAGCATGTACAGTGTATTGGACTGAAGAAGATCCACTGTTCTTCTCAGTTTTCTAAGCAGAATTGAACTAGATATGGCCCGTGTGTGTAGGAAGCACAGTTCTTTTGTTCTGAGCAAGCTCACTTTGGAACCCCATAGGAAACACAGTAGAGTAGAAGAGTGCTCTTTTCTCAAAAGCAGAGTGTGTTTCTTGTAAGGCGAGCTAGCATTTGTTTCCCAGTCCTAAATGGAGTTGAATCCCATGCAGTTTCTGCTCCTACGAGCAAGATTCGTTTTCTGGTAGGAAGAGTCACTACTGCGCTCCCATTTGCCCACAGGGCAAATAGCACTGGGGTCTGTTCCCAGCATGTACAGTGTATTGGACTGAAGAATATCTACTGTTCTTGTCAGTTTCCTAAGCAGAGTTGAACTAGATGTAGCCCGTGTGTGTAGGAAGCACAGTTCTTTTGTTCTGAGCAAGCTCATTGTTCTAACACTATAGGAAACACATTAGAGTAGTAGAGCGCTCTTTTCTCAAAAGCAGAGTATGTTTCTTGTAAGGCGAGCTAGCGTTTGTTTCCCAGTTTTAAATGGAGTTGAATCCCATGCAGTTTCTGGACCTACGAGCAAGAGTTTTTTTCTTGTAAGAAGAGTCACTATTGCGCTCCCATTGTCATTCACAGGGCAAATAGCACTGGCGTCTGTTCCCAGCAAGTACAGTGTATTGGACTGAAAAGGTTCTACTGTTCTTGTCAGTTTCCTAAGCAGAATTAAACTAGATATCGCCATGTGTGTAGGAAGCACAGTTCTTTTGTTTTGAGCAAGCTCACTGTTCTAACCCTATAGGAAAAACATGAGAGTAGAAGAGTGCTCTTTTCTCAAAAGCAGAGTGTGTACAAATAGCACTGGCGTCAGTTCCCAGCAAGTACAGTGTATTGGACTGAAGAGGAGGTACTGTTCTTGACAGGTTCCTAAGCAGAGGTGAACTAGATATGTCCCGTGTGTGTAGGAAGCAGAGTTCTTTTGTTCTGAGCAAGCTCACTGTTCGGACCCCATAGGAAACACAGTAGAGTAGACGAGTACTCTTTTCTCAAAATCAGAGTGTGTTTCTTGTAAGGCGAGCTAGCGTTTGTTTCCCAGTCATAAATAGAGTTAAATCACATGCAGATTCTGGTCCTACAAGCAGTAGTTGTTTTCTGATAAGAAGAGTAACTATTGCGCTCCTATTGCCATACACAGTGCAAATAGCACTCGAGACTGTTCCCAGCAAGTACAGTGTATTGGAATGAACAGGAGCTACTGTTCTTCTCAGTTTCCTAAGCAGAGTTGAACTAGATATGGCCCGTGTGTGTAGGAAGCACAGTTCTTTTGTTCTGAGCAAGCTCACTGTTCGGACACCATAGGAAACACAGTAGAGTAGAAGAGTGCTCTTTTCTTAAAAGCAGAGTGTGTTTCTTGTAAGGCGAGCTAGCGTTTGTTTCCCAGTCCTAAATGGAGTTGAATCCCATGCAGTTTCAGGTCCTACGAGCAAGAGTTGTTTTCTGGTAAGAAGAGTCACTATTGTGCTCCCATTGCCATACACAGTGGAAATAGCACTCGAGTCTGTTCCCAGCATTTACAGTGTTTTGGACTGAAGTGGAGCTACTGTTCTTGTCAGTTTCCTAAGCAGAGTTGAACTAGATATGTTCCGTCTGTGAAAAAAGTACTGTTCTTTTGTTCTGAGCAAGGTCACTGTTCTAACCCTATAGGAAACACATTAGAGTAGAAGAGTGCTCTTTACTCAAAAGCAGAGTGTGTTTCTTGTAAGGCAAGCTAGCGTTTGTTTCCCAGTCCTAAATGGAGATGAATCCCATGTAGTTTTTGGTCCTATGAGCAAGAGTTGTTTTTTGGTAGGGAAAGTCACTATTATGCTCCCATAGCCATACACAGGGCAAATAGCACCCGCGACTGTTCCTAGCATGTACAGTGTATTCGACTGAAGAGGATCTACTGTTCTTGTTAGTTTCTAAGCAGAATTGAACTAGATATGGCTGTGTGTGTAGAAAGCACAGTTCTTTGATTCTGAGCACGCTCATTATTCTGGCCATGTAGGAAACACAGTAGAGTAGAAGAGTGCTCTTTTCTCAAAAGCAGAGTGTGTTTCTTGTAAGGCGACCTAGCGTTTGTTTCCCAGTCCTAAATGGAGTTCAATCACATGCAGTTTCTGGTCCTACGAGCAAGAGTTGTTTTCTGGTGAGAAGAGTTACTATTGCGCTCCCATAGCCATACACTATTATGCTCCCATAGCCATACACAGTGCAAATAGTACTCGCGTCTGTTCCCAGCAAGTACAGTGTATTGGACTGAAGAGGAGCTACTGTTTTTTTCAGTTTCCTAAGCAGAGTTGAACTAGATATGGCCCGTGTGTGTAGGAAGCACAGTTCTTTTGTTCTGAGCAAGCTCACTGTTCAGAACCCATAGGAAACACAGTAGAGTAGATGAGTGCCCTTTTCTCAAAAGCAGAGTGAGTTTCTTGTAAAGTGAGCTAGGGTTTGTTTCCCAGTCCTAAATGTAGTTGAATCACATGCAGTTTACGGTCCTACGAGCTAGAGTTTTTTCTGGTAAGAAGAATGACTATTGCGCTCCCATTGGTATACACAGGGCAAATAGCACTCGCGTCTGTTCCCAGCATGTACAGTGTATTGGACTGAAGAAGATCCACTGTTCTTCTCAGTTTTCTAAGCAGAATTGAACTAGATATGGCCCGTGTGTGTAGGAAGCACAGTTCTTTTGTTCTGAGCAAGCTCACTTTGGAACCCCATAGGAAACACAGTAGAGTAGAAGAGTGCTCTTTTCTCAAAAGCAGAGTGTGTTTCTTGTACGGCGAGCCAGCATTTGTTTCCCAGTCCTAAATGGAGTTGAGTCCCATGCAGTTTCTGCTCCTACGAGCAAGAGTCGTTTTCTGGTAGGAAGAGTCACTATTGCGCTCCCATTTTCCCACAGGGCAAATAGCACTGGGGTCTGTTCCCAGCATGTACAGTGTATTGGACTGAAGAAGATCTACTGTTCTTGTCAGTTTCCTAAGCAGAGTTGAACTAGATGTAGCCCGTGTGTGTAGGAAGCACAGTTCTTTTGTTCTGAGCAAGCTCATTGTTCTAACACTATAGGAAACACATTAGAGTAGAAGAGCGCTCTTTTCTCAAAAGCAGAGTATGTTTCTTGTAAGGCGAGCTAGCGTTTGTTTCCCAGTTTTAAATGGAGTTGAATCACATGCAGTTTCTGGACCTACGAGCAAGAGTTTTTTTCTTGTAAGAAGAGTCACTATTGCGCTCCCATTGTCATTCACAGGGCAAATAGCACTGGCGTCTGTTCCCAGCAAGTACAGTGTATTGGACTGAAAAGGATCTACTGTTCTTGTCAGTTTCCTAAGCAGAATTAAACTAGATATCGCCATGTGTGTAGGAAGCACAGTTCTTTTGTTCTGAGCAAGCTCACTGTTTTGGCCCTATAGGAAACACAGTAGTGTAGAAGAGTGATCTTTTCTCAAAAGCAGAGTGTGTTTCTTGTAAGGCGAGCTAGCATTTGTTTCCCAGTCCTAAATGAAGTTGAATCACATGCAGTTTCTGGTGCTATGAGCAAGAGTTGTTTTCTGGTAAGAAGAGACACTATTGTGCTCCCATTGCCATACACAGTGCAAATAGCACTCACGTCTGTTCCCAGCATGTACAGTGTATTGGACTGAAGAGGAGCTACTGTTCTTGTCAGTTTCCTAAGCAGAGTTGAACTAGATATGGCCCGTGTGTGAAGGAAGCACAGTTCTTTTGTTCTGAGCAAGCTCACTGTTCAGAACCCTTAGGAAACACAGTAGAGTAGAAGAGTGCTTTTTTCTCAAAAGCAGAGTGTGTTTCTTGTAAGGCTCGCTAGTGTTTGTTTCCCAGTCCTAAAGGGAGTTGAATCCCATGCAGTTTCTGGTCCTATGAGCAAGAGTTGTTTTCTGGTAAGAAGAGTCACTATTGCGCTCAAATTGTCATACACATCGCAAATAGCACTGGCGTCTGTTCCCAGCATGTATTGTGTATTGGACTGAAGAGGAACTACTGTTTTTGTCAGTTTCCTAAGCAGAGTTGAAGTAGGTATAGCCCGTGTGTGTAGGAAGCACAGTTCTTTTGTTAAGAGCAAGCTCGCTGTTCTGGCCCTATGGGAAACACATTAGAGTAGAAGAGTGCTCTTTTCTGAAAAAGCAGAGTATGTTTCTTGGAAGGCGAGCTAGCGTTTGTTTCCCAGTATTAAATGGAGTTGAATCACATGCAGTTTCTGGTCCTACGAGCACGAGTTTTTTTCTGGTAAGAAGAGTCACTATTGCGCTCCCATTGTCATACACAGGGCAAACAACACTGGCGTCTGTTCCCAGCAAGTACATTGTATTGGACTGAAAAGGATCTACTGTTCTTGTCAGTTTCCTAAGCAGAATTGAACTAGATATGGCCGTGTGTGTAGGAAGCACAGTTCTTTGGTTCTGAGCAAGCTCACTGTTTTGGCCTTATAGGAAACATAGTAGAGTAGAAGAGTGATCTTTTCTCAAAAGCAGAGTGTGTTTATTGTACGGCGAAATAGCGTTTGTTTTCCAGTCAGAAATGGAGTTGAAACACATGCAGTTTTTGATCCTCCGAGCAAGAGTTTTTTTCTGGTAAGAAGAGTCACTATTGCGCTCCCATTGCCATACACAGTGCAAATAGCACTCGTGTCTGTTCCCAGCAAATACAGTGTATTGGACTGAAGAGGAGGTACTGTCTCTGACAGGTTCCTAAGCAGAGTTGAACTAGATATGGCCCGTGTGTTTAGGAAGCAGAGTTCTTTTGTATTGAGCAAGCTCACTGTTCGGACCCCATAGGAAACACAGTAGAGTAGAAGAGTACTCTTTTCTCAAAAGCAGAGTGTGTTTCTTGTCAGGCGAGCTAGCGTTTGTTTCCCAGTCCTCAATGGAGTTGAATCACATGCAGTTTTTGATCCTACAAGCAAGAGTTGTTTTCTGGTAAGAAGAGTCTCTATTGGGCTTCCATTGTCATACACAGGGCAAATAGTACTGGCGTCTGTTCCCAGCATGTACAGTGTATTGGACTGAAGAGGATCTACTCTTCTTGTCAGTTTCCTAAGCTAGTTGAACGAGATATAACCCGTGATTGTAATAAGCACAGTTCTTTGTTCTGAGCAAGCTCACTGTTCTGGCCCTATGGGAAACACATTAGAGTAGAAGAGTGCTCTTTTCTCAAAAGCAGAGTGTGTTTCTTGTAAGTCGAGCTAGCCTTTGTTTCTCAGTCTTAAATGGAGTTGAATTCCATGCAGTTTCTGGTCCTATGAGCAAGAGTTGTTTTCTGGTAAGAAGAGTCACTATTGCGCTCCCATTGTCATACACAGGGCAAATAGTACTGGTGTTTGTTCCCAGCATGTACAGTGTATTGGACTGAAGAGGATCTACTGTTCTTGTCAGTTTCCTAAGCAGAATTGAACTAGATATGCCGTGTGTAGGAAACACAGTTCTTTTGTTCTGAGCAAATTCACTGTTCTGGCCCTACAGGAAACACAGTAGAGTAGAAGAGTGATCTTTTGTCAAAAGCAGAGTGTGTTTTTTGTAAGGCGAGCTAGCGTTTATTTCCCAGTCCTAAATGGAGTTGAATCACACGCAGTTTTTTTGTCCTAAGAGCAAGAGTTGTTTTCTGGTAAGAAAAGTCACTATTGCGCTCCCATTGCCATACACAGTGCAAATAGCACTCGCCTCTGTTCCAAGTAAGTACATTGTTTTGGAATTAAGAGGAGCTCCTGTTCTTGTCAGTTTCCTAAGCAGAGTTGAAGTAGATATGGCCCGTGTGTGAAGGAAGCACAGTTCTTTTGTTCTGAGCAAACTCACTGTTCAGAACCCTTAGGAAACACAGTAGAGTAGAAGAGTGCTTTTTTCTCAAAAGCAGAGTGTGTTTCTTGTAAGGCTCGCTAGTGTTTGTTTCCCAGTCCTAAACGGAGTTGAATCCCATGCAGTTTCTGGTCCTACGAGCAAGAGTTGTTTTCTGGTAAGAAGAGTCACTATTGCGCTCAAATTGTCATACACAGGGCAAATAGCACTCGCGTCTGTTCCCAGCATGTATTGTGTATTGGACTGAAGAGGAACTACTGTTTTTGTCAGTTTCCTAAGCAGAGTTGAAGTAGGTATAGCCCGTGTGTGTAGGAAGCACAGTTCTTTTGTTCTGAGCAAGCTCGCTGTTCTGGCCCTAAGGGAAACACATTAGAGTAGAATAGTGCTCTTTTCTCAAAAAGCAGAGTATGTTTCTTGGAAGGCGAGCTAGCGTTTGTTTCCCAGTATTAAATGGAGTTGAATCACATGCAGTTTCTGGTCCTACGAGCACGAGTTTTTTTCTGGTAAGAAGAGTCACTATTGCGCTCCCATTGTCATACACAGGGCAAACAGCACTGGCGTCTGTTCCCAGCAAGTACACTGTATTGGACTGAAAAGGATCTACTGTTCTTGTCAGTTTCCTAAGCAGAATTGAACTAGATATGGCCGTGTGTGTAGGAAGCACAGTTCTTTGGTTCTGAGCAAGCTCACTGTTTTGGCCTTATAGGAAACACAGTAGAGTAGAAGAGTGATCTTTTCTCAAAAGCAGAGTGTGTTTCTTGTAAGGCTAGCTGGCGTTTGTTTCCCAGTCCTAAATGGAGTTGAATCCCATGCAGTTTCTGGTCCTATGAGCAAGAGTTGTTTTCTGGTAAGAAGAGTCACTATTGCGCTCCCATTGCCATACACAGTGCAAATAGCACTCGCGTCTGTTCCCAGCATGTACAGTGTATTGGACTGAAGAGGATGTACTGTTCTTGTCCGTTTCCTACGCAGAGTTGAACTAGATGTAGCCCGTGTGTGTAGGAAGCACAGTTCTTTTGTTCTGAGCAAGCTCACTGTTCTAACCCTATAGGAAAAACATTAGAGTAGAAGAGTGCTCTTTTCTCAAAAGCAGAGTGTGTACAAATAGTACTGGCGTCAGTTCCCAACAAGTACAGTGTATTGGACTGAAGAGGAGGTACTGTTCTTGACAGGTTCCTAAGCAGAGTTGAACTAGATATGGCCCGTGTGTGTAGGAAGCACAGTTCTTTTATTCTGAGCAAGCTCACTGTTCTAACACTATAGGAAACACATTAGAGTAGAAGAGTGCTCTTTTCTCAAAATCAGAGTATGTTTCTTGTAAGGCGAGGTAGCGTTTGTTTCCCAATTTTAAATGGAGTTGAATCACATGCAGTTTCTGGTCTTAAGAGCAAGAGTTTTTTTCTGGTAAGAAGAGTCACTATTGTGCTCCCATTGTCATACACAGGGCAAATAGCACTGGCGTCTGTTCCCAGCATGTACAGTGTATTGGACTGAAGAGGATCTACTGTTCTTGTCAGTTTAATAAGCAGAATTGAACTAGATATGGTTGTGTGTGTAGGAAGCACAGTTCTTTTGTTCTGAGCAAGCTCACTGTTTTGGCCCTATAGGAAACACAGTAGAGTAGAAGAGTGATCTTTTCTCAAAAGCAGAGTGTGTTTATTGTACCGCGAAATAGCGTTTGTTTTCCAGTCAGAAATGGAGTTGAAACACATGCAGTTTTGATCCTACGAACAAGAGTTGTTTTCTGGTAAGAAGAGTCACTATTGCGCTACCATTGCCATACACAGTGCAAATAGCACTCGTGTCTGTTCCCAGCAAATACAGTGTATTGGACTGAAGAGGATGTACTGTTCTTGACAGGTTCCAAAGCAGAGTTGAACTAGATATGGCCCGTGTCTTTAGGAAGCAGAGTTCTTTTGTTTTGAGCAAGCTCACTGTTCGGACCCCATAGGAAACACAGTAGAGTAGAAGAGTGCTCTTTTCTCAAAAGCAGAGTGTGTTTATTGTAAGGCAAGCTAGCGTTTGTTTCCCAGTCCTAAATGGAGATGAATCCCATGTAGTTTTTGGTCCTATGAGCAAGAGTTGTTTTTTGGTAGGGAAAGTCACTATTATGCTCCCATAGCCATACACAGGGCAAATAGCACCCGCGACTGTTCCTAGCATGTACAGTGTATTCGACTGAAGAGGATCTACTGTTCTTGTTAGTTTCTAAGCAGAATTGAACTAGATATGGCTGTGTGTGTAGAAAGCACAGTTCTTTGATTCTGAGCACGCTCATTATTCTGGCCATGTAGGAAACACAGTAGAGTAGAAGAGTGCTCTTTTCTCAAAAGCAAAGTGTGTTTCTTGTAAGGCGACCTAGCGTTTGTTTCCCAGTCCTAAATGGAGTTCAATCACATGCAGTTTCTGGTCCTACGAGCAAGAGTTGTTTTCTGGTGAGAAGAGTTACTATTGCGCTCCCATAGCCATACACTATTATGCTCCCATAGCCATACACAGTGCAAATAGTACTCGCGTCTGTTCCCAGCAAGTACAGTGTATTGGACTGAAGAGGAGCTACTGTTCTTGTCAGTTTCCTAAGCAGAGTTGAACTAGATATGGCCCGTGTGTGTAGGAAGCACAGTTCTTTTGTTCTGAGCAAGCTCACTGTTCAGAACCCATAGGAAACACAGTAGAGTAGATGAGTGCCCTTTTCTCAAAAGCAGAGTGTGTTTATTGTACAGCGAAATAGCGTTTGTTTTCCAGT
The DNA here is from genome assembly GCF_949786415.1 of Peromyscus eremicus. NCBI lineage: Eukaryota > Metazoa > Chordata > Mammalia > Rodentia > Cricetidae > Peromyscus > Peromyscus eremicus. The sequence continues at coordinate 296,877 of NW_026734530.1, read as the reverse complement.
CAGAAATGGAGTTGAAACACATGCAGTTTTTGATCCTACGAGTAAGAGTTGTTTTCTGGTAAGAAGAGTCACTATTGTGCTCCCATTGCCATACACAGTGCAAATAGCACTCGTGTCTGTTCCCAGCACATACAGTGTATTGGACTGAAGAGGAGGTACTGTTCTTGACAGGTTCCTAAGCAGAGTTGAACTAGATATGGCCCGTGTGTGTAGGAAGCAGAGTTCTTTTGTTTTGAGCAAGCTCACTGTTCGGACCCCATAGGAAACACAGTAGAGTAGAAGAGTGCTCTTTTCTCAAAAGCAGAGTGTGTTTCTCGTAAGGCGAGCTAGCGTTTGTTTCCCAGTCCTAAATGGAGTTGAAGCACATGCAGTTTGTGGTCCTAAGAGCAAGAGTTGTTTTCTGGTAAGAAGAGTCACTATTGCGCTCCCATTTCCATTCACAGTACAAATAGCACTCCCGTCTGATCCCAGCAAGTACAGTGTATTGGACTGAAGAGGAGCTATTGTTCTTGTCAGTTTCCTAAACAGAGTTGAACTAGATATGGCCCATGTGTGTAGGAAGCACAGTTCTTTTGTTCTGAGTAAGCTCACTGTTCGGACCAGATAGGAAACACAGTAGAGTAGAAGAGTGCACTTTTCTCAAAAGCAGAGTGTGTTTCTCATAAGGCGAGCTGGCATTTATTTCCCAGTCCTAAATGGAGTGGAATCACATGCAGTTTCCGGTCCTACAAGCAAAAGATGCTTTCTCGTAAGAAGAGTCACTATTGAGCTCCCATTGCCATACACAGTATAAATAGCACTCGCGTCTGTTCCCAGCAAGTACAGTGCATTGGACTGAAGAGGAGCTACTGTTCTTGTCACTTTCCTAAGCAGAGTTGAACTAGATATGGCCCCTGTGTGTAGGAAGCACAGTTCTTTTGTTCTGAGCAAGCTCACTGTTCGGACTCCATAGAAACACAGTAGAGTGGAAGAGTGGTCTTTTCTCAAAAGCAGAGTGTGTTTCTTGTAAGGCGAGCTAGTGTTTGTTTCCCAGTCAGAAATAGAGTTGAATCACATGCAGTTTCTGGTCCTATGAGCAAGAGTTTTTTTCTGGTAAGGAATGTCACTATTGCACTCCCATTGCCATACACAGTACAAATAGCACTCGCGTCTGTTCCAAGTAAGTACAGTGTATTGGAATGAAGAGGAGCTCCTGTTCTTGTCAGTTTCCTAAGCAGAGTTGAACTAGATATGGCCCCTGTGTGTAGTAAGCACAGTTCTTTTGTTCTGAGCAAGCTCACTGATCGGACCCCATAGGAAACACAGTAGAGTAGAAGAGTGCTCTTTTCTCTAAAGCAGAGTGTGTTTCTTGTAAGGCGAGCTAGCGTTTGTTTCCCAGTCCTAAATGGAGTTGAATCACATGCAGTTTCTGGTCCTGCGAGCAAGAGTTGCTTTCTGGTAAGAAGAGTCACTATTGCGCTACCATTGTCACACCCACGGCAAATAGCAATGGCATCTGTTCCCAGCAAGTAAAGTGTATTGGACTGAAGAGGAGCTACTGTTCTTGTCTGCTTCCTAAGCAGAGTTGAACTAGATATCGCCCGTGTGTGTAGGAGGCACAGTTCCTTTGTCTGAGCAAGCTCACTGTCAGACCCCATAGGAAACAGAGTAGAGTAGAAGAGTTCTCTTTTCTCAAAAGCAGAGTTTGTTTCTTGTAAGGCGAGCTAGTGTTTGTTTCCCAGTCCTAAATGGAGTTGAATCACATGCAGTTTCTGCACCTACGAGCAAGAGTTGTTTTCTGGTAAGAAGAGTCACTATTGTGCTACCATTGTCATACCCACGGCAAAAAGCACTGGCGTCTGTTCCCAGCATGTACAGTGTATTGGACTGAAGAGGAGCTACTGTTCTTGTCAGTTTCCAACCAGAGTTGAACTAGTTATGGCCCGTGTGTGTAGGAAGCACAGTTCTTTTGTTCTGAGCAAGCTCACTGTTCTTGCCCTATAGGAAACACAGTAGAGTAGAAGAGTGCTCTTTTCTCAAAAGCAGAGTGTGTTTCTTGTGAGGCGAGCTAGCATTTGTTTCCCAGTCTTAAATGGAGTAGAATCACATGCAGTTTTTGATCCAACGAGCAAGAGTTGTTTTCTGGTAAGGAAAGTCACTATTGCGCTCCCATTGCCATATACAGTGCAAAAAGCACTCGCGTCTCTTCCCAGCAAGTACAGTGTATTCGACAGAAGAGGAGCTACTGTTCTTGTCAGTTTCCTAAGCAGAGTTGAACTAGATATGGCCCGTGTGTGTAGGAAGTACACTTCTTTTGTTCTGAGCAAGCTCTCTGTTCGGACCACATAGGAAACACAGTAGAGAAAAAGAGTGCCCTTTTCTCAAAAGCAGAGAGATTTTTTCATAAGGAGAGCTAGCGTTTGATTCCCAGTCCTAAATGGAGTTGAATCACATGCATTTTCTGGACCTACAAGCAAGAGTTGTTTTCTGGTAAGAAGAGTCACTATTGCGCTCCCATTGTCACACACAAGGCAAATAGCACTCGCGTCTGTTCCCAGTATGTACAGTGTATTGGACTGAAGAGGATCTACTGTTCTTGTCAGTTTCCTAACCAGAATTGAACTAGATAAGGCCCGTGTGTGGAGGAAGCACAGTTCTTTTGCTCTGAGCAAGCTCACTGTTCGGGCCCTAATGGAAAAACAGTAGAGTAGATGAGTGCTCTTTTCTCAAAAGCAGAGTGTGTTTCTTGTAAGGCGAGCTAGCATTTGTTTCCCAGTCCTAAATGGAGTTGAATCACATGCAGTTTCTGGTCCTATAATCAAGAGTTATTTCTGGTACGAAGAGTCACTATTGTGCTCCCATTGTCATACACAACACAAAAAGCACTGGCGTCTGTTCCCAGCAAGTACAGTGTATTGGACTGAAGAGGAGCTACTGTTCTTGTAGTTTCCTAAGCAGAGTTGAACTAGATATGGCCCGTGTGTGTAGGAAGCACAGTTCTTTTGTTCTGAGCAAGCACACTGTCGGACCCCATAGGAAACACAGTAGAGTAGAAGAGTGCTCTTTTCTCAAAAGCAGAGTGTGTTTCTTGTAAGGCGAGCAAGCGTTTGTTTCCCAGTCCGAAATGGAGTTGAGTCACATGCAGTTTGCGGTCCTACGAGCATGAGTTGTTTTCTGGTAAGAAGAGTCACTATTGTGCTCCCATTGCCATACACTGTGCAAATAGCACTCTCGTCTGTTCCGAGCAAGTACAGTGTATTGGACTGAAGAGGAGCTGCTGTTCTTGTCAGTTTCCTAAGCAGAGTTGAACTAGATATGGCCCATGTGTGTAGGAAGCAGAGTTCTTTTGATCTGAGCAAGCTCATTGTTCTGGCCCTATAGGAAACACAGTAGAGTAGAAGAGTGCTCTGTTCTCAAAAGCAGAGTGTGTTTCTTGTAAGGCGAGCTAGCGTTTGTTTCCCAGTCCTAAATGGAGTTGAATCACATGCAGTTTCTGGTCCTATGAGCAAGAGTTGTTTTCTGGTAAGGAAAGTCACTATTGATCTCCCATTGCCATACACAGTGCAAATAGCACTCGTATCTGTTCCCAGCAAGTACAGTGTATTGGACTGAAGAGGAGCTACTGTTCTTGTCAGTTTCCTAAGCAGAATTTAACTAGATATGGCCTTGTTTGTAGGAAGCACAGTTCTTTTGTTCTGAGCAAGCTCACTGTTCGGACCCCATAGGAAACACAGTAGAGTAGAAGAGTGCTCTTTACTCAAAAGCAGAGTGTGTTTCTCGTAAGGCGACCTAGCGTTTGTTTCCCAGTCCGAAATGGTGTTGAATCCCATGCAGTTTCTGGTCCTATGAGCAAGAGTTGTTTTCTGGTAAGGAAAGTCACTATTGCGCTCCCATTTCCATACACAGTGCAAATAGCACTCGCGTCTGTTCCAAGCATGTACAGTGTATTGGAATGAAGAGGAGCTACTGTTCTTGTCTGTTTCCTAAGCAGAGCTGAACTAGATATGGCCCGTGTGTGTAGAAAGCACAGTTATTTTGTTCTGAGCAAGCTCACTCTTTTGGCCCTATAGGAAAAACAGTAGAGTAGAAGAGTGCTCTTACTCAAAAGCAGAGTGTGTTTCTTGTGAGGCAAGCTAGCTTTTGTTTCCAGTCCAAATGGAGTAGAATCACATGCAGTTTTTGGTCCTACGAGCAAGAGTTGTTTTCTGGTAAAAAAAAAAAAAGTCACTATTACGCTACCATTGCCATGCACAGGGTAAATAGCACTCTCGTCTGTTCCCAGCAAGTACAGTGCATTGGACTGAAGAGGAGCTACTGTTCTTGTCAGTTTCCTAAGCAGAATTGAACTAGATATGGCCCGTGAGTGTAGGAAGCACAGTTCTTTTGTTCTGAGCAAGCTCACTGTTCGGACCCCATAGGAAAAACAGTAGAGTTGAAGAGTGCTCTTTTCTCAAAAGCAGAGTGTGTTTCTTGTAAGGCGAGGTAGTGTTTGTTTCCCAGTCCTAAATGGAGTTGAATCACATCCAGTTTCTGGTCCTACGAGCAAGAGTTGTTTTCTGGTAAGAAGAGTCACTATTGCGCTCCCATTGTCACACCCACGGCAAATAGCACTGGCATCTGTTCCCAGCAAGTACAGTGTATTGGACTGAAGAGGAGCTACTGTTCTTGTCTGCTTCCTACGCAGAGTTGAACTAGATATGGCCCGTGCGTGTAGGAAGCACAGTTCTTTTGTTCTGAGCAAGCTCACTGTTCTTGCCCTATAGGAAACACAGTAGAGTAGAAGAGTGCTCTTTTCTCAAAAGCAGAGTGTGTTTCTTGTGAGGCGAGCTAGCATTTGTTTCCCAGTCTTAAATGGAGTAGAATCACATGCAGTTTTTGATCCAAAGAGCAAGAGTTGTTTTCTGGTAAGGAAAGTCACTATTGCACTCCCATTGCCATATACAGTGCAAAAAGCACTGGCGTCTCTTCCCAGCAAGTACAGTGTATTGGACAGAAGAGGAGCTACTGTTCTTGTCAGTTTCCTAAGCAGAGTTGAACTAGATATGGCCCGTGTGTGTAGGAAGAACACTTCTTTTCTTCTGAGCAAGCTCACTGTTCAGACCACATAGGAAACACAGTAGAGAAAAAGAGTGCCCTTTTCTCAAAAGCAGAGAGTTTTTCTCGTATGGAGAGCTAGCGTTTGTTTCCCAGTCCTAAATGGAGTTGAATCACATGCATTTTAAGGACCTACAAGCAAGAGTTGTTTTCTGGTAAGAAGAGTCACTATTGCGCTCCCATTGTCACACAAGGCAAATAGCACTCGCATCTGTTCCCAGTATGTACAGTGTATTGGACTGAAGAGAGGCTACTGTTCTTGTCAGTTTCCAACCAGAGTTGAACTAGATATGGCCCGTGTGTGTAGGAAGCACAGTTCTTTTGTTCTGAGCAAGCTCACTCTTCGGACATCATAGGAAACACCGTAGAGTAGAAGAATTCTCATTTCTCAAAAACAGAGTGTGTTTCTTGTAAGGAAAGGTAGCGTTTGTTTCCCAGTCCTAAATGGAGTTGAATCACATGCAGTTTCTGGTCCTACGAGCAAGAGTTGTTTTCTGGTAAGAAGAGTCACTATTGTGCTCCCATCGTCATACACAGGGCAAATAGCACTGGTGTCTGTTCCCAACAAGTACAGTTTATTGGACAGAAGAGGATCTACTGTTCTTGTCAGTTTCCTAATCAGAATTGAACTAGATGTGGCCTTGTGTGTCAGAAGCACAGTTCTTTTGCTCTGAGCAAGCTCACTGTTCTGGCCCTAATGGAAACACAATAGAGAAGATGAGTGTTCTTTTCTCAAAAGCAGAGTGTGTTTCTTGTAAGGCGAGCTAGCTGTTGTTTCCCAGTCCTAAATGGAGATGAATCACATGCAGTTTCGGGTCCTCTGAGCAAGAGTTGTTTTCTGGTAAGAAGAGTCACTATTGTGCTCCCATTGTCATACACAGGGCAATAGCACTGGCGTCTGTTCCCAGTATGTACAGTGTATTGGACTGAAGAGGATCTACTGTTCTTGTCAGTTTCCTAACCAGAATTGAACTAGATAAGGCCCATGTGTGGAGGAAGCACAGTTCTTTTGCTCTGAGCAAGCTCACTGTTTGGGCCCTAATGGAAAAACAGTAGAGTAGATGAGTGCTCTTTTCTCAAAAGCAGAGTGTGTTTCTTGTGAGGCGAGCTAGCGTTTGTTTCCCAGTCCTAAATGGAGTTGAAGCACATGCAGTTTGTGGTCCTAAGAGCAAGAGTTGTTTTCTGGTAAGAAGAGTAACTATTGCGCTCCCATTGCCATACACAGTACAAATAACACTCCCATCTGTTCCCAGCAAGTACAGTGTAGTGGACTGAAGAGGAGGTACTGTTCTTGTCAGTTTCCTAACCAGAGTTGAACTAGATATGGCCCATGTGTGTAGGAAGCACAGTTCTTTTGTTCTGAGCAAGCTCACTGTTTTGCCCCTATAGGAAACACAGTAGAGTAGAAGAGTACTCTTACTCAAAAGCAGAGTGTGTTTCTTGTGAGGCGAGCTAGCGTTTGTTTCCCAGTCCTAAATGGAGTAGAATCACATGCAGTTTTTGGTCCTAAGAGCAAGAGTTGTTTTCTGGTAAGGAAAGTCATTATTGCGCTCCCATTGCCATACACAGTGCAAATAGCACTAGTGTCTGTTCCCAGCAAGTACTGTGTATTGGACTGAAGAGGAGCTACTATTCTTGTCAGTTTCCTAAGCAGAGTTGAACTAGATATGTCCCGTGTGTGTAAGAAGCACAGTTCTTTTGTTCTGAGCAAGCTCACTGTTCGGACCACATAGGAATCACAGTAGAGTAGAAGGGTACCCTTTTCTCAAAAGCAAAGTGTGTTTCTTGTAAGGCTAGCTAGTGTTTGTTTCCCAGTCCTAAATGGAGTTGAATCCCATGCAGTTTCTGGTCCTACGAGCAAGAGTTGTTTTCTAGTACAAAGAGTCACTATTGCGCTTAAATTGTCATACACAGTGCAAATAACACTGGCGTCTATTCCCAGCATGTACAGTGTATTGCACTGAAGAGGATCTACTGTTCTTGTCAGTTTCCTAAGCAGAATTGAACTAGATATGGCCGTGTGTGTAGGAAGCACAGTTCTTCTGTTCTGAGCAAGCTCACTGTTCGGACCCCTTCAAGAAACACAGTAGAGTAGATGAGTGGTCTTTTCTCAAAAGCAGAGTGTGTTTCTTGTAAGGCGAGCTAGCATTTGTTTCCCAGTCTTAAATGGAGTTGAATCCCATGCAGTTTCTGGTCCTACGAGCAAGAGTTGTTTTCTGGTAAGAAGAGTCACTATTGTGCTCCCATTGTCATACACGGGGCAAAGAGCACTGGCGTCTGTTTCCAGCCTGTACAGTGTATTGGACTGAAGAAGATCTACTGTTTTTGTCAGTTTCCTAAGAAGAGTTGAAGTAGATATAGCCCGTGTGTGTAGGAAGCACAGTTCTTTTGTTCTGAGCAAACTCGCTGTTCTGCTCCTATAGGAAACACATTAGAGTAGAAGAGTGCTCTTTTCTCAAAAGCAGAGTATGTTTCTTGAAAGGCGAGCTAGCGTTTGTTTCCCAGTTGTAAATGCAGTTGAATCCCATGCAGTTTCTGTTCCTACGAGCAAGAGTTGTTTTCTGGTAAGAAGAGTCACTATTGCGCTCCCATTACCATACACAGTGCAAAAAGCACTCACGTCTGTTACCAGCATGTACAGTGTATTGGACTGAACAGGAGCTACTGTTCTTGTCAGTTTCCTAAGCAGAGTTGAACTAGATATGGCCCGTGTGTGAAGGAAGCACAGTTCTTTTGTTCTGAGCAAGCTCACTGTTCAGAAACCTTAGGAAACCGAGTAGAGTAGAAGAGTGCTCTTTTCTCAAAAGCAGAGTGTGTTTCTTGTAAGGTGAGCTAGTGTTTGTTTCCCAGTCCTAAATGGAATTGAATTCCATGCAGTTTCTGGTACGAGCAAGAGTTGTTTTCTGGTAAGAAGAATCACTATTGTGCTCAAATTGTCATTCACAGGGCAAATAGCAATGGCGTCTATTCCCAGCATGTACAGTATATTGGACTGAAGAGGATCTACTGTTCTTGTCAGTTTCCTAAGCAGAATTGAACTAGATATGGCCGTGTGTGTAAGAAGCACAGTTCTTTTGTTCTGAGCAAGCTCACTGTTCTTGCCCAATAGGAAACACAGTAGAGTAGAAGAGTGATCTTTTCTCAAAAGCAGAGTGTGTTTCTTGTAAGGCGAGCTAGCGTTTGTTTCCCAGTCCTAAATGGAGTTGAATCACATGCAGTTTTTGGTCCTATGAGCAAGAGTTGTTTTCTGGTAAGAAGAGTCACTATTGCGCTCCTATTGGCATACACAGTGCAAATAGCACTTGCGTCTGTTCCCAGCAAGTACAGTGTATTGGACTGAAGAGGAGGTACTGTTCTTGACAGGTTCCTAAGCAGAGTTGAACTAGATATGGCCCGTGTGTTTAGGAAGCACAGTTCTTTTGTTCTGAGCAAGCTCACTGTTCGGACCCCATAGGAAATACAGTAGAGTAGAAGAGTGCTCTTTTGTCAAAACCAGAGTGTGTTTCTTGTAAGGCTAGCTAGCGATTGTTTCCCAGTCCTAAATGGAGTTGAATTCCATGCAGTTTCTGGTCCTACGAGCAAGACTTTTTTTCTGGTAAGAAGAGTAACTATTGCGCTCCCATTGTCATACACAGGGCAAATAGCACTGTCGTCTGTTCCCAGCATGTACAGTGTATTGGACTGAAGAGGATCTACTATTCTTGTCAGTTTCCTAAGCAGAATTGAACTAGATATGGCCCTTGTGTGCAGGAAGCACAGATTTTTGTTCTGAGCAATCTCACTATTTGGACCCCATAGGAAACACAGTAGAGTAGAAGAGTGCTCTTTTCTCAAAAGCTGAGTGTGTTTACTATAAGGCGAACTAGCGATTGTTTCCCAGTCCTAAATGGAGTTGAATCCCATGAAGTTTCTGGTCCTACGAGCAAGAGTTGTTTTCTTATAAGAAGAGTCACTATTGCGCTCCCATTGCCATACACAGTGCTAATAGCACTCGCGTCTGTTCCCAGCATGTACAGTGTATTGGACTGAACAGGAGCTACTGTTCTTGTCAGTTTCCTATGCAGAGTTGATCTAGATATGGCCCGTGTGTGAAGGAAGCACAGTTCTTTTGTTCTGAATAAGCTCACTGTTCGGACCCCATAGAAAACACAGTAGAGTAGAAGAGTGCTCTTTTTTCAAAAGCAGAGTGTGTTTCTTGTAAGGCTAGCTAGTGTTTGTTTCCCAGTCCTAAATGGAGTTGAATCCCATGGAGTTTCTGGTCCTACGAGCAAGAGTTGTTTTCTGGTAAGGAAAGTCACTATTGCGCTCCCATTGCCATACATAGTGCAAATAGCACTCGCGTCTGTTCCCAGCAAGTACAGTGTATTGGACTGAAGAGGAGCTACTGTTCTTCTAGTTTCCTAAGCAGAGTTGAACTAGATATGGCCCGTGTGTAGGAAGCACAGTTCTTTTGTTCTGAGCAAGCTCACTGATTTGGCCCTATAGGAAACACAGTAGAGAAGAAGAGTGATCTTTTCTCAAAAGCAGAGTGTGTTTATTGTAAGGCGAGCTAGCGTTTGTTTCCCAGTCCTAAATGGAGTTGAATCACATGCAGTTTCTGGTCCTACGAGCAAGTGTTTTTTTCTGGTAAGAAGAGTCACTATTGTGCTCCCATTGTCATGCACAGGGCAAATAGCACTGGCGTCTGTTCCCAGCATGTACAGTGTATTGGACTGAAGAGGATCTACTGTTCTTGTCAGTTTCCTAAGCAGAATTGAACTAGAAATGGCCCGTGTGTGAAGGAAGCACAGTTCTTCTGTTCTGAGCAAGCTCACTGTTCAGAACCCTTAGGAAACACAGTAGAGTAGAAGAGTGCTCTTTTCTCAAAAGCAGAGTGTGTTTCTTGTAAGGCTCGCTAGTGTTTATTTCCCAGTCCTAAATGGAGTTGAATCCCATGCAGTTTCTGGTCCCACGAGCAAGAGTTGTTTTCTGGTAAGAAGAGTCACTATTGCGCTCAAATTGTCATACACAGAGCAAATAGCACTGGCGTCTATTCCCAGCATGTACAGTATATTGGACTGAAGAGGATCTACTGTTCTTGTCAGTTTCCCAAGCAGAATTGAACTAGATACGGCCGTGTGTATAGGAAGCACAGTTCTTTTGTTCTGAGCAAGCTCACTGTTCTTGCCCTATAGGAAACACAGTAGAGTAGAAGAGTGATCTTTTCTCAAAAGCAGAGTGTGTTTCTCGTAAGGCGAGCTAGCATTTGTTTCCCAGTCCTAAATGGAGTTGAATCACATGCAGTTTCTGGTCCTACGAGCAAGCGTTTTTTTCTGGTAAGAAGAGTCACTATTGCCCTCCCATTTTCATACACAGGGCAAATAGCACTGGCGTCTGTTCCCAGCATGTAGAGTGTATTGGACTGAACAGGAGCTACTGTTCTTGTCAGTTTCCTAAGCAGTTTTGAACTAGATATCGCCCGTGTGTGTAGGAAGCACAGTTTTTTTGTTCTGAGCAAGCTCACTACTTGGACCCCATAGGAAACACAGTAGAGTAGAAGAGTGCTCTTTTCTCAAAAGCTGAGTGCGTTTACTGTAAGGCGAACTAGCGTTTGTTTTCCAGTCCTAAATGGAGTTGAATCCCATGCAGTTTCTGGTCCTAGGAACAAGAGTTGTTTTCTGGTAAGAAGAGTCACTATTGCGCTCCCATTGCCATACACAGTGCAAATAGCACTCGCGTCTGTTCCCAGCATGTACAGTGTATTTGACTGAACAGGAGCTACTGTTCTTGTCAGTTTCCTAGGCAGAGTTGATCTAGATATGTCCCGTGTGTGAAGGAAGCACAGTTCTTTTGTTCTGAGCAAGCTCACTGTTCGGACCACATAGGAATCACAGTAGAGCAGAAGGGTACCCTTTTCTCAAAAGCAAAGTGTGTTTCTTGTAAGGCTAGCTAGTGTTTGTTTCCCAGTCCTAAATGGAGTTGAATCCCATGCAGTTTCTGGTCCTACGAGCAAGAGTTGTTTTCTAGTACAAAGAGTTACTATTGCGCTTAAATTGTCATACACAGTGCAAATAACACTGGCGTCTATTCCCAGCATGTACAGTGTATTGCACTGAAGAGGATCTACTGTTCTTGTCAGTTTCCTAAGCAGAATTGAACTAGATATGGCCGTGTGTGTAGGAAGCACAGTTCTTTTCTTCTGAGCAAGCTCACTGTTTTGGCCGTATAGGAAACCGAGTAGAGTAGAAGAGTGCTCTTTTCTCAAAAGCAGAGTGTGTTTCTTGTAAGGCGAGCTAGCATTTGTTTCCCAGTCCTAAATGGAGTTGAATCCCATGGAGTTTCTGGTCCTACGAGCAAGAGTTGTTTTCTGGTAAGAAGAGTCACTATTGTGCTCCCATTGTCATACACGGGGCAAAGAGCACTGGCGTCTGTTCCCAGCATGTACAGTGTATTGGACTGAAGAAGATCTACTGTTTTTGTCAGTTTCCTAAGAAGAGTTGAAGTAGATATAGCCCATGTGTGTAGGAAGCACAGTTCTTTTGTTCTGAGCAAACTCGCTGTTCTGGCCCTATAGGAAACACATTAGAGTAGAAGAGTGCTCTTTTCTCAAAAGCAGAGTATGTTTCTTGAAAGGCGAGCTAGCGTTTGTTTCCCAGTTGTAAATGGAGTTGAATCCCATGCAGTTTCTGTTCCTACGAGCAAGAGTTTTTTTCTGGTAAGAAGAGTCACTATTGCACTCCCATTACCATACACAGTGCAAATAGCACTCACGTCTGTTACCAGCATGTACAGTGTATTGGACTGAACAGGAGCTACTGTTCTTGTCAGTTTCCTAAGCAGAGTTGAACTAGATATGGCCCGTGTGTGAAGGAAGCACAGTTCTTTTGTTCTGAGCAAGCTCACTGTTCAGAAACCTTAGAAAACCGAGTAGAGTAGAAGAGTGCTCTTTTCTCAAAAGCAGAGTGTGTTTCTTGTAAGGTGAGCTAGTGTTTGTTTCCCAGTCCTAAATGGAATTGACTTCCATGCAGTTTCTGGTCTTACGAGCAAGAGTTGTTTTCTGGTAAGAAGAATCACTATTGTGCTCAAATTGTCATTCAGAGGGCAAATAGCAATGGCGTCTATTCCCAGCATGTACAGTATATTGGACTGAAGAGGATCTACTGTTCTTGTCAGTTTCCTAAGCAGGATTGAACTAGATATGGCCGTGTGTGTAGGAAGCACAGTTCTTTTGTTCTGAGCAAGCTCACTGTTCTTGCCCAATAGGAAACACAGTAGAGTAGAAGAGTGATCTTTTCTCAAAAGCAGAGTGTGTTTCTTGTAAGGCGAGCTAGCGTTTGTTTCCCAGTCCTAAATGGAGTTGAATCACATGCAGTTTTTGGTCCTACGAGCAAGAGTTGTTTTCTGGTAAGGAAAGTCACTATTGTGCTCCCATTGCCATACACAGTGCAAATAGCACTCGCGTCAGTTCCCAGCAAGTACAGTGTATTGGACTGAAGAGGAGCTACTGTTCATGTCAGTTTACTAAGCAGAGTTGAACTAGATATGGCCCGTGTGTGTAGGAAGCACAGTTCTTTTTTTCTGTGCATGCTCACTGTTCGGACCCCATAGGAAACACAGTAGAGTAGAAGAGTGCTCTGTTCTCAGAAGCAGAGTGTGTTTCTTGTAAGGCGAGCTAGCGTTTGTTTCCCAGTCCTAAATGGAGTTGAATCCCATGCAGTTTCTGTTCCTACGAGCAAGAGTTGTTTTCTGGTAAGAAGAGTCCCTATTGCGCTCCCATTGTCATACACAGGGCAAATAGCACTTGCGTCTGTTCTCAGCAAGTACAGTGTACTGGAATGAAAAGGATCTACTGTTCTTGTCAGTTTCCTAAGCAGAATTGAACTAGATATGGCCGTGTGTGTATGAAGCACAGTTCTTTTCTTCTGAGCAAGCTCACTGTTTTGGCCGTATAGGAAACCGAGTAGAGTAGAAGAGTGCTCTTTTCTCAAAAGCAGAGTGTGTTTCTTGTAAGGAGAGCTAGCGTTCGTTGCCCAGTCCTAAATGGAGTTGAATCCCATGCAGTTTCTGGTCCTACGAGCAAGAGTTGTTTTCTGATAAGAAGAGTCACTATTGCGCTCCTATTGCCATACACAGTGCAAATAGCACTGGCGTCTGTTCCCAGCAAGTACAGTGTATTGGACTGAAGAGGAGGTACTGTTCTTGACAGGTTCCTAAGCAGAGTTGAACTAGATATGGCTCGTGTTTGTAGGAAGCAGAGTTCTTTTGTTCTGAGCAAGCTCACTGTTCGGACCCCTAGGAAACACAGTAGAGTAGAAGAGTGCACTTTTCCCAAAAGCAGAGTGTGTTTCTTGTAAGGCGAGCTAGCGTTCTTTTCCGACTCCTAAATGGAGTTGAATCCCATGCAGTTTTTTTTCCTACGAGCAAGAGTTTTTTTCTGGTAAGAATAATCACTAATGCGCTCCCATTGTCATACACAGGGCAAATAGCACTGGCGTCTGTTCCCAGCATGTACAGTGTATTGGACTGAAGAGGATCTACTGTTCTTGTCAGTTTAATAAGCAGAATTGAACTAGATATGACCGTGTGTTTCTGAAGCACAGTTCGTTTGTTCTGAGCAAGCTCACTGTTCGGACCCCATAGAAAACACAGTAGAGTACAAGAGTGCTCTTTTGTCAAAAGCAGAGTGTGTTTCTTGTAAGGCGAGCTAGCGTTTGTTTTCCAGTCCTAAATGGAGTTGAATCACATGCAGTTTCTGGTCCTACGAGCACGAGTTTTTTTCTGGTAAGAAGAGTCATTATTGCACTCCCATTGTCATACACAGGGCAAATAGCACTGGGGTCTGTTCCCAGCAAGTACAGTGTATAGGACTGAAAAGGATCTACTGTTCTTGTGAGTTTCCTAAGCAGAATTGAACTAGATATGGCCGTGTGTGTAAGAAGCACAGTTCTTTTGTTCTGAGCAAGCTCACTGTTTTGGCCCTATAGGAAACACAGTAGAGTAGAAGACTGAACTTTTCACAAAAGCAGAGTGTGTTTCTTGTAAGGCGAGCTAGCGTTTGTTTCCCAGTCCTAAATGGAGTTGAATCACATGCAGTTTCAGGTCCTACAAGCAAGAGTTGTTTTCTGGTAAGAAGAGTCACTATTGAGCTCCCATTGCCATACACAATGCAAAAAGCACTCGCGTCTGTTCCCAGCATGTACAGTGTATCGGACTGAACAGGAGCTACTGTTCTTGTCAGTTTCCTAAGCAGAGTTGAACTAGATATGGCCCGTGTGTGAAGCAAGCACAGTTCTCTTGTTCTGAGCAAGCTCACTGTTCAGAACCCTAATAAACACAGTAGAGTAAAAGAGTGCTCTTTTCTCAAAAGCAGAGTTTGTTTCTTGTAAGGCGAGCTAGTGTTTGTTTTCCAGTTCTAAATGGAGTTGAATCCCATGCAGTTTCTGGTCCTAAGAGCAAGAGTTGTTTTCGGGAAAGAAGAGTCACTATTGCGCTCAAATTGTCTTACACAGGGCAAATAGCACTGGCGTCTGTTCCCAGCATGTAAAGTATATTGGACTGAAGAGGATCTACTGTTCTTGTCAGTTTCGTAAGCAAAATTGAACTAGACATGCCCTGTGTGTAGGAAGCACAGTTCTTTTGTTCTGAGCAAGCTCACTGTTCTTGCCCTATAAGAAACACAGTAGAGTAGAAGAGGCTCTTTTCTCTCAAGCAGAGTGTGTTTCTTGTTAGGCGAACTAGCGTTTGTGTCCCAGTCCTAAATGGAGTTGAATCACATGCAGTTTTTCGTCCTATGAGCAACAGTTGTTTTCTGGTAAGGAAAGTCACTATTGCGCTCCCATTGCATTACACAGTGCAAATAGCACTCACGTCTGTTCCCAGCAAGTACTGCGTATTGGACTGAAGAGGAGCTACTGTTCTTGTCAGTTTCCTAAGCAGAGTTGAACTAGAAAAGGCCCGTGTGTGTAGGAAGTACAGTTCTTTTGTTCTGAGCAAACTCACTGTTCGGACCACATAGGAAACACAGTAGAGTAGAAGAGTGCTCTTTTCTCAAAAGCAGAGTGTGTTTCTTGTAAGGCGAGCTAGCGTTTGTTTCCCAGTCCTAAATGGAGTTGAATCACATGCAGTTTCTGGTCCTATGAGCAAGAGTTGTTTTCTGGTAAGAAGAGTCACTATTGCGCTCCCATTGCCATACACAGTGCAAAAAGCACTCACGTCTGTTCCCAGCATGTACAGTGTATTGGACTGAACAGGATCTACTGTTCTTGTCAGTTTCCTAAGCAGAGTTGAACTAGATATGGCCCGTGTGTGAAGGAAGCACAGTTCTTTTGTTCTGAGCAAGCTCACTATTCAGAACCCTGAGGAAACACAGTAGAGTAGAAGAGTGCTCTTTTCTCAAAAGCAGAGTGTGTTTCTTGTAAGGCTCGCTAGTGTTTCTTTCCCAGTCCTAAATGGAGTTGAATCCCATGCAGTTTCTGGTCCTATGAGCAAGAGTTGTTTTCTGGTAAGAAGAGTCACTATTGCGCTCAAATTGTCATACACAGGGCAAAAAACACTGGCGTCTATTCCCAGCATGTACAGTGTATTGGAGTGAAGAGGATCTACTGTTCTTGTCAGTTTAATAAGCAGAATTGAACTAGATATGGCCGTGTGTTTAGGAAGCACAGTTCTTTTGTTCTGAGCAAGCTCACTGTTTTGGCCCTATAGGAAACACAGTAGAGTAGAAGAGTGATCTTTTCTCAAAAGCAGAGTATGTTTCTTGTAAGGCGAGCTAGCGTTTGTTTTCCAGTCCTAAATGGAGTTGAATACCATGAAGTTTCTGGTCCTATGATCAAGAGTTGTTTTCGGATAAGAAGAGTCACTACTGCGCTCCTATTGCATACACAGTGCAAATAGCACTGGCGTCTGTTCCCAGCAAGTACAGTGTATTGGACTGAAGAGGAGGTACTGTTCTGGACAGGTTCCTAAGCAGAGTTGAACTAGATAGGGCCCGTGTGTGAAGGAAGCACAGTTCTTTTGTTCTGAGCAAGCTCACTGTTCAGAACACTAATAAACACAGTAGAGTAGAAGAGTGCTCTTTTCTCAAAAGCAGAGTTTGTTTCTTGTAAGGCGAGCTAGTGTTTGTTTTCCAGTTCTAAATGGAGTTGAATCCCATGCAGTTTCTGGTCCTACGAGCAAGAGTTGTTTTCTGGTAAGAAGAGTCACTATTGCGCTCAAATTGTCATACACAGGGCAAATAGCACTGGCGTCTATTCCCAGCATGTAATGTATATTGGACTGAAGAGGATCTACTGTTCTTGTCAGTTTCCTAAGCAGAATTGAACTAGATATGCCCTGTGTGTAGGAAGCACAGTTCTTTTGTTCTGAGCAAGCTCACTGTTCTTGCCCTATAAGAAACACAGTAGAGTAGAAGAGTGCTCTTTTCTCTCAAGCAGAGTGTGTTTCTTGTAAGGCGAATTAGCGTTTGTTTCCCAGTCCTAAATGGAGTTGAATCACATGCAGTTTCTGGTCCTACGAGCACGAGTTTTTTTCTGGTAAGAAGAGTCACTATTGCACTCCCATTGTCATTCACAGGGCAAATAGCACTGGGGTCTGTTCCCAGCAAGTACAGTGTATATGACTGAAAAGGATCTACAGTTCTTGTCAGTTTCCTAAGCAGAATTGAACTAGATATGGCCGTGTGTGTAGGAAGCACAGTTCTTTTGTTCTGAGCAAGCTCACTGTTTTGGCCCTATAGGAAACACAGTAGAGTAGAAGAGTGAACTTTTCTCAAAAGCAGAGTGTGTTTCTTGTAAGGCGAGCTAGCGTTTGTTTCCCAGTCCTAAATGGAGTTGAATCACATGCAGTTTCTGGTCCTACAAGCAAGAGTTGTTTTCTGGTAAGAGGAGTCACTATTGAGCTCCCATTGCCATACACAGTGCAAATAGCACTCACGTCTGTTCCCAGCATGTACAGTGTATTGGACTGAAGAGGAGCTACTGTTCTTGTCAGTTTCCTAAGCAGAGTTGAACTAGATATGGCCCGTGTGTGAAGGAAGCACAGTTCTTTTGTTCTGAGCAAGCTCACTGTTCAGAACCCTAATAAACACAGTAGAGTAGAAGAGTGCTCTTTTCTCAAAAGCAGAGATTGTTTCTTGTAAGGTGAGCTAGTGTTTGTTTTCCAGTTCTAAATGGAGTTGAATCCCATGCAGTTTCTGGTCCTACGAGCAAGAGTTTTTTTCTGGTAAGAAGAGTCACTATTGCGCTCAAATTGTCATACACAGGGCAAATAGCACTGGCGTCTATTCCCAGCATGTAAAGTATATTGGACTGAAGAGGATCTACTGTTCTTGTCAGTTTCCTAAGCAGAATTGAACTAGATATGGCTGTGTGTGTACGAAGCACAGTTCTTTTGTTCTGAGCAAGCTCACTGTTTTGGCCCTATAGGAAACACAGGAGAGTAGAAGAGTGAACTTTTCTCAAAAGCAGAGTGTGTTTCTTTTAAGGCGAGCTAGCGTTTGTTTCCCAGTCCTAAATGGAGTTGAATCACATGCAGTTTTTGGTCCTACGAGCAAGAGTTGTTTTCTGGTAAGGAGAGTCACTATTGTGCTCCCATTGCCATACACAGTGCAAATAGCACTCGCGTCAGTTCCCAGCAAGTACAGTGTATTGGACTGAAGAGGAGCTACTGTTCTTGTCAGTTTCCTAAGCAGAGTTGAAGTAAATATGGCCCGTGTGTGTAGGAAGCACAGTTCTTTTTTTCTGTGCAAGCTCACTGTTCGGACCCCATAGGAAACACAGTAGAGTAGAAGAGTGCTCTGTTCTCAAAAGCAGAGTGTGTTTCTTGTAAGGCGAGCTAGCGTTTGTTTCCCAGTCCTAAATGGAGTTGAATCCCATGCAGTTTCTGGTCCTACAAGCACGAGTTTTTTTCTGGTACGAAGAGTCCCTATTGCTCTCCCATTGTCATACACAGGGCATATAGCACTTGCGTCTGTTCTCAGCAAGTACAGTGTATTGGAATGAAAAGGATCTACTGTTCTTGTCAGTTTCCTAAGCAGAATTGAACTAGATATGGCCGTGTGTGTACGAAGCACAGTTCTTTTCTTCTGAGCAAGCTCACTGTTTTGGCCGTATAGGAAACACAGTAGAGTAGAAAAGTGATCTTTTCTCAAAAGCAGAGTGTGTTTCTTGTAAGGCGAGCTAGCGTTTGTTGCCCAGTCCTAAATGGAGTTGAATCCCATGCAGTTTCTGGTCCTACGAGCAAGAGTTGTTTTCTGATAAGAAGAGTCACTATTGCGCTCCTATTGCCATACACAGTGCAAATAGCACTGGCGTCTGTTCCCAGCATGTAAAGTATATTGGACTGAAGAGGATCTACTGTTCTTGTCAGTTTCCTAAGCAGAATTGAACTAGATATGCCCTGTGTGTAGGAAGCACAGTTCTTTTGTTCTGAGCAAGCTCACTGTTCTTGCCCTATAAGAAACACAGTAGAGTAGAAGAGTGCTCTTTTCTCTCAAGCAGAGTGTGTTTCTTGTAAGGCGAATTAGCGTTTGTTTCCCAGTCCTAAATGGAGTTGAATTCCATGCAGTTTCTGGTCCTATGAGCAAGAGTTGTTTTCTGGTAAGAAGAGTCACTATTGTGCTCCCATTGCCATACACAGTGCAAATAGCACTCGCGTCTGTTCCCAGCATGTACAGTGTACTGGACTGAAGAGGAGCTACTGCTCTTGTCAGTTTCCTAAGCAGAGTTAACTATACATGGCCAGTGTGTGTAGGAAGCACAGTTCTTTTGTTCTGAGCAAGCTCACTGTTCAGAACCCATAGGAAACACAGTAGAGTAGAAGAGTGCTCTTTTGTCAAAAGCAGAGTGTGTTTCTTGTAAGGCAAGCTAGTGATTGTTTCCCAGTCCTAAATAGAGTTGAATCTCATGTGGTTTTTTTCCTACTAGCAAGAGTTGTTTTCTGGTAAGAATAGTCACTATTGTGCTGCCATTGTCATACACAGGGCAAATAGCATTGGCGTCTTTTCCCAGTATATACAGTGTATTGGACTGAAGAGGATCTACTGTTATTGTCAGTTTAATAAGCAGAATTGAACTAGATATGACCGTGTGTTTTGGAAGCACAGTTCTTTTGTTCTGAGCAAGCTCACTGTTCGGACCACATAGAAAACACAGTAGAGTAGAAGAGTGCTCTTTTCTCAAAAGCAGAGTGTGTTTCTTGTAAGGCGAGCTAGCATTTGTTTTCCAGTCCTAAATAGAGTTGAATCACATGCAGTTCTGGTCCTATGAGCACGAGTTTTTTTCTGGTAAGAAGAGTCACTATTGCACTCCAATTGTCATACACAGGGCAAATAGCACTGTGGTCTGTTCCCAGCAAGTACAGTGTATAGGACTGAAAAGGATCTACTGTTCTCTCAGTTTCCTAAGCAGAATTGAACTAGATATGGCCGTGTGTGTAAGAAGCACAGTTCTTTTGTTCTGAGCAAGCTCACTGTTTTGGCCCTATAGGAAACACAGTAGAGTAGAAGAGTGCTCTTTTCTCAAAAGCAGAGTGTGTTTCTTGTAAGGCGAGCTAGCGTTTGTTTCCCAGTCCTAAATGGAGTTGAATCACATGCAGTTTCTGGTCCTACAAGCAAGAGTTGTTTTCTGGTAAGAAGAGTCACTATTGAGCTCCCATTGCCATACACAGTGCAAAAAGCACTCTCGTCTGTTCCCAGCATGTACAGTGTATTGGACTGAACAGGAGCTACTGTTCTTGTCAGTTTCCTAAGCAGAGTTGAACTAGATATGGCCCGTGTGTGAAGGAAGCACAGTTCTTTTGTTCTGTGCAAGCTCACTGTTCAGAACCCTAATAAACAGAGTAGAGTAGAAGAGTGTTCTTTTCTCAAAAGCAGAGTTTGTTTCTTGTAAGGCGAGCTAGTGTTTGTTTTCCAGTTCTAAATGGAGTTGAATCCCATGCAGTTTCTGGTCCTACGAGCACGAGTTGTTTTCTGGTAAGAAGAGTCACTATTGCGCTCAAATTGTCATACACAGGGCAAATAGCACTGGCGTCTATTCCCAGCATGTAAAGTATATTGGACTGAAGAGGATCTACTGTTCTTGTCAGTCTCCTAAGCAGAATTGAACTAGATATGCCCTGTGTGTAGGAAGCACAGTTCTTTTGTTCTGAGCAAGCTCACTGTTCTTGCCCTATAAGAAACACAGTAGAGTAGAAGAGTGCTCTTTTCTCTCAAGCAGAGTGTGTTTTTGTAAGGCGAACTAGCATTTGTTTCCCAGTCCTAAATGGAGTTGAATACCATGCAGTATCTGGTCCTACGAGCAAGAGTTGTTTTCTGGTAAGAAGAGTCACTATTGCGCTCCCATTGCCATACACAGTGCAAATAGCACTCGCGTCTGTTCCCAGCATGTACAGTGTACTGGACTGAAGAGGAGCTACTGCTCTTGTCAGTTTCCTAAACAGAGTTGAACTAGACATGGCCAGTGTGTGTAGGAAGCACAGTTC
This sequence comes from Peromyscus eremicus, assembly GCF_949786415.1. NCBI lineage: Eukaryota > Metazoa > Chordata > Mammalia > Rodentia > Cricetidae > Peromyscus > Peromyscus eremicus. The sequence goes on along the minus strand of NW_026734530.1, from coordinate 276,348 downwards.
TTTTGTTCTGAGCTAGCTCACTGTTCAGAACCCATAGGAAACACAGTAGAGTAGAAGAGTGCTCTTTTGTCAAAAGCAGAGTGTGTTTCTTGTAAGGCAAGCTAGTGATTGTTTCCCAGTCCTAAATAGAGTTGAATCTCATGTGGTTTTTTTCCTACTAGAAAGAGTTGTTTTCTGGTAAGAATAGTCACTATTGTGCTCCCATTGTCATACACAGGGCAAATAGCACTGGCGTCTTTTCCCAGCATATACAGTGTATTGGACTGAAGAGGATCTACTGTTTTTGTCAGTTTAATAAGCAGAATTGAACTAGATATGACCGTGTGTTTTGGAAGCACAGTTCTTTTGTTCTGAGCAAGCTCACTGTTCGGACCACATAGAAAACACAGTAGAGGAGAAGAGTGCTCTTTTCTCAAAAGTAGAGTGTGTTTCTTGTAAGGCGAGCTAGCATTTGTTTTCCAGTCCTAAATGGAGTTGAATCACATGCATTTTCTGGTCCTACAAGCACGAGTTTTTTTCTGGTAAGAAGAGTCACTATTGCACTCCCATTGTCATTCACAGGGCAAATAGCACTGGGGTCTGTTCCCAGCAAGTACAGTGTATAGGACTGAAAAGGATCTACTATTCTCTCAGTTTCCTAAGCAGAGTTGAACTAGATATGGCCCGTGTGTGAAGGAAGCACAGTTCTTTTGTTCTGAGCAAGCTCACTGTTCAGAACACTAATAAACACAGTAGAGTAGAAGAGTGCTCTTTTCTCAAAAGCAGAGTGTGTTTCTTGTAAGGTGAGCTAGTGTTTGTTTTCCAGTTCTAAATGGAGTTGAATCCCATGCAGTTTCTGGTCCTACGAGCACGAGTTGTTTTCTGGTAAGAAGAGTCACTATTGCGCTCAAATTGTCATACACAGGGCAAATAGCACTGGCGTCTATTCCCAGCATGTAAAGTATATTGGACTGAAGAGGATCTACTGTTCTTGTCAGTCTCCTAAGCAGAATTGAACTAGATATGCCCTGTGTGTAGGAAGCACAGTTCTTTTGTTCTGAGCAAGCTCACTGTTCTTGCCCTATAAGAAACACAGTAGAGTAGAAGAGTGCTTTTTTCTCTCAAGCAGAGTGTGTTTCTTGTAAGGCGAGCTAGCGTTCTTTTCCCAGTCCTAAATGGAGTTGAATCACATGCAGTTTCTGGTCCTACGAGCACGAGTTTTTTTCTGGTAAGAAGAGTCACTATTGCACTCCCATTGTCATACACAGGACAAATAGCACTCGCGTCTGTTCCCAGCATTTACAGTGTACTGGACTGAAGAGGAGCTACTGCTCTTGTCACTTTCCTAAGCAGAGTTGAACTAGATATGGCTGTGTGTGTACGAAGCACAGTTCTTTTGTTCTGAACAAGCTCACTGTTTTGGCCCTATAGGAAACACAGTAGAGTAGAAGAGTGAACTTTTCTCAAAAGCAGAGTGTGTTTCTTGTAAGGCGAGCTAGCGTTTGTTTCCCAGTCCTAAATGGAGTTGAATCACATGCAGTTTTTGGTCCTACGAGCAAGAGTTGTTTTCTGGTAAGGAAAGTCACTATTGTGCTCCCATTGCCATACACAGTGCAAATAGCACTCGCGTCAGTTCCCAGCAAGTACAGTGTATTGGACTGAAGAGGAGCTACTGTTCTTGTCAGTTTCCTAAGCAGAGTTGAAGTAGATATGGCCCGTGTGTGTAGGAAGCACAGATCTTTTTTTCTGTGCAAGCTCACTGTTCGGACCCCATAGGAAACAGAGTAGAGTAGAAGAGTGCTCTGTTCTCAAAAGCAGAGTGTGTTTCTTGTAAGGCGAGCTAGCGTTTGTTTCCCAGTCCTAAATGGAGTTGAATCCCATGCAGTTTCTGGTCCTACAAGCACGAGTTTTTTTCTGGTACGAAGAGTCCCTATTGCACTCCCATTGTCATACACAGGGCAAATAGCACTTGCGTCTGTTCTCAGCAAGTACAGTGTATTGGAATGAAAAGGATCTACTGTTCTTGTCAGTTTCCTAAGCAGAATTGAACTAGATATGGCCGTGTGTGTACGAAGCACAGTTCTTTTCTTCTGAGCAAGCTCACTGTTTTGGCCGTATAGGAAACACAGTAGAGTAGAAAAGTGATCTTTTCTCAAAAGCAGAGTGTGTTTCTTGTAAGGCGAGCTAGCGTTTGTTGCCCAGTCCTAAATGGAGTTGAATCCCATGCAGTTTCTGGTCCTACGAGCAAGAGTTGTTTTCTGATAAGAAGAGTCACTATTGCGCTCCTATTGCCATACACAGTGCAAATAGCACTGGCGTCTGTTCCCAGCAAGTACAGTGTATTGGACTGAAGAGGAGGTACTGTTCTTGACAGGTTCCTAAGCAGAGTTGAACTAGATATGGCCCGTGTTTGTAGGAAGCAGAGTTCTTTTGTTCTGAGCAAGCTCACTGTTCGGACCCCTAGGAAACACAGTAGAGTAGAAGAGTGCTCTTTTCCCAAAAGCAGAGTGTGTTACTTGTAAGGCGAGCTAGCATTCTTTTCCCACGCCTAAATGGAGTTGAATCCCATGCAGTTTTTTTTCCTACGAGCAAGAGTTTTTTTCTGGTAAGAATAGTCACTATTGCGCTCTCATTGTCATACACAGGGCAAATAGCACTGGCATCTTTTCCCAGCATGTACAGTGTATTGGACTGAAGAGGATCTACTGTTCTTGTCAGTTTAATAAGCAGAATTGAACTAGATATGACCGTGTGTTTCTGAAGCACAGTTCTTTTGTTCTGAGCAAGCTCACTGTTCGGACCCCATAGAAAACACAGTAGAGTAGAAGAGTGCTCTTTTGTCAAAAGCAGAGTGTGTTTCTTGTAAGGCGAGCTAGCGTTTGTTTTCCAGTCCTAAATGGAGTTGAATCACATGCAGTTTTTGGTCCTACGAGCACGAGTTTTTTTCTGGTAAGAAGAGTCACTATTGCACTCCCATTGTCATACACAGGGCAAATAGCACTGGGGTCTGTTCCCAGCAAGTACAGTGTATAGGACTGAAAAGGATCTACTGTTCTTGTCAGTTTCCTAAGCGGAATTGATCTAGATATGGCCGTGTGTGTAAGAATCACAGTTCTTTTGTTCTGAGCAAGCTCACTGTTTTGGCCCTATAGGAAACACAGTAGAGTAGAAGACTGAACTTTTCACAAAAGCAGAGTGTGTTTCTTGTAAGGCGAGCTAGCGTTTGTTTCCCAGTCCTAAATGGAGTTGAATCACATGCAGTTTCAGGTCCTACAAGCAAGAGTTGCTTTCTGGTAAGAAGAGTCACTATTGAGCTCCCATTGCCATACACAATGCAAAAAGCACTCGCGTCTGTTCCCAGCATGTACAGTGTATCGGACTGAACAGGAGCTACTGTTCTTGTCAGTTTCCTAAGCAGAGTTGAACTAGATATGGCCCGTGTGTGAAGCAAGCACAGTTCTTTTGTTCTGAGCAAGCTCACTGTTCAGAACCCTAATAAACACAGTAGAGTAAAAGAGTGCTCTTTTCTCAAAAGCAGAGTGTGTTTCTTGTAAGGCGAGCTAGCGTTAGTTTCCCAGTCCTAAATGGAGTTGAATCCTATGCAGTTTCTGGTCCTACGTGCAAGAGTTGTTTTCTGGTAAGAAGAGTCACTATTGCGCTCAAATTGTCATACACAGGGCATATAGCACTGGCGTCTATTCCCAGCATGTACAGTGTATTGGACTGAAGAGGATCTACTGTTATTGTCAGTTTAATAAGCAGAATTGAACTAGATATGGCCGTGTGTGTAGGAAGCACAGTTCTTTTGTTCTGAGCAAGCTCACTGTTTTGGCCCTATGGGAAACACAGTAGTGTAGAAGAGTGATCTTTTCTCAAGAGCAGAGGGTGTTTCTTGTAAGGCGAGCTAGCGTTTGTTTTCCAGTCCTAAATGCAGTTGAATACCATGAAGTTTCTGGTCCTACGAGCAAGAGTTGTTTTCTGTTAAGAAGAGTCACTATTGTGCTCAAATTATCATACACAGGGCAAATAGCACTGGCTTCTATTCCCAGCATGTACAGTGTATTGCACTGAAGAGGATCTACTGTTCTTGTCAGTTTCCTAAGCAGAATTGAACTAGATATGGCCGTGTGTGTAGGAAGCACAGTTCTTTTGTTCTGAGCAAGCTCACTGTTCTGGCCCTATAGGAAACACAGTAGAGTAGAAGAGTGATCGTTTCTCAAAAGCAGAGTGTGTTTCTTGTAGGGTGAGGTAGGGTTTGTTTCCCAGTCCTAAATGGAGTTGAATCACATGCAGTTTTTGGTCCTACGAGCAAGGTTCGTTTTCTGGTAGGAAGAGTCACTATTGCGCTCCCATTTGCCCACAGGGCAAATAGCACTGGGGTCTGTTCCCAGCATGTACAGTGTATTGGACTGAAGAAGATCTACTGTTCTTGTCAGTTTCCTAAGCAGAGTTGAACTAGATGTAGCCCGTGTGTGTAGGAAGCACAGTTCTTTTGTTCTGAGCAACTCATTGTTCTAACACTATAGGAAACACATTAGAGTAGAAGAGTGCTCTTTTCTCAAAAGCAGAGTATGTTTCTTGTAAGGCGAGCTAGCGTTTGTTTCCCAGTTTTAAATGGAGTTGAATCCCATGCAGTTTCTGGACCTACGAGCAAGAGTTTTTTTCTTGTAAGAAGAGTCACTATTGCGCTCCCATTGTCATTCACAGGGCAAATAGCACTGGCGTCTGTTCCCAGCAAGTACAGTGTATTGGACTGAAAAGGATCTACTGTTCTTGTCAGTTTCCTAAGCAGAATTAAACTAGATATCGCCATGTGTGTAGGAAGCACAGTTCTTTTGTTTTGAGCAAGCTCACTGTTCTAACCCTATTGGAAATACATGAGAGTAGAAGAGTGCTCTTTTCTCAAAAGCAGAGTGTGTACAAATAGCACTGGCGTCAGTTCCCAGCAAGTACAGTGTATTGGACTGAAGAGGAGGTACTGTTCTTGACAGGTCTCTAAGCAGAGGTGAACTAGATATGTCCCGTGTTTGTAGGAAGCAGATTTCTTTTTTTCTGAGCAAGCTCACTGTTCGGACCCCTAGGAAACACAGTAGAGTAGACGAGTACTCTTTTCTCAAAATCAGAGTGTGTTTCTTGTAAGGCGAGCTAGCGTTTGTTTCCCAGTCATAAATAGAGTTGAATCACATGCAGATTCTGGTCCTACAAGCAATAGTTGTTTTCTGATAAGAAGAGTAACTATTGCGCTCCTATTGCCATACACAGTGCAAATAGCACTCGAGACTGTTCCCAGCAAGTACAGTGTATTGGACTGAACAGGAGCTACTGTTCTTCTCAGTTTCCTAAGCAGAGTTGAACTAGATATGGCGCGTGTGTGTAGGAAGCACAGTTCTTTAGTTCTGAGCAAGCTCACTGTTTGGACCCCATAGGAAACACAGTAGAGTAGAAGAGTGATCTTTTCTCAAAAGCAGAGTGTGTTTCTTGTAAGGCAAGCTAGAGTTTGTTTCCCAGTTCTAAATGGAGTTGAATTACATGCAGTTTTTGTCCTACGCCAAGAGTTGTTTTCTGGTAAGGAAAGTCAGTATTGCTCTCCCATTGCCATACACAGTGCAAATAGCACTCGCGTCTGATCCCAGCAAGTACAGTGTATTGGACTAAAGAAGAGCTACTGTTCATGTCAGTTTCCTAAGCAGAGTTGAACTAGATATGGCCGTGTGTGTAGGAAGCACCGTTCTTTTGTTCTGAGCAAGCTCACTGTTCGGACACCATAGGAAACACAGTAGAGTAGAAGAGTGCTCTTTTCTTAAAAGCAGAGTGTGTTTCTAGTAAGGCGAGCTAGCGTTTGTTTCCCAGTCCTAAATGGAGTTGAATCCCATGCAGTTTCAGGTCCTACGAGCAAGAGTTGTTTTCTGGTAAGAAGAGTCACTATTGCGCTCCCATTGCATAAAACAGTGGAAATAGCACTCGAGTCTCTTCCCAGCATGTACAGTGTTTTGGACTGAAGTGGAGCTACTGTTCTTGTCAGTTTCCTAAGCAGAGTTGAACTAGATATGTTCTGTCTGTGAAAAAAGTACTGTTCTTTTGTTCTGAGCAAGGTCACTGTTCTAACCCTATAGGAAACACAGTAGAGTAGAAGAGTGCTCTTTTCCCAAAAGCAGAGTGTGTTACTTGTAAGGCGAGCTAGCATTCTTTTCCCACGCCTAAATGGAGTTGAATCCCATGCAGTTTTTTTTCCTACGAGCAAGAGTTTTTTTCTGGTAAGAATAGTCACTATTGCGCTCTCATTGTCATACACAGGGCAAATAGCACTGGCATCTTTTCCCAGCATGTACAGTGTATTGGACTGAAGAGGATCTACTGTTCTTGTCAGTTTAATAAGCAGAATTGAACTAGATATGACCGTGTGTTTCTGAAGCACAGTTCTTTTGTTCTGAGCAAGCTCACTGTTCGGACCCCATAGAAAACACAGTAGAGTAGAAGAGTGCTCTTTTGTCAAAAGCAGAGTGTGTTTCTTGTAAGGCGAGCTAGCGTTTGTTTTCCAGTCCTAAATGGAGTTGAATCACATGCAGTTTTTGGTCCTACGAGCACGAGTTTTTTTCTGGTAAGAAGAGTCACTATTGCACTCCCATTGTCATACACAGGGCAAATAGCACTGGGGTCTGTTCCCAGCAAGTACAGTGTATAGGACTGAAAAGGATCTACTGTTCTTGTCAGTTTCCTAAGCGGAATTGATCTAGATATGGCCGTGTGTGTAAGAATCACAGTTCTTTTGTTCTGAGCAAGCTCACTGTTTTGGCCCTATAGGAAACACAGTAGAGTAGAAGACTGAACTTTTCACAAAAGCAGAGTGTGTTTCTTGTAAGGCGAGCTAGCGTTTGTTTCCCAGTCCTAAATGGAGTTGAATCACATGCAGTTTCAGGTCCTACAAGCAAGAGTTGCTTTCTGGTAAGAAGAGTCACTATTGAGCTCCCATTGCCATACACAATGCAAAAAGCACTCGCGTCTGTTCCCAGCATGTACAGTGTATCGGACTGAACAGGAGCTACTGTTCTTGTCAGTTTCCTAAGCAGAGTTGAACTAGATATGGCCCGTGTGTGAAGCAAGCACAGTTCTTTTGTTCTGAGCAAGCTCACTGTTCAGAACCCTAATAAACACAGTAGAGTAAAAGAGTGCTCTTTTCTCAAAAGCAGAGTGTGTTTCTTGTAAGGCGAGCTAGCGTTAGTTTCCCAGTCCTAAATGGAGTTGAATCCTATGCAGTTTCTGGTCCTACGTGCAAGAGTTGTTTTCTGGTAAGAAGAGTCACTATTGCGCTCAAATTGTCATACACAGGGCATATAGCACTGGCGTCTATTCCCAGCATGTACAGTGTATTGGACTGAAGAGGATCTACTGTTCTTGTCAGTTTAATAAGCAGAATTGAACTAGATATGGCCGTGTGTGTAGGAAGCACAGTTCTTTTGTTCTGAGCAAGCTCACTGTTTTGGCCCTATGGGAAACACAGTAGTGTAGAAGAGTGATCTTTTCTCAAGAGCAGAGGGTGTTTCTTGTAAGGCGAGCTAGCGTTTGTTTTCCAGTCCTAAATGCAGTTGAATACCATGAAGTTTCTGGTCCTACGAGCAAGAGTTGTTTTCTGTTAAGAAGAGTCACTATTGTGCTCAAATTATCATACACAGGGCAAATAGCACTGGCTTCTATTCCCAGCATGTACAGTGTATTGCACTGAAGAGGATCTACTGTTCTTGTCAGTTTCCTAAGCAGAATTGAACTAGATATGGCCGTGTGTGTAGGAAGCACAGTTCTTTTGTTCTGAGCAAGCTCACTGTTCTGGCCCTATAGGAAACACAGTAGAGTAGAAGAGTGATCGTTTCTCAAAAGCAGAGTGTGTTTCTTGTAGGGTGAGGTAGGGTTTGTTTCCCAGTCCTAAATGGAGTTGAATCACATGCAGTTTTTGGTCCTACGAGCAAGGTTCGTTTTCTGGTAGGAAGAGTCACTATTGCGCTCCCATTTGCCCACAGGGCAAATAGCACTGGGGTCTGTTCCCAGCATGTACAGTGTATTGGACTGAAGAAGATCTACTGTTCTTGTCAGTTTCCTAAGCAGAGTTGAACTAGATGTAGCCCGTGTGTGTAGGAAGCACAGTTCTTTTGTTCTGAGCAACTCATTGTTCTAACACTATAGGAAACACATTAGAGTAGAAGAGTGCTCTTTTCTCAAAAGCAGAGTATGTTTCTTGTAAGGCGAGCTAGCGTTTGTTTCCCAGTTTTAAATGGAGTTGAATCCCATGCAGTTTCTGGACCTACGAGCAAGAGTTTTTTTCTTGTAAGAAGAGTCACTATTGCGCTCCCATTGTCATTCACAGGGCAAATAGCACTGGCGTCTGTTCCCAGCAAGTACAGTGTATTGGACTGAAAAGGATCTACTGTTCTTGTCAGTTTCCTAAGCAGAATTAAACTAGATATCGCCATGTGTGTAGGAAGCACAGTTCTTTTGTTTTGAGCAAGCTCACTGTTCTAACCCTATTGGAAATACATGAGAGTAGAAGAGTGCTCTTTTCTCAAAAGCAGAGTGTGTACAAATAGCACTGGCGTCAGTTCCCAGCAAGTACAGTGTATTGGACTGAAGAGGAGGTACTGTTCTTGACAGGTCTCTAAGCAGAGGTGAACTAGATATGTCCCGTGTTTGTAGGAAGCAGATTTCTTTTTTTCTGAGCAAGCTCACTGTTCGGACCCCTAGGAAACACAGTAGAGTAGACGAGTACTCTTTTCTCAAAATCAGAGTGTGTTTCTTGTAAGGCGAGCTAGCGTTTGTTTCCCAGTCATAAATAGAGTTGAATCACATGCAGATTCTGGTCCTACAAGCAATAGTTGTTTTCTGATAAGAAGAGTAACTATTGCGCTCCTATTGCCATACACAGTGCAAATAGCACTCGAGACTGTTCCCAGCAAGTACAGTGTATTGGACTGAACAGGAGCTACTGTTCTTCTCAGTTTCCTAAGCAGAGTTGAACTAGATATGGCGCGTGTGTGTAGGAAGCACAGTTCTTTAGTTCTGAGCAAGCTCACTGTTTGGACCCCATAGGAAACACAGTAGAGTAGAAGAGTGATCTTTTCTCAAAAGCAGAGTGTGTTTCTTGTAAGGCAAGCTAGAGTTTGTTTCCCAGTTCTAAATGGAGTTGAATTACATGCAGTTTTTGTCCTACGCCAAGAGTTGTTTTCTGGTAAGGAAAGTCAGTATTGCTCTCCCATTGCCATACACAGTGCAAATAGCACTCGCGTCTGATCCCAGCAAGTACAGTGTATTGGACTAAAGAAGAGCTACTGTTCATGTCAGTTTCCTAAGCAGAGTTGAACTAGATATGGCCGTGTGTGTAGGAAGCACCGTTCTTTTGTTCTGAGCAAGCTCACTGTTCGGACACCATAGGAAACACAGTAGAGTAGAAGAGTGCTCTTTTCTTAAAAGCAGAGTGTGTTTCTAGTAAGGCGAGCTAGCGTTTGTTTCCCAGTCCTAAATGGAGTTGAATCCCATGCAGTTTCAGGTCCTACGAGCAAGAGTTGTTTTCTGGTAAGAAGAGTCACTATTGCGCTCCCATTGCATAAAACAGTGGAAATAGCACTCGAGTCTCTTCCCAGCATGTACAGTGTTTTGGACTGAAGTGGAGCTACTGTTCTTGTCAGTTTCCTAAGCAGAGTTGAACTAGATATGTTCTGTCTGTGAAAAAAGTACTGTTCTTTTGTTCTGAGCAAGGTCACTGTTCTAACCCTATAGGAAACACATTAGAGTAGAAGAGTGCTCTTTTCTCAAAAGCAGAGTGTGTTTCTTGTAAGGCAAGCTAGCGTTTGTTTCCCAGTCCTAAATGGAGATGAATCCCATGTAGTTTTTGGTCCTATGAGCAAGAGTTGTTTTTTGGTAGGGAAAGTCACTATTATGCTCCCATAGCCATACACAGGGCAAATAGCACCCGCGACTGTTCCTAGCTTGTACAGTGTATTCGACTGAAGAGGACCTACTGTTCTTGTTAGTTTCTAAGCAGAATTGAACTAGATATGGCTGTGTGTGTAGAAAGCACAGTTCTTTGGTTCTGAGCACGCTCATTATTCTGGCCATGTAGGAAACACAGTAGAGTAGAAGAGTGCTCTTTTCTCAAAAGCAGAGTGTGTTTCTTGTAAGGCGACCTAGCGTTTGTTTCCCAGTCCTAAATAGAGTTCAATCACATGCAGTTTCTGGTCCTACGAGCAAGAGTTGTTTTCTGGTAAGAAGAGTTACTATTGCGCTCCCATTGCCATACACAGTGCAAATAGCACTCGCGTCTGTTCCCAGCAAGTACAGTGTATTGGACTGAAGAGGAGCTACTGTTCTTGTCAGTTTCCTAAGCAGAGTTGAACTAGATATGGCCCGTGTGTGTAGGAAGCACAGTTCTTTTGTTCTGAGCAAGCTCACTGTTCAGAACCCATAGGAAACACAGTAGAGTAGAAGAGTGCCCTTTTCTCAAAAGCAGAGTGAGTTTCTTGTAAAGCGAGCTAGCGTTTGTTTCCCAGTCCTAAATGTAGTTGAATCACATGCAGTTTACGGTCCTACGAGCTAGAGTTTTTTCTGGTAAGAAGAATGACTATTGCGCTCCCATTGGTATACACAGGGCAAATAGCACTCGCGTCTGTTCCCAGCATGTACAGTGTATTGGACTGAAGAAGATCCACTGTTCTTCTCAGTTTTCTAAGCAGAATTGAACTAGATATGGCCCGTGTGTGTAGGAAGCACAGTTCTTTTGTTCTGAGCAAGCTCACTTTGGAACCCCATAGGAAACACAGTAGAGTAGAAGAGTGCTCTTTTCTCAAAAGCAGAGTGTGTTTCTTGTAAGGCGAGCTAGCATTTGTTTCCCAGTCCTAAATGGAGTTGAATCCCATGCAGTTTCTGCTCCTACGAGCAAGATTCGTTTTCTGGTAGGAAGAGTCACTATTGCGCTCCCATTTGCCCACAGGGCAAATAGCACTGGGGTCTGTTCCCAGCATGTACAGTGTATTGGACTGAAGAAGATCTACTGTTCTTGTCAGTTTCCTAAGCAGAGTTGAACTAGATGTAGCCCGTGTGTGTAGGAAGCAAAGTTCTTTTGTTCTGAGCAAGCTCATTGTTCTAACACTATAGGAAACACATTAGAGTAGTAGAGCGCTCTTTTCTCAAAAGCAGAGTATGTTTCTTGTAAGGCGAGCTAGCGTTTGTTTCCCAGTTTTAAATGGAGTTGAATCCCATGCAGTTTCTGGACCTACGAGCAAGAGTTTTTTTCTTGTAAGAAGAGTCACTATTGCGCTCCCATTGTCATTCACAGGGCAAATAGCACTGGCGTCTGTTCCCAGCAAGTACAGTGTATTGGACTGAAAAAGATCTACTGTTCTTGTCAGTTTCCTAAGCAGAATTAAACTAGATATCGCCATGTGTGTAGGAAGCACAGTTCTTTTGTTTTGAGCAAGCTCACTGTTCTAACCCTATAGGAAAAACATGAGAGTAGAAGAGTGCTCTTTTCTCAAAAGCAGAGTGTGTACAAATAGCACTGGCGTCAGTTCCCAGCAAGTACAGTGTATTGGACTGAAGAGGAGGTACTGTTCTTGACAGGTTCCTAAGCAGAGGTGAACTAGATATGTCCCGTGTGTGTAGGAAGCAGAGTTCATTTGTTCTGAGCAAGCTCACTGTTCGGACCCCATAGGAAACACAGTAGAGTAGACGAGTACTCTTTTCTCAAAATCAGAGTGTGTTTCTTGTAAGGCGAGCTAGCGTTTGTTTCCCAGTCATAAATAGAGTTAAATCACATGCAGATTCTGGTCCTACAAGCAATAGTTGTTTTCTGATAAGAAGAGTAACTATTGCGCTCCTATTGCCATACACAGTGCAAATAGCACTCGAGACTGTTCCCAGCAAGTACAGTGTATTGGACTGAACAGGAGCTACTGTTCTTCTCAGTTTCCTAAGCAGAGTTGAACTAGATATGGCCCGTGTGTGTAGGAAGCACAGTTCTTTTGTTCTGAGCAAGCTCACTGTTCGGACACCATAGGAAACACAGTAGAGTAGAAGAGTGCTCTTTTCTTAAAAGCAGAGTGTGTTTCTTGTAAGGCGAGCTAGCGTTTGTTTCCCAGTCCTAAATGGAGTTGAGTCCCATGCAGTTTCAGGTCCTACGAGCAAGAGTTGTTTTCTGGTAAGAAGAGTCACTATTGTGCTCCCATTGCCATACACAGTGGAAATAGCACTCGAGTCTGTTCCCAGCATTTACAGTGTTTTGGACTGAAGTGGAGCTACTGTTCTTGTCAGTTTCCTAAGCAGAGTTGAACTAGATATGTTCCGTCTGTGAAAAAAGTACTGTTCTTTTGTTCTGAGCAAGGTCACTGTTCTAACCCTATAGGAAACACATTAGAGTAGAAGAGTGCTCTTTACTCAAAAGCAGAGTGTGTTTCTTGTAAGGCAAGCTAGAGTTTGTTTCCCAGTCCTAAATGGAGATGAATCCCATGTAGTTTTTGGTCCTATGAGCAAGAGTTGTTTTTTGGTAGGGAAAGTCACTATTATGCTCCCATAGCCATACACAGGGCAAATAGCACCCGCGACTGTTCCTAGCATGTACAGTGTATTCGACTGAAGAGGATCTACTGTTCTTGTTAGTTTCTAAGCAGAATTGAACTAGATATGGCTGTGTGTGTAGAAAGCACAGTTCTTTGATTCTGAGCACGCTCATTATTCTGGCCATGTAGGAAACACAGTAGAGTAGAAGAGTGCTCTTTTCTCAAAAGCAGAGTGTGTTTCTTGTAAGGCGACCTAGCGTTTGTTTCCCAGTCCTAAATGGAGTTCAATCACATGCAGTTTCTGGTCCTACGAGCAAGAGTTGTTTTCTGGTGAGAAGAGTTACTATTGCGCTCCCATAGCCATACACTATTATGCTCCCATAGCCATACACAGTGCAAATAGTACTCGCGTCTGTTCCCAGCAAGTACAGTGTATTGGACTGAAGAGTAGCTACTGTTCTTTTCAATTTCCTAAGCAGAGTTGAACTAGATATGGCCCGTGTGTGTAGGAAGCACAGTTCTTTTGTTCTGAGCAAGCTCACTGTTCAGAACCCATAGGAAACACAGTAGAGTAGATGAGTGCCCTTTTCTCAAAAGCAGAGTGAGTTTCTTGTAAAGTGAGCTAGCGTTTGTTTCCCAGTCCTAAATGTAGTTGAATCACATGCAGTTTACGGTCCTACGAGCTAGAGTTTTTTCTGGTAAGAAGAATGACTATTGCGCTCCCATTGGTATACACAGGGCAAATAGCACTCGCGTCTGTTCCCAGCATGTACAGTGTATTGGACTGAAGAAGATCCACTGTTCTTCTCAGTTTTCTAAGCAGAATTGAACTAGATATGGCCCGTGTGTGTAGGAAGCACAGTTCTTTTGTTCTGAGCAAGCTCACTTTGGAACCCCATAGGAAACACAGTAGAGTAGAAGAGTGCTCTTTTCTCAAAAGCAGAGTGTGTTTCTTGTAAGGCGAGCCAGCATTTGTTTCCCAGTCCTAAATGGAGTTGAGTCCCATGCAGTTTCTGCTCCTACGAGCAAGACTCGTTTTCTGGTAGGAAGAGTCACTATTGCGCTCCCATTTTCCCACAGGGCAAATAGCACTGGGGTCTGTTCCCAGCATGTACAGTGTATTGGACTGAAGAAGATCTACTGTTCTTGTCAGTTTCCTAAGCAGAGTTGAACTAGATGTAGCCCGTGTGTGTAGGAAGCACAGTTCTTTTGTTCTGAGCAAGCTCATTGTTCTAACACTATAGGAAACACATTAGAGTAGAAGAGCGCTCTTTTCTCAAAAGCAGAGTATGTTTCTTGTAAGGCGAGCTAGCGTTTGTTTCCCAGTTTTAAATGGAGTTGAATCCCATGCAGTTTCTGGACCTACGAGCAAGAGTTTTTTTTTGTAAGAAGAGTCACTATTGCGCTCCCATTGTCATTCACAGGGCAAATAGCACTGGCGTCTGTTCCCAGCAAGTACAGTGTATTAGACTGAAAAGGATCTACTGTTCTTGTCAGTTTCCTAAGCAGAATTAAACTAGATATCGCCATGTGTGTAGGAAGCACAGTTCTTTTGTTCTGAGCAAGCTCACTGTTTTGGCCCTATAGGAAACACAGTAGTGTAGAAGAGTGATCTTTTCTCAAAAGCAGAGTGTGTTTCTTGTAAGGCGAGCTAGCATTTGTTTCCCAGTCCTAAATGAAGTTGAATCACATGCAGTTTCTGGTGCTATGAGCAAGAGTTGTTTTCTGGTAAGAAGAGACACTATTGTGCTCCCATTGCCATACACAGTGCAAATAGCACTCACGTCTGTTCCCAGCATGTACAGTGTATTGGACTGAAGAGGAGCTACTGTTCTTGTCAGTTTCCTAAGCAGAGTTGAACTAGATATGGCCCGTTTGTGAAGGAAGCACAGTTCTTTTGTTCTGAGCAAGCTCACTGTTCAGAACCCTTAGGAAACACAGTAGAGTAGAAGAGTGCTTTTTTCTCAAAAGCAGAGTGTGTTTCTTTTAAGGCTCGCTAGTGTTTGTTTCCCAGTACTAAATGGAGTTGAATCCCATGCAGTTTCTGGTCCTATGAGCAAGAGTTGTTTTCTGGTAAGAAGAGTCACTATTGCGCTCAAATTGTCATACACAGCGCAAATAGCACTGGCGTCTGTTCCCAGCATGTATTGTGTATTGGACTGAAGAGGAACTACTGCTCTTGTCAGTTTCCTAAGCAGAGTTGAAGTAGGTATAGCCCGTGTGTGTAGGAAGCACAGTTCTTTTGTTAAGAGCAAGCTCGCTGTTCTGGCCCTATGGGAAACACATTAGAGTAGAAGAGTGCTCTTTTCTGAAAAAGCAGAGTATGTTTCTTGGAAGGCGAGCTAGCGTTTGTTTCCCAGTATTAAATGGAGTTGAATCACATGCAGTTTCTGGTCCTACGAGCACGAGTTTTTTTCTGGTAAGAAGAGTCACTATTGCGCTCCCATTGTCATACACAGGGCAAACAGCACTGACGTCTGTTCCCAGCAAGTACATTGTATTGGACTGAAAAGGATCTACTGTTCTTGTCAGTTTCCTAAGCAGAATTGAACTAGATATGGCCGTGTGTGTAGGAAGCACAGTTCTTTGGTTCTGAGCAAGCTCACTGTTTTGGCCTTATAGGAAACATAGTAGAGTAGAAGAGTGATCTTTTCTCAAAAGCAGAGTGTGTTTATTGTACGGCGAAATAGCGTTTGTTTTCCAGTCAGAAATGGAGTTGAAACATATGCAGTTTTTGATCCTACGAGCAAGAGTTGTTTTCTGGTAAGAAGAGTCACTATTGCGCTCCCATTGCCATACACAGTGCAGATAGCACTCGTGTCTGTTCCCAGCAAATACAGTGTATTGGACTGAAGAGGAGGTACTGTCTCTGACAGGTTCCTAAGCAGAGTTGAACTAGATATGGCCCGTGTGTTTAGGAAGCAGAGTTCTCTTGTATTGAGCAAGATCACTGTTCGGACCCCATAGGAAACACAGTAGAGTAGAAGAGTACTCTTTTCTCAAAAGCAGAGTGTGTTTCTTGTAAGGCGAGCTAGCGTTTGTTTCCCAGTCCTCAATGGAGTTGAATCACATGCAGTTTTTGATCCTACAAGCAAGAGTTGTTTTCTGGTAAGAAGAGTCTCTATTGGGCTTCCATTGTCATACACAGGGCAAATAGTACTGGCGTCTGTTCCCAGCATGTACAGTGTATTGGACTGAAGAGGATCTACTCTTCTTGTCAGTTTCCTAAGCTAGTTGAACGAGATATAACCCGTGATTGTAATAAGCACAGTTCTTTGTTCTGAGCAAGCTCACTGTTCTGGCCCTATGGGAAACACATTAGAGTAGAAGAGTGCTCTTTTCTCAAAAGCAGAGTGTGTTTCTTGTAAGTCGAGCTAGCCTTTGTTTCCCAGTCTTAAATGGAGTTGAATTCCATGCAGTTTCTGGTCCTATGAGCAAGAGTTGTTTTCTGGTAAGAAGAGTCACTATTGCGCTCCCATTGTCATACACAGGGCAAATAGTACTGGTGTTTGTTCCCAGCATGTACAGTGTATTGGACTGAAGAGGATCTACTGTTCTTGTCAGTTTCCTAAGCAGAATTGAACTAGATATGCCGTGTGTAGGAAACACAGTTCTTTTATTCTGAGCAAATTCACTGTTCTGGCCCTACAGGAAACACAGTAGAGTAGAAGAGTGATCTTTTGTCAAAAGCAGAGTGTGTTTTTTGTAAGGCGAGCTAGCGTTTATTTCCCAGTCCTAAATGGAGTTGAATCACATGCAGTTTTTTTGTCCTAAGAGCAAGAGTTGTTTTCTGGTAAGAAAAGTCACTATTGCGCTCCCATTGCCATACACAGTGCAAATAGCACTCGCCTCTGTTCCAAGTAAGTACATTGTTTTGGAATTAAGAGGAGCTCCTGTTCTTGTCAGTTTCCTAAGCAGAGTTGAAGTAGATATGGCCCGTGTGTGAAGGAAGCACAGTTCTTTTGTTCTGAGCAAACTCACTGTTCAGAACCCTTAGGAAACACAGTAGAGTAGAAGAGTGCTTTTTTCTCAAAAGCAGAGTGTGTTTCTTGTAAGGCTCGCTAGTGTTTGTTTCCCAGTCCTAAACGGAGTTGAATCCCATGCAGTTTCTGGTCCTACGAGCAAGAGTTGTTTTCTGGTAAGAAGAGTCACTATTGCGCTCAAATTGTCATACACAGGGCAAATAGCACTCGCGTCTGTTCCCAGCATGTATTGTGTATTGGACTGAAGAGGAACTACTGTTTTTGTCAGTTTCCTAAGCAGAGTTGAAGTAGGTATAGCCCGTGTGTGTAGGAAGCACAGTTCTTTTGTTCTGAGCAAGCTCGCTGTTCTGGCCCTAAGGGAAACACATTAGAGTAGAATAGTGCTCTTTTCTCAAAAAGCAGAGTATGTTTCTTGGAAGGCGAGCTAGCGTTTGTTTCCCTGTATTAAATGGAGTTGAATCACATGCAGTTTCTGGTCCTACGAGCACGAGTTTTTTTCTGGTAAGAAGAGTCACTATTGCGCTCCCATTGTCATACACAGGGCAAACAGCACTGGCGTCTGTTCCCAGCAAGTACACTGTATTGGACTGAAAAGGATCTACTGTTCTTGTCAGTTTCCTAAGCAGAATTGAACTAGATATGGCCGTGTGTGTAGGAAGCACAGTTCTTTGGTTCTGAGCAAGCTCACTGTTTTGGCCTTATAGGAAACACAGTAGAGTAGAAGAGTGATCTTTTCTCAAAAGCAGAGTGTGTTTCTTGTAAGGCTAGCTGGCATTTGTTTCCCAGTCCTAAATGGAGTTGAATCCCATGCAGTTTCTGGTCCTATGAGCAAGAGTTGTTTTCTGGTAAGAAGAGTCACTATTGCGCTCCCATTGCCATACACAGTGCAAATAGCACTCGCGTCTGTTCCCAGCATGTACAGTGTATTGGACTGAAGAGGATCTACTGTTCTTGTCCGTTTCCTACGCAGAGTTGAACTAGATGTAGCCCGTGTGTGTAGGAAGCACAGTTCTTTTGTTCTGAGCAAGCTCACTGTTCTAACCCTATAGGAAAAACATTAGAGTAGAAGAGTGCTCTTTTCTCAAAAGCAGAGTGTGTACAAATAGTACTGGCGTCAGTTCCCAACAAGTACAGTGTATTGGACTGAAGAGGAGGTACTGTTCTTGACAGGTTCCTAAGCAGAGTTGAACTAGATATGGCCCGTGTGTGTAGGAAGCACAGTTCTTTTATTCTGAGCAAGCTCACTGTTCTAACACTATAGGAAACACATTAGAGTAGAAGAGTGCTCTTTTCTCAAAATCAGAGTATGTTTCTTGTAAGGCGAGGTAGCGTTTGTTTCCCAATTTTAAATGGAGTTGAATCACATGCAGTTTCTGGTCTTAAGAGCAAGAGTTTTTTTCTGGTAAGAAGAGTCACTATTGTGCTCCCATTGTCATACACAGGGCAAATAGCACTGGCGTCTGTTCCCAGCATGTACAGTGTATTGGACTGAAGAGGATCTACTGTTCTTGTCAGTTTAATAAGCAGAATTGAACTAGATATGGTTGTGTGTGTAGGAAGCACAGTTCTTTTGTTCTGAGCAAGCTCACTGTTTTGGCCCTATAGGAAACACAGTAGAGTAGAAGAGTGATCTTTTCTCAAAAGCAGAGTGTGTTTATTGTACAGCGAAATAGCGTTTGTTTTCCAGTCAGAAATGGAGTTGAAACACATGCAGTTTTTGATCCTACGAGTAAGAGTTGTTTTCTGGTAAGAAGAGTCACTATTGTGCTCCCATTGCCATACACAGTGCAAATAGCACTCGTGTCTGTTCCCAGCACATACAGTGTATTGGACTGAAGAGGAGGTACTGTTCTTGACAGGTTCCTAAGCAGAGTTGAACTAGATATGGCCCGTGTGTGTAGGAAGCAGAGTTCTTTTGTTTTGAGCAAGCTCACTGTTCGGACCCCATAGGAAACACAGTAGAGTAGAAGAGTGCTCTTTTCTCAAAAGCAGAGTGTGTTTCTCGTAAGGCGAGCTAGCGTTTGTTTCCCAGTCCTAAATGGAGTTGAAGCACATGCAGTTTGTGGTCCTAAGAGCAAGAGTTGTTTTCTGGTAAGAAGAGTCACTATTGCGCTCCCATTTCCATTCACAGTACAAATAGCACTCCCGTCTGATCCCAGCAAGTACAGTGTATTGGACTGAAGAGGAGCTACTGTTCTTGTCAGTTTCCTAAACAGAGTTGAACTAGATATGGCCCATGTGTGTAGGAAGCACAGTTCTTTTGTTCTGAGTAAGCTCACTGTTCGGACCAGATAGGAAACACAGTAGAGTAGAAGAGTGCACTTTTCTCAAAAGCAGAGTGTGTTTCTCATAAGGCGAGCTAGCGTTTATTTCCCAGTCCTAAATGGAGTGGAATCACATGCAGTTTCCGGTCCTACAAGCAAAAGATGCTTTCTCGTAAGAAGAGTCACTATTGAGCTCCCATTGCCATACACAGTATAAATAGCACTCGCGTCTGTTCCCAGCAAGTACAGTGCATTGGACTGAAGAGGAGCTACTGTTCTTGTCACTTTCCTAAGCAGAGTTGAACTAGATATGGCCCCTGTGTGTAGGAAGCACAGTTCTTTTGTTCTGAGCAAGCTCACTGTTCGGACCCCATAGAAACACAGTAGAGTGGAAGAGTGGTCTTTTCTCAAAAGCAGAGTGTGTTTCTTGTAAGGCGAGCTAGTGTTTGTTTCCCAGTCAGAAATGGAGTTGAATCACATGCAGTTTCTGGTCCTATGAGCAAGAGTTTTTTTCTGGTAAGGAATGTCACTATTGCACTCCCATTGCCATACACAGTACAAATAGCACTCGCGTCTGTTCCAAGTAAGTACAGTGTATTGGAATGAAGAGGAGCTCCTGTTCTTGTCAGTTTCCTAAGCAGAGTTGAACTAGATATGGCCCCTGTGTGTAGGAAGCACAGTTCTTTTGTTCTGAGCAAGCTCACTGATCGGACCCCATAGGAAACACAGTAGAGTAGAAGAGTGCTCTTTTCTCTAAAGCAGAGTGTGTTTCTTGTAAGGCGAGCTAGCGTTTGTTTCCCAGTCCTAAATGGAGTTGAATCACATGCAGTTTCTGGTCCTGCGAGCAAGAGTTGCTTTCTGGTAAGAAGAGTCACTATTGTGCTCCCATAGTCATACACAGGACAAAAATCACTGGCGTCTGTTCCCAGCAAGTACAGTGTATTGGACTGAAGAGGAGCTACTGTTCTTGTCAATTTCCTAAGCAGAGTTGAACTAGATATGGCCCGTGTGTTTAGGAAGCACAGTTCTTTTGTTCTGAGCAAGCTCACTGTTCGGACCCCATAGGAAACACAGTAGAGTAGAAGAGTGCTATTTTCTCAAAAGCAGAGTGTGTTTCTTGTAAGGCGAGCAAGCGTTTGTTTCCCAGTCCTAAATGGAGTTGAGTCACATGAAGTTTGCGGTCCTACGAGCATGAGTTGTTTTTTGGTAAGAAGAGTCACTATTGAGCTCCCATTGCCATACACTGTGCAAATAGCACTCTCGTCTGTTCCGAGCAAGTACAGTGTATTGGACTGAAGAGGAGCTACGGTTCTTGTCAGTTTCCTAAGCAGAGTTGAACTAGATATGGCCCATGTGTGTAGGAAGCAGAGTTCTTTGATCTGAGCAAGCTCACTGTACTGGCCCTATAGGAAACACAGTAGAGTAGAAGAGTGCTGTTACTCAAAAGCAGAGTGTGTTTCTTGTGAGGCAAGCTAGCTTTTGTTTCCAGTCCAAATGGAGTAGAATCACATGCAGTTTTTGGTCCTACGAGCAAGAGTTGTTTTCTGGTAAAAAAAAAAAAGTCACTATTACGCTACCATTGCCATACACAGGGCAAATAGCACTCTTGTCTGTTCCCAGGAAGTACAGTGCATTGGACTGAAGAGGAGCTACTGTTCTTGTCAGTTTCCTAAGCAGAATTGAACTAGATATGGCCCGTGTGTTTAGGAAGCACAGTTCTTTTGTTCTGAGCAAGCTCACTGTTCAGACCCCATAGGAAAAACAGTAGAGTTGAAGAGTGCTCTTTTCTCAAAAGCAGAGTGTGTTTCTTGTAAGGCGAGCTAGCGTTTGTTTCCCAGTCCTAAATGGAGTTGAATCCCATGCAGTTTCTGGTCCTATGAGCAAGAGTTGTTTTCTGGTAAGAAGAGTCACTATTGCGCTCCCATTGTCACACCCACGGCAAATAGCACTGGCATCTGTTCCCAGCAAGTAAAGTGTATTGGACTGAAGAGGAGCTACTGTTCTTGTCTGCTTCCTAAGCAGAGTTGAACTAGATATCGCCCGTGTGTGTAGGAGGCACAGTTCCTTTGTCTGAGCAAGCTCACTGTCAGACCCCATAGGAAACAGAGTAGAGTAGAAGAGTTCTCTTTTCTCAAAAGCAGAGTTTGTTTCTTGTAAGGCGAGCTAGTGTTTGTTTCCCAGTCCTAAATGGAGTTGAATCACATGCAGCTTCTGCACCTACGAGCAAGAGTTGTTTTCTGGTAAGAAGAGTCACTATTGTGCTACCATTGTCATACCCACGGCAAAAAGCACTGGCGTCTGTTCCCAGCATGTACAGTGTATTGGACTGAAGAGGAGCTACTGTTCTTGTCAGTTTCCAACCAGAGTTGAACTAGTTATGGCCCGTGTGTGTAGGAAGCACAGTTCTTTTGTTCTGAGCAAGCTCACTGTTCTTGCCCTATAGGAAACACAGTAGAGTAGAAGAGTGCTCTTTTCTCAAAAGCAGAGTGTGTTTCTTGTGAGGCGAGCTAGCATTTGTTTCCCAGTCTTAAATGGAGTAGAATCACATGCAGTTTTTGATCCAACGAGCAAGAGTTGTTTTCTGGTAAGGAAAGTCACTATTGCGCTCCCATTGCCATATACAGTGCAAAAAGCACTCGCGTCTCTTCCCAGCAAGTACAGTGTATTCGACAGAAGAGGAGCTACTGTTCTTGTCAGTTTCCTAAGCAGAGTTGAACTAGATATGGCCCGTGTGTGTAGGAAGTACACTTCTTTTGTTCTGAGCAAGCTCACTGTTCGGACCACATAGGAAACACAGTAGAGAAAAAGAGTGCCCTTTTCTCAAAAGCAGAGAGTTTTTTTCGTAAGGAGAGCTAGCGTTTGATTCCCAGTCCTAAATGGAGTTGAATCACATGCATTTTCTGGACCTACAAGCAAGAGTTGTTTTCTGGTAAGAAGAGTCACTATTGCGCTCCCATTGTCAAACACAAGACAAATAGCACTCGCGTCTGTTCCCAGTATGTACAGTGTATTGGACTGAAGAGGATCTACTGTTCTTGTCAGTTTCCTAACCAGAATTGAACTAGATAAGGCCCGTGTGTGGAGGAAGCACAGTTCTTTTGCTCTGAGCAAGCTCACTGTTCGGGCCCTAATGGAAAAACAGTAGAGTAGATGAGTGCTCTTTTCTCAAAAGCAGAGTGTGTTTCTTGTAAGGCGAGCTAGCATTTGTTTCCCAGTCCTAAATGGAGTTGAATCACATGCAGTTTCTGGTCCTATAAGCAAGAGTTATTTCTGGTACGAAGAGTCACTATTGTGCTCCCATTGTCATACACAGGACAAAAAGCACTGGCGTCTGTTCCCAGCAAGTACAGTGTATTGGACTGAAGAGGAGCTACTGTTCTTGTAGTTTCCTAAGCAGAGTTGAACTAGATATGGCCCGTGTGTGTAGGAAGCACAGTTCTTTTGTTCTGAGCAAGCACACTGTTGGACCCCATAGGAAACACAGTAGAGTAGAAGAGTGCTCTTTTCTCAAAAGCAGAGTGTGTTTCTTGTAAGGCGAGCAAGCGTTTGTTTCCCAGTCCGAAATGGAGTTGAGTCACATGCAGTTTGCGGTCCTACGAGCATGAGTTGTTTTCTGGTAAGAAGAGTCACTATTGTGCTCCCATTGCCATACACTGGGAAATAGCACTCTCGTCTGTTCCGAGCAAGTACAGTGTATTGGACTGAAGAGGAGCTGCTGTTCTTGTCAGTTTCCTAAGCAGAGTTGAACTAGATATGGCCCATGTGTGTAGGAAGCAGAGTTCTTTTGATCTGAGCAAGCTCATTGTTCTGGCCCTATAGGAAACACAGTAGAGTAGAAGAGTGCTCTGTTCTCAAAAGCAGAGTGTGTTTCTTGTAAGGCGAGCTAGCGTTTGTTTCCCAGTCCTAAATGGAGTTGAATCACATGCAGTTTCTGGTCCTATGAGCAAGAGTTGTTTTCTGGTAAGGAAAGTCACTATTGATCTCCCATTGCCATACACAGTGCAAATAGCACTCGTATCTGTTCCCAGCAAGTACAGTGTATTGGACTGAAGAGGAGCTACTGTTCTTGTCAGTTTCCTAAGCAGAATTTAACTAGATATGGCCTTGTTTGTAGGAAGCACAGTTCTTTTGTTCTGAGCAAGCTCACTGTTCGGACCCCATAGGAAACACAGTAGAGTAGAAGAGTGCTCTTTACTCAAAAGCAGAGTGTGTTTCTCGTAAGGCGACCTAGCGTTTGTTTCCCAGTCCGAAATGGTGTTGAATCCAATGCAGTTTCTGGTCCTAAGAGCAAGAGTTGTTTTCTGGTAAGGAAAGTCACTATTGTGCTCCCATTTCCATACACAGTGCAAATAGCACTCGCGTCTGTTCCAAGCATGTACAGTGTATTGGAATGAAGAGGAGCTACTGTTCTTGTCTGTTTCCTAAGCAGAGCTGAACTAGATATGGCCCGTGTGTGTAGAAAGCACAGTTATTGTGTTCTGAGCAAGCTCACTCTTTTGGCCCTATAGGAAAAACAGTAGAGTAGAAGAGTGCTCTTACTCAAAAGCAGAGTGTGTTTCTTGTGAGGCAAGCTAGCTTTTGTTTCCAGTCCAAATGGAGTAGAATCACATGCAGTTTTTGGTCCTACGAGCAAGAGTTGTTTTCTGGTAAAAAAAAAAAAGTCACTATTACGCTACCATTGCCATGCACAGGGCAAATAGCACTCTCGTCTGTTCCCAGCAAGTACAGTGCATTGGACTGAAGAGGAGCTACTGTTCTTGTCAGTTTCCTAAGCAGAATTGAACTAGATATGGCCCGTGAGTGTAGGAAGCACAGTTCTTTTGTTCTGAGCAAGCTCACTGTTCGGACCCCCATAGGAAAAACAGTAGAGTTGAAGAGTGCTCTTTTCTCAAAAGCAGAGTGTGTTTCTTGTAAGGCGAGGTAGTGTTTGTTTCCCAGTCCTAAATGGAGTTGAATCACATCCAGTTTCTGGTCCTACGAGCAAGAGTTGTTTTCTGGTAAGAAGAGTCACTATTGCGCTCCCATTGTCACACCCACGGCAAATAGCACTGGCATCTGTTCCCAGCAAGTACAGTGTATTGGACTGAAGAGGAGCTACTGTTCTTGTCTGCTTCCTACGCAGAGTTGAACTAGACATGGCCCGTGTGTGTAGGAAGCACAGTTCTTTTGTTCTGAGCAAGCTCACTGTTCTTGCCCTATAGGAAACACAGTAGAGTAGAAGAGTGCTCTTTTCTCAAAAGCAGAGTGTGTTTCTTGTGAGGCGAGCTAGCATTTGTTTTCCAGTCTTAAATGGAGTAGAATCACATGAAGTTTTTGATCCAAAGAGCAAGAGTTGTTTTCTGGTAAGGAAAGTCACTATTGCACTCCCATTGCCATATACAGTGCAAAAAGCACTGGCGTCTCTTCCCAGCAAGTACAGTGTATTGGACAGAAGAGGAGCTACTGTTCTTGTCAGTTTCCTAAGCAGAGTTGAACTAGATATGGCCCGTGTGTGTACGAAGAACACTTCTTTTCTTCTGAGCAAGCTCACTGTTCAGACCACATAGGAAACACAGTAGAGAAAAAGAGTGCCCTTTTCTCAAAAGCAGAGAGTTTTTCTCGTATGGAGAGCTAGCGTTTGTTTCCCAGTCCTAAATGGAGTTGAATCACATGCATTTTAAGGACCTACAAGCAAGAGTTGTTTTCTGGTAAGAAGAGTCACTATTGCGCTCCCATTGTCACACAAGGCAAATAGCACTCGCGTCTGTTCCCAGTATGTACAGTGTATTGGACTGAAGAGAGGCTACTGTTCTTGTCAGTTTCCAACCAGAGTTGAACTAGATATGGCCCGTGTGTGTAGGAAGCACAGTTCTTTTGTTCTGAGCAAGCTCACTCTTCGGACATCATAGGAAACACCGTAGAGTAGAAGAATTCTCATTTCTCAAAAACAGAGTGTGTTTCTTGTAAGGAAAGGTAGCGTTTGTTTCCCAGTCCTAAATGGAGTTGAATCACATGCAGTTTCTGGTCCTACGAGCAAGAGTTGTTTTCTGGTAAGAAGAGTCACTATTGTGCTCCCATCGTCATACACAGGGCAAATAGCACTGGTGTCTGTTCCCAACAAGTACAGTTTATTGGACAGAAGAGGATCTACTGTTCTTGTCAGTTTCCTAATCAGAATCGAACTAGATGTGGCCTTGTGTGTCAGAAGCACAGTTCTTTTGCTCTGAGCAAGCTCACTGTTCTGGCCCTAATGGAAACACAATAGAGAAGATGAGTGTTCTTTTCTCAAAAGCAGAGTGTGTTTCTTGTAAGGCGAGCTAGCTGTTGTTTCCCAGTCCTAAATGGAGATGAATCACATGCAGTTTCGGGTCCTCTGAGCAAGAGTTGTTTTCTGGTAAGAAGAGTCACTATTGTGCTCCCATTGTCATACACAGGGCAATAGCACTGGCGTCTGTTCCCAGTATGTACAGTGTATTGGACTGAAGAGGATCTACTGTTCTTGTCAGTTTCCTAACCAGAATTGAACTAGATAAGGCCCATGTGTGGAGGAAGCACAGTTCTTTTGCTCTGAGCAAGCTCACTGTTCGGGCCCTAATGGAAAAACAGTAGAGTAGATGAGTGCTCTTTTCTCAAAAGCAGAGTGTGTTTCTTGTGAGGCGAGCTAGCGTTTGTTTCCCAGTCCTAAATGGAGTTGAAGCACATGCAGTTTGTGGTCCTAAAAGCAAGAGATGTTTTCTGGTAAGAAGAGTCACTATTGCGCTCCCATTGCCATACACAGTACAAATAACACTCCCATCTGTTCCCAGCAAGTACAGTGTAGTGGACTAAAGAGGAGGTACTGTTCTTGTCAGTTTCCTAACCAGAGTTGAACTAGATATGGCCCATGTGTGTAGGAAGCACAGTTCTTTTGTTCTGAGCAAGCTCACTGTTTTGGCCCTATAGGAAACACAGTAGAGTAGAAGAGTACTCTTACTCAAAAGCAGAGTGTGTTTCTTGTGAGGCGAGCTAGCGTTTGTTTCCCAGTCCTAAATGGAGTAGAATCACATGCAGTTTTTGGTCCTAAGAGCAAGAGTTGTTTTCTGGTAAGGAAAGTCATTATTGCGCTCCCATTGCCATACACAGTGCAAATAGCACTAGTGTCTGTTCCCAGCAAGTACTGTGTATTGGACTGAAGAGGAGCTACTATTCTTGTCAGTTTCCTAAGCAGAGTTGAACTAGATATGTCCCGTGTGTGTAAGAAGCACAGTTCTTTTGTTCTGAGCAAGCTCACTGTTCAGAAACCATAGGAAACACAGTAGAGTAGAAGTGTGTTCTTTCCTCAAAAGCAGAGTGTGTTTCTTGTAAGGCGAGCTAGTGTTTGTTTCCCAGTCCGAAATGGAGTTGAATCACAAGCAGTTTCTGGTCCTACGAGCAAGAGTTGCTTTCTCGTAGGAAGAGTCACTATTGTGTTCCCATTGCCATACACAGTGCAAATAGCACTCGTGTCTGTTCCCAGCAAGTACAGTGCATTGGACTGAAGAGGAGCTATGTTCTTGTCACTTTCCTAAGCAGAGTTGTAATAGATATGGCCTCTGTGTGTAGGAGGCACAGTTCTTTTGTTCTGAGCAAGCTCACTGTTCGGACACCATAGGAAACACAGTAGAGTGGAAGAGTGCTCTTTTCTCAAAAGCAGAGTGTGTTTCTTGTTAGGCGAGCTAGTGTTTGTTTCCCAGTCAGAAATGGAGTTGAATGACATGCAGTTTCTGGTCCTATGAGCAAGAGTTGTTTTCTGGTAAGGAAAGTCACTATTGCACTCCCATTGCCATACACAGTACAAATAGCACTCGTGTCTGTTCCAAGTAAGTACAGTGTATTGGAATGAAGAGGAGCTCCTGTTCTTGTCAGTTTCCCAAGCAGAGTTGAACTAGATATGGCCCCTGTGTGTAGGAAGCACAGTTCTTTTGTTCTGAGCAAGCTCACTGTTCGGACCCCATAGGAAACACAGTAGAGTAGAAGAGTGCTCTTTTCTCTAAAGCAGAGTGCGTTTCTTGTAAGGCGAGCTAGCGTTTGTTTCCCAGTCCTAAATGGAGTTGAATCACACGCAGTTTCTGGTCCTACGAGCAAGAGTTGTTTCTGTTAAGAAGAGTCACTATTGTACTCCCATTGTCATACACAGGACAAAGAGCACTGGCGTCTGTTCCCAGCAAGTACATTGTATTGGACTGAAGAGGAGCTACTGTTCTTGTCAGTTTCCTAAGCAGAGTTGAACTAGATATGGCCCGTGTGTGTAGGAAGCACAGTTCTTTTGTTCTGAGCAAGCTCACTGTTCGGACCCCATAGGAAACGCAGTAGAGTAGAAGAGTGCTCTTTTCTCTAAAGCAGAGTGTGTTTCTTGTAAGGCGAGCTAGCGTTTGTTTCCCAGTCCTAAATGGAGTTGAATCACATGCAGTTTCTAGTCCTATGAGCAAGAGTTGTTTTCTGGTAAGAAGAGTCACTATTCTGCTCCCATTGCCATACACTGTGCAAATAGCACTCTTGTCTGTTCCGAGCAAGTACAGTGTATTGGACTGAAGAGGAGCTACTGTTCTTGTCAGTTTCCTAAGCAGATTTTAACTAGATATGGCCCATGTGTGTAGGAAGCACAGTTCTTTTGATCTGAGCAAGCTCACTGTTCTGGCCCTATAGGAAACACAGTAGAGTCGAAGAGTGCTCTTTTCTCAAAAGCAGAGTGTGTTTCTTGTAAGGCGAGCTAGCGTTTGTTTCCCAGTCCTAAATCGAGTTGAATCACATGCAGTTTCTGGTCCTATGAGCAAAAGTTGTTTTCTGGTAAGAAGAGTCACTATTGTGCTCCCATTGTCATACAAAGGGCTAATAGATCTGGCGTCTGTTCCCAGCAAGTACAGTGTATTGGACTGAAGAGGAACTACTGTTCTTTTCTGTTTCCTAAGCAGAGTTGAACTAGATATGGCCCGTGTGTAGGAAACACAGTTCCTTTGTTCTGAGCAAGCTCACTGTCAGAACCTATCGTAAACACAGTAGAGTAGATGACTTCTCTTTTCTCAAAAGCAGAGTGTGTTTCTTGTAAGGTGAACAAGCAGTTGTTTCCCAGTCCTAAATGGAGTTGAATCACATGCAGTTTCTGGACCTACAAGCAAGAGTTGTTTTCTGGTAAGGAAAGTCATTATTGCGCTCCCATTGCCATACACAGTGCAAATAGCACTAGTGTCTGTTCCCAGCAAGTACTGTGTATTGGACTGAAGAGGTGCTACTATTCTTGTCAGTTTCCTAAGCAGAGTTGAACTAGATATGTCCCGTGTGTGTAAGAAGCACAGTTCTTTTGTTCTGAGCAAGCTCACTGTTCAGAAACCATAGGAAACACAGTAGAGTAGAAGTGTGTTCTTTCCTCAAAAGCAGAGTGTGTTTCTTGTAAGGCGAGCTAGTGTTTGTTTCCCAGTCCGAAATGGAGTTGAATCACAAGCAGTTTCTGGTCCTACGAGCAAGAGTTGCTTTCTCGTAGGAAGAGTCACTATTGTGTTCCCATTGCCATACACAGTGCAAATAGCACTCGTGTCTGTTCCCAGCAAGTACAGTGCATTGGACTGAAGAGGAGCTACTGTTCTTGTCACTTTCCTAAGCAGAGTTGTAATAGATATGGCCTCTGTGTGTAGGAGGCACAGTTCTTTTGTTCTGAGCAAGCTCACTGTTCGGACACCATAGAAAACACAGTAGAGTGGAAGAGTGCTCTTTTCTCAAAAGCAGAGTGTGTTTCTTGTTAGGCGAGCTAGTGTTTGTTTCCCAGTCAGAAATGGAGTTGAATGACATGCAGTTTCTGGTCCTATGAGCAAGAGTTGTTTTCTGGTAAGGAAAGTCACTATTGCACTCCCATTGCCATACACAGTACAAATAGCACTCGTGTCTGTTCCAAGTAAGTACAGTGTATTGGAATGAAGAGGAGCTCCTGTTCTTGTCAGTTTCCCAAGCAGAGTTGAACTAGATATGGCCCCTGTGTGTAGGAAGCACAGTTCTTTTGTTCTGAGCAAGCTCACTGTTCGGACCCCATAGGAAACACAGTAGAGTAGAAGAGTGCTCTTTTCTCTAAAGCAGAGTGTGTTTCTTCTAAGGCGAGCTAGCGTTTGTTTCCCAGTCCTAAATGGAGTTGAATCACACGCAGTTTCTGGTCCTACGAGCAAGAGTTGTTTCTGTTAAGAAGAGTCACTATTGTACTCCCATTGTCATACACAGGACAAAGAGCACTGGCGTCTGTTCCCAGCAAGTACATTGTATTGGACTGAAGAGGAGCTACTGTTCTTGTCAGTTTCCTAAGCAGAGTTGAACTAGATATGGCCCGTGTGTGTAGGAAGCACAGTTCTTTTGTTCTGAGCAAGCTCACTGTTCGGACCCCATAGGAAACGCAGTAGAGTAGAAGAGTGCTCTTTTCTCTAAAGCAGAGTGTGTTTCTTGTAAGGCGAGCTAGCGTTTGTTTCCCAGTCCTAAATGGAGTTGAATCACATGCAGTTTCTAGTCCTATGAGCAAGAGTTGTTTTCTGGTAAGAAGAGTCACTATTCTGCTCCCATTGCCATACACTGTGCAAATAGCACTCTTCTCTGTTCCGAGCATGTACAGTGTATTGGACTGAAGAGGAGCTACTGTTCTTGTCAGTTTCCTAAGCAGATTTTAACTAGATATGGCCCTTGTGTGTAGGAAGCACAGTTCTTTTGATCTGAGCAAGCTCACTGTTCTGGCCCTATAGGAAACACAGTAGAGTCGAAGAGTGCTCTTTTCTCAAAAGCAGAGTGTGTTTCTTGTAAGGCGAGCTAGCGTTTGTTTCCCAGTCCTAAATCGAGTTGAATCACATGCAGTTTCTGGTCCTATGAGCAAAAGTTGTTTTCTGGTAAGAAGAGTCACTATTGTGCTCCCATTGTCATACAATGGGCTAATAGATCTGGCGTCTGTTCCCAGCAAGTACAGTGTATTGGACTGAAGAGGAGCTACTGTTCTTTTCTGTTTCCTAAGCAGAGTTGAACTAGATATGGCCCGTGTGTAGGAAACACAGTTCCTTTGTTCTGAGCAAGCTCACTGTCAGAACCCATCGTAAACACAGTAGAGTAGATGACTTCTCTTTTCTCAAAAGCAGAGTGTGTTTCTTGTAAGGTGAACAAGCGGTTGTTTCCCAGTCCTAAATGGAGTTGAATCACATGCAGTTTCTGGAGCTACAAGCAAGAGTTGTTTTCTGGTAAGAAGAGTCACTATTGTGCTCCCATTGTCACACACAAGGCAAATAGCACTCGAGTCTGTTCCCAGCATGTGCAGTGTATTGGACTGAAGAGGAGCTACTGTTCTTGTCAGTTTCCAACCAGAGTTGAACTAGATATGGCCCGTGTGTATAGGAAGCACAGTTCTTTTGTTCTGAGCAAGCTCATTGTTCGGACCCCATAGGAAAGACCGGAGATTAGAAGAATTCTCTTTTCTCAAAAACAGAGTATGTTTCTTGTAAGGAAATCTAGCGTTTGTTTCCCAGTCCTAAATGGAGTTGAATCACATGCAGTTTCTGGTCCTACGAGCAAGAGTTGTTTTCTGGTAAGAAGAGTCACTATTGCGCTCCCATTGTCATACACAGGGCAAATAGCACTGTTGTCTGTTCCCAGCAAGTACAGTTTATTGGACTGAAGAGGATCTACTGTTCTTGTCAGTTTCCTAAGCAGAATCGAACTAGATATAGCCGTGTGTGTCAGAAGCACAGTTTTTTTGCTCTGAGCAAGCTCACTGTTCTGGCACTAATGAAAAATCAATAGAGTAGATGAGTGCTCTTTTCTCAAAAGCAGAGTGTGTTTCTTGTAAGGCGAGCTAGTGTTTGTTTCCCAGTCCTAAATGGAGTTGATTCACATGCAGTTTCTGGATTTACGAGCAAGAGTTGTTTTCTGGTAAGAAGAGTCACTATTGCGCTCCCATTGTCACACCCACAGCAAATAGCACTGGTGTCTGTTCCCAGCATGTACAGTGTATTGGACCGAAGAGGAGCTACTGTTCTTGTCACTTTCCAACCAGAGTTGAACTAGTTATGGCCCGTGTGTGTAGGAAGCACAGTTCTTTTGTTCTGAGCAAGCACACTGTTCGGACCCCATAGGAAACACCGTAGAGTAGAAAATTTCTCTTTTCTCAAAAACAGAGTGTGTTTCTTGTAAGGCGAGCTAGCGTTTGTTTCCCATTCCTAAATGGAGTTGAATCACATGCAGATTCTGGTCCTACGAGCAAGTGTTTTTTTCTGGTAAAAAAAGTCACTATTGCGCTCCCATTGTCATACACAGTGCAAATAGCACTCGCGTCTGTTCCCAGAAAGTACAGTGTATTGGACTGAAGAGGATCTACTGTTCTTGTCAGTTTCCTAAGCAGAATTGAACTAGATATGGCCGTGTGTGTCAGAAGCACAGTTCATTTGTTCTGAGCAAGCTCACTGTTCTGGCAGTATAGGAAACATAGTAGAGTAGAAGAGTGCTCTTTTCTCAAAAGCAGAGTATGTTTCTTGTGAGGCGAGCTAGCATTTGTTTCCCAGTCCTAAATGGAGTAGAATCACATGCAGTTTTTGGTCCTATGAGCAAGAGTTGTTTTCTGGTAATGAAAGTCACTATTGCGCTCCCATTGCCATACACAGTGCAAAAAGCACTCGCGTCTCTTCCCAGCAAGTACAGTGTATTGGACAGAAGTGGAGCTACTGTTCTTGTCAGTTTCCTAAGCAGAGTTGAACTAGATATGGCCCGTGTGTGTAGGAAGCACACTTCTTTTGTTCTGAGCAAGCTGACTGTTCCGACCACATAGGAAACACAGTAGAGTAGAAGAGTGCACTTTTCTCAAAAGCAGAGTGTGTTTCTCATAATGCGAGCTAGCGTTTGTTTTCCAGTCCTAAATGGAGTGGAATCACATGCAGGTTCCGGTCCTACGAGCAAGAGTTGCTTTCTGGTAAGAAGAGTCACTTTTGTGCTCCCTTTGCCATACACAGGGCAAATAGCGCTCGCGTCTGTTCCCAGCAAGTACAGTGCATTGGACTGAAGAGGAGCTACTGTTCTTGTCACTTTCCTAAGCAGAATTGAACTAGATATGGCCCGTGTGTGTAGGAAGCACAGTTCTTTTGTTCTGAGCAAGCTCACTGTTCGGACCCCATAGGAAAACAGTAGAGTTGAAGAGTGCTCTATTCTCAAAAGCAGAGTGTGTTTCTTGTAAGGCGAGGTAGTGTTTGTTTCCCAGTCCTAAATGGAGTTGAATCACATGGAGTTTCTGGTCCTATGAGCAAGAGTTGTTTTCTGGTAAGAAGAGTCACTATTGCGCTCCCATTGTCACACCCACGGCAAATAGCACTCCAGTCTGTTCCCAGCAAGTACAGTGTATTGGACTGAAGAGGAGCTACTGTTCTTGTCAGTTTCCAACCAGAGTTGAACTAGTTATGGCCCGTGTGTGTAGGAAGCACAGTTCTTTTGTTCTGAGCAAGCTCACTGTTCTTGCCCTATAGGAAACACAGTAGAGTAGAAGAGTGCTCTTTTCTCAAAAGCAGAGTGTGTTTCTTGTCAGGCGAGCTAGCATTTGTTTCCCAGTCTTAAATGGAGTAGAATCACATGCAGTTTTTGATCCAATGAGCAAGAGTTGTTTTCTGGTAAGGAAAGTCACTATTGCGCTCCCATTGCCATACACAGTGCAAAAAGCACTCGCGTCTCTTCCCAGCAAGTACAGTGTATTGGACAGAAGAGGAGCTACTGTTCTTGTCAGTTTCCTAAGCAGAGTTGAACTAAATATGGCCCGTGTGTGTAGGAAGCACACTTCTTTTGTTGTGAGCAAGCTCACTGTTCGGACCACATACGAAACACTGTAGAGAAAAAGACTGCCCTTTTCTCAAAAGCAGAGTGTATTTCTCGTAAGGAGAGCTAGCGTTTGTTTCCCAGTCCTAAATGGAGTTGAATCACATGCATTTTCTGGACCTACAAGCATGAGTTGTATTCTGGTAAGAAGAGTCACTATTGCGCTCCCATTGTCACACACAAGGCAAATAGCACTCGCGTCTGTTCCCAGTATGTACAGTGTATTGGACTGAAGAGAGGCTACTGTTCTTGTCAGTTTCCAACCAGAGTTGAACTAGATATGGCCCGTGTGTGTAGGAAGCACAGTTCTTTTGTTCTGAGCAAGCTCACTTTTCGGACCCCATAGGAAACACCGTAGAGTAGAAGAATTCTCATTTCTCAAAAACAGAGTGTGTTTCTTGTAAGGAAAGCTAGCGTTTGTTTCCCAGTCCTAAATGGAGTTGAATCACATGCAGTTTCTGGTCCTATGAGCAAGAGTTGTTTTCTGGTAAGAAGAGTCACTATTGTGCTCCCATTTTCATACACAGGGCAAATAGCACTGGTGTCTGTTCCCAACAAGTACAGTTTATTGGACAGGGGAGGATCTACTGTTCTTGTCAGTTTCCTAAGCAGAATCGAACTAGATATGGCCTTGTGTGTCAGAAGCACAGTTCTTTTGCTCTGAGCAAGCTCACTGTTCTGGCCCTAATGGAAACACAATAGAGAAGATGAGTGCTCTTTTCTCAAAAGCAGAGTGTGTTTCTTGTAAGGAGAGCTAGCTGTTGTTTCCCAGTCCTAAATGGAGTTGAATCACATGCAGTTTCGGGTCCTCTGAGCAAGAGTTGTTTTCTGGTAAGAAAAGACACTATTGTGCTCCCATTGTCATACACAGGGCAATAGCACTGGCGTCGGTTCCCAGCATGTACAGTGTATTGGACTGAAGAGGATCTACTGTTCTTGTCAGTTTCCTAACCAGAATTGAACTAGATAAGGCACGTGTGTGGAGGAAGCACAGTTCTTTTGCTCTGAGCAAGCTCACTGTTCTGGCCCTAATGGAAAAACAGTAGAGTAGATGAGTCCTCTTTTCTCAAAAGCAGAGTGTGTTTCTTGTAAGGCGAGCTAGCGTTTGTTTCCCAGTCCTAAATGGAGTTGAAGCACATGCAGTTTGTGGTCCTAAGAGCAAGAGTTGTTTTCTGGTAAGAAGTGTCACTATTGCGCTCCCATTGCCAAACACAGTACAAATAGTACTCGCGTCTGTTCCCAGCAAGTACAGTGTATTGGACTGAAGAGGAGCTACTGTTCTTGTCAGTTTTCTAACCAGAGTTGATCTAGATATGGCCCATGTGTGTCGGAAGCACAGTTCTTTTGTTCTGAGCAAGCTCACTGTTCTGGCCCTAGAGGAAACACAGTGGAGAAAAGAGTGCTCTTTTCTCAAAAGCAGAGTCTGTTTCTTGTAAGGCAGGCTAGCATTTGATTCTCAGTCCTAAATGGAATAGAATCACATGCAGTTTTTGGTCCTACGAGCAAGAGTTGTTTTCTGGTAAGAAAAGTCACTATTGCGCTCCCATTGCCATACACAGTGAAAATAGCACTCACGTCGGTTTCCAGCAAGTACAGTGTTTTGGAATGAAGAGGAGCTACTGTTCTTGTCAGTTTCCTAAGCAGAGTTGAACTAGATATGGCCCGTGTGTGTAGGAAGCACAGTTCTATTGTTCTGAGCAAGCTCACTGTTCGGACCAGATAGGAAACACTGTAGAGTAGAAGAGTGCACTTTTCTCAAAAGCAGACTGTGTTTCTCATAAGGCGAGATAGCGTTTATTTCCCAGTCCTAATTGGAGTGGAATCACATGCAGTTTCCGGTCCTACGAGCAAGAGTTGCTTTCTCGTAGGAAGAGTCACTATTGTGTTCCCATTGCCATACACAGTGCAAATAGCACTCGCGTCCGTTCCCAGCAAGTACAGTGCATTGGACTGAAGAGCAGCTACTGTTCTTGTCACTTTCCTAAGCAGAGTTGTGATAGATATGGCCTCTGTGTGTAGGAAGCACAGTTCTTTTGTTCTGAGCAAGCTCACTGTTCGGACCCCATAGGAAACACAGTAGAGTGGAAGAGTGCTCATTTCTCAAAAGCAGAGTGTGTTTCTTATAAGGCGAGCTAGTGTTTGTTTCCCAGTCAGAAATGGAGTTGAATCACATGCAGTTTCTGGTCCTATGAGCAAGAGTTGTTTTCTGGTAAGAAGAGTCACTATTGCGCTCCCATATTCATACACAGGGCAAATAGCACTGGTGTCTGTTCCCAACAAGTACAGTTTATTGGACAGAAGAGGATCTACTGTTCTTGTCAGTTTCCTAAGCAGAATCGAACTAGATATGGCCTTGTGTGTCAGAAGCACAGTTCTTTTGCTCTGAGCAAGCTCACTGTTCTGGCCCTAATGGAAACACAATAGAGAAGATGAGTGCTCTTTTCTCAAAAGCAGAGTGTGTTTCTTGTAAGGCGAGCTACCTGTTGTTTCCCAGTCCTAAATGGAGTTGAATCACATGCAGTTTCGGGTCCTCCGAGCAAGAGTTGTTTTCTGGTAAGAAGAGACACTATTGTGCTCCCAATGTCATACACAGGGCAATAGCACTGGCGTCGGTTCCCAGCATGTACAGTGTATTGGACTGCAGAGGATCTACTGTTCTTGTCAGTTTCCTAACCAGAATTGAACTAGATAAGGCACGTGTGTGGAGGAAGCACAGTTCTTTTGCTCTGAGCAAGCTCACTGTTCTGGCCCTAATGGAAAAACAGTAGAGTAGATGAGTCCTCTTTTCTGAAGAGCAGAGTGTGTTTCTTGTAAGGCGAGCTAGCGTTTGTTTCCCAGTCCTAAATGGAGTTGAAGCACATGCAGTTTGTGGTCCTAAGAGCAAGAGTTGTTTTCTGGTAAGAAGAGTCACTATTGCGCTCCCATTGCCATACACAGTACAAATAGCACTCCTGTCTGTTCCCAGCAAGTACAGTGTATTGGACTGAAGAGGAGCTACTGTTCTTGTCAGTTTTCTAACCAGAATTGATCTAGATATGGCCCATGTGTGTGGGAAGCACAGTTCTTTTGTTCTGAGCAAGCTCACTGTTCTGGCCCTAGAGGAAACACAGTAGAGAAAAGAGTGCTCTTTTCTCAAAAGCAGAGTGTGTTTCTTGTAAGGGGAGCTAGCATTTGTTTCTCAGTCTTAAATGGAATAGAATCACATGCAGTTTTTGGTCCTACGAGCAAGAGTTGTTTTCTGGTAAGGAAAGTCACTATTGCACTCCCATTGCCATACACAGTACAAATAGCATTCGTGTCTGTTCCAAGTAAGGACAGTGTATTGGAATGAAGAGGAGCTACGGTTCTTGTCAGTTTCCTAAGCAGATTTTAACTAGATATGGCCCGAGTGTGTAGGAAGCACAGTTCTTTTGATCTGAGCAAGCTCACTGTTCTGGCCCTATAGGAAACACAGTAGAGTAGAAGAGTGCTCTTTTCTCAAAAGCAGAGTGTGTTTCTTGTAAGGCGAGCTAGCGTTCGTTTCCCAGTCCTATATCGTGTTGAATCACATGCAGTTTCTGGTCCTATGAGCAAAAGTTGTTTTCTGGTAAGAAGAGTCACTATTGTGCTCCCATTGTCATACACAGGACAAAGAGCACTGGCATCTGTTCCCAGCAATTACAGTGTATTGGACTGAAGTGGAGCTACTGTTCTTGTCAGTTTCCTAAGCAGAGTTGAACTAGATATGGCCCGAGTGTAGGAAGCACAGTTCTTTTGTTCTGAGCAAACTCACTGTTCGGACCCCATAGGAAACACAGTAGAGTAGAAGAGTGCTCTTTTCCAAAAGCAGAGTGTGTTTCTTGTAAGGCGAGCTAGCGTTTGTTTCCCAGTCCTAAATGGAGTTGAATCACATGCAGTTTCTAGTCCTATGAGCAAGAGTTGTTTTCTGGTAAGAAGAGTCACTATTGCGCTCCCATTGCCATACACTGTACAAATACCACTCTCGTCTGTTCCGAGCAATTACAGTGTATTGGACAGAAGAGGAGCTACGGTTCTTGTCAGTTTCCTAAGCAGATTTTAACTAGATATGGCCCGTGTGTGTAGGAAGCACAGTTTTTTTGATCTGAGCAAGCTCACTGTTCTGGCCCTATAGGAAACACAGTAGAGTAGAAGAGTGCTCTTTTCTCAAAAGCAGAGTGTGTTTCTTGTAAGGCCAGCTAGCGTTTGTTTCCCAGTCCTAAATCGAGTTGAATCACATGCAGTTTCTGGTCCTATGAGCAAAAGTTGTTTTCTGGTAAGAAGAGTCACTATTGTGCTCAAATTGTCATACAAAGGGCTAATAGATCTGGCGTCTGTTCCCAGCAAGTACAGTGTATTGGACTGAAGTGGAGCTACTGTTCTTTACTGTTTCCTAAGCAGAGTTGAACTAGAGATGGCCCGTGTGTGTAGGAAACACAGTTCCTTTGTTCTGAGCAAGCTCACTGTCAGAACCCATCGGAAACACAGTAGAGTAGATGACTTCTCTTTTCTCAAAAGCAGAGTGTGTTTCTTGTAAGGCGAACAAGCGGTTGTTTCCCAGTCCTAAATGGAGTTGAATCACATGCAGTTTCTGGACCTACAAGCAAGAGTTGTTTTCTGGTAAGAAGAGTCACTATTGTGCTCCCATTGTCACACACAAGGCAAATAGCACTCGAGTCTGTTCCCAGCATGTACAGTGTATTGGACTGAAGAGGAGCTACTGTTCTTGTCAGTTTCCAACCAGAGTTGAACTAGATATGGCCCGTGTGTGTAGGAAGCACAGTTCTTTTGTTCTGAGCAAGCTCACTGTTCGGACCCCATAGGAAAGACCGGAGATTAGAAGAATTCTCTTTTCTCAAAAACAGAGTGTGTTTCTTGTAAGGAAATCTAGCGTTTGTTTCCCAGTCCTAAATGGAGTTGAATCACATGCAGTTTCTGGTCCTACAAGCAAGAGTTGTTTTCTGGTAAGAAGAGTCACTATTGCGCTCCCATTGTCATACACAGGGCAAATAGCACTGGTGTCTGTTCCCAGCAAGTACAGTTTATTGGACTGAAGAGGATCTACTGTTCTTGTCAGTTTCCTAAGCAGAATCGAAGTAGATATGGCCGTGTGTGTCAGCAGCACAGTTTTTTTGCTCTGAGCAAGCTCACTGTTCTGGCCCTAATGGAAAAACAATAGAGTAGATGAGTGCTCTTTTCTTAAAAGCAGAGTGTGTTTCTTGTAAGGCGAGCTAGTGTTTGTTTCCCAGTCCTAAATGGAGTTGATTCACATGCAGTTTCTGGACCTACGAGCAAGAGTTTTTTTCTGGTAAGAAGAGTCACTATTGCGCTCCCATTGTCACACCCACAGCAAATAGCACTGGCGTCTGTTCCCAGCATGTACAGTGTATTGGACTGAAGAGGAGCTACTGTTCTTGTCACTTTCCAACCAGAGTTGAACTAGTGATGGCCCGTGTGTGTAGGAAGCACAGTTCTTTTGTTCTGAGCAAGCTCACTGTTCGGACCCCATAGGAAACACCGTAGAGTAGAAAATTTCTCTTTTCTCAAAAACAGAGTGTGTTTCTTGTAAGGCGAGCTAGCGTTTGTTTCCCAGTCCTAAATGGAGTTGAATCACATGCAGATTCTGGACCTAGGAGCAAGTGTTGTTTTCTGGTAAAAAAAAGTCACTATTGCGCTCCCATTTTCATACACAGGGCAAATAGCACTGGTGTCTGTTCCCAGAAAGTACAGTGTATTGGACTGAAGAGGATCTACTGTTCTTGTCAGTTTCCTAAGCAAAATTGAACTAGATATGGCCGTGTGTGTCAGAAGCACAGTTCATTTGTTCTGAGCAAGCTCACTGTTCTGGCAGTATAGGAAACACAGTAGAGTAGAAGAGTGCACTTTTCTCAAAAGCAGAGTATGTTTCTTGTGAGGCGAGCTAGCATTTGTTTCCCAGTCCTAAATGGAGTAGAATCACATGCAGTTTTTGGTCCTATGAGCAAGAGTTGTTTTCTGGTAAGGAAAGTCACTATTGCGCTCCCATTGCCGTACACAGTGCAAAAAGCACTCGCGTCTCTTCCCAGCAAGTACAGTGTATTGGACAGAAGAGGAGCTACTGTTCTTGTCAGTTTCCTAAGCAGAGTTGAACTAGATATGGCCCGTGTGTGTAGGAGCACACTTCTTTGTTCTGAGCAAGCTGACTGTTCCGACCACATAGGAAACACAGTAGAGTAGAAGAGTGCACTTTTATCAAAAGCAGAGTGTGTTTCTCATAATGCGAGCTAGCGTTTGTTTCCCAGTCCTAAATGGAGTGGAATCACATGCAGGTTCCGGTCCTACGAGCAAGAGTTGCTTTCTGGTAAGAAGAGTCACTATTGTGCTCCCTTTGCCATACACAGGGCAAATAGCACTCGCGTCTGTTCCCAGCAAGTACAGTGTATTGCACAGTAGAGGAGCTACTGTTCTTGTCAGTTTCCTAAGCAGAGTTGAACTAGATGTGGCCCGTGTGTGTAGGAAGCACACTTCTTTTTTTCTGAGCAAGCTAACTGTTCTGACCACATAGGAAACACAGTAGAGTAGAAGAGTGCTCTTTACTCAAAAGCTGAGTGTGTTTCTCGTAAGGCGAGCTAGCGTTTGTTTCCCAGTCCAAAATGGAGTTGAATCCCATGGAGTTTCTGGTCCTATGAGCAAGAGTTTTTTTCTGGTAAGGAAAGTCACTATTGCGCTCCCATTGCCATACACAGTGCAAATAGCACTCGCGTCTGTTCCAAGCAAGTACAGTGTATTGGAATGAAGAGGAGCTACTGTTCTTGTCTGTTTCCTGAGCAGGGCTGAACTAGACATGGCCCGTGTGTGTAGAAATCACAGTTATTTTGTTCTGAGCAAGCTCACTGTTTTGGCCCTATAGGAAAAACAGTAGAGTAGAAGAGTGCTCTTACTCAAAAGCAGAGTGTGTTTCTTGTGAGGCAAGCTAGCTTTTGTTTCCAGTCCAAATGGAGTAGAATCACATGCAGTTTTTGGTCCTACGAGCAAGAGTTGTTTTCTGGTAAAAAAAAAAAGTCACTATTACGCTACCATTGCCATACACAGGGCAAATAGCACTCTCGTCTGTTAACAGCAAGTACAGTGCATTGGACTGAAGAGGAGCTACTGTTCTTGTCACTTTCCTAAGCAGAATTGAACTAGATATGGCCCATGTGTGTAGGAAGCACAGTTCTTTTGTTCTGAGCAAGCTCACTGTTCGGACCCCATCGGAAAACAGTAGAGTTGAAGAGTGCTCTTTTCTCAAAAGCAGAGTGTGTTTATTGTAAGGCGAGGTAGTGTTTGTTTCCCAGTCCTAAATGGAGTTGAATCACATGCAGTTTCTGGTCCTATGAGCAAGAGTTGTTTTCTGGTAAGAAGAGTCACTATTGCGCTCCCATTGTCACACCCACGGCAAATAGCACTCCAGTCTGTTCCCAGCAAGTGCAGTGTATTGGACTGAAGAGGAGCTACTGTTCTTGTCAGTTTCCAACCAGAGTTGAACTAGTTATGGCCCGTGTGTGTAGGAAGCACAGTTCTTTTGTTCTGAGCAAGCTCACTGTTCTTGCCCTATAGGGAACACAGTAGAGTAGAAGAGTGCTCTTTTCTCAAAAGCAGAGTGTGTTTCTTGTGAGGCGAGCTAGCATTTGTTTCCCAGTCTTAAATGGAGTAGAATCACATGCAGTTTTTGATCCAACGAGCAAGAGTTGTTTTCTGGTAAGGAAAGTCACTATTGTGCTCCCATTGCCATACACAGTTCACAAAGCACTCGCGTCTCTTCCCAGCAAGTACAGTGTATTGGACAGAAGAGGAGCTACTGTTCTTGTCAGTTTCCTAAGCAGAGTTGAACTAAATATGGCCCGTGTGTGTAGGAAGCACACTTCTTTTGTTCTGAGCAAGCTCACTGTTCGGACCACATAGGATACACAGTAGAGAAAAAGAGTGCCCTTTTCTCAAAAGCAGAGTGTATTTCTCGTAAGGAGAGCTAGCGTTTGTTTCCCAGTCCTAAATGGAGTTGAATCACATGCATTTTCTGGACCTACAAGCAAGAGTTGTATTCTGGTAAGAAGAGTCACTATTGCGCTCCCATTGTCACACACAAGGCAAATAGCACTCACGTCTGTTCCCAGTATGTACAGTGTATTGGACTGAAGAGAGGCTACTGTTCTTGTCAGTTTCCAACCAGAGTTGAACTAGATATGGCCCGTGTGTGTGGGAAGCACAGTTCTTTTGTTCTG
Source organism: Peromyscus eremicus (assembly GCF_949786415.1). Taxonomy (NCBI): domain Eukaryota; kingdom Metazoa; phylum Chordata; class Mammalia; order Rodentia; family Cricetidae; genus Peromyscus; species Peromyscus eremicus. Next base: position 235,546 of record NW_026734530.1, on the reverse strand, counting down.
AGCAAGCTCACTATTCGGACCCCATAGGAAACACCGTAGAGTAGAAGAATTCTCATTTCTCAAAAACAGAGTGTGTTTCTTGTAAGGAAAGCTAGCGTTTCTTTCCCAGTCCTTAATGGAGTTGAATCACATGCAGTTTCTGGTCCTATGAGCAGGAGTTGTTTTCTGGTAAGAAGAGTCATTATTGCGCTCCCATTTTCATACACAGGGCAAATAGCACTGGTGTCTGTTCCCAACAACTACAGTTTATTGGACAGAAGGGGATCTACTGTTCTTGTCAGTTTCCTAAGCAGAATCGAACTAGATATGGCCTTGTGTGTCAGAAGCACAGTTCTTTTGCTCTGAGCAAGCTCACTGTTCTGGCCCTAATGGAAACACAATAGAGAAGATGAGTGCTCTTTTCTCAAAAGCAGAGTGTGTTTCTTGTAAGATGAGCTAACATTTGTTTCTCAGTCCTAAATGGAATAGAATCACATGCAGTTTTTGGTCCTACGAGCAAGAGTTGTTTTCTGGTAAGGAAAGTCACTATTGCGCTCCCATTGCCATACACAGTGAAAATAGCACTCACGTCAGTTCCCAGCAAGTACAGTGTTTTGGAATGAATAGGAGCTACTGTTCTTGTCAGTTTCCTAAGCAGAGTTGAACTAGATATGGCCCGTGTGTGTAGGAAGCACAGTTATATTGTTCTGAGCAAGCTCACTGTTCGGACCAGATAGGAAACACTGTAGAGTAGAAGAGTGCACTTTTCTCAAAAGCAGAGTGTGTTTCTCATAAGGCGAGATAGCGTTTATTTCCCAGTCCTAATTGGAGTGGAATCACATGCAGTTTCCGGTCCTACGAGCAAGAGTTGCTTTCTCGTAGGAAGAGTCACTATTGTGTTCCCATTGCCATACACAGTGCAAATAGCACTCGCGTCTGTTCCCAGCAAGTACAGTGCATTGGACTGAAGAGGAGCTACTGTTCTTGTCACTTTCCTAAGCAGAGTTGTGATAGATATGGCCTCTGTGTGTAGGAAGCACAGTTCTTTTGTTCTGAGCAAGCTCACTGTTCGGACCCTTAGGAAACACAGTAGAGTGGAAGAGTGCTCTTTTCTCAAAAGCAGAGTGTGTTTCTTGTAAGTCGAGCTAGTGTTTGTTTCCCAGTCAGAAATGGAGTTGAATCACATGCAGTTTCTGGTCCTATGAGCAAGAGTTGTTTTCTGGTAAGGAAAGTCACTATTGCACTCCCATTGCCATACACAGTACAAATAGCACTCCTGTCTGTTCCAAGTAAGTACAGTGTATTGGAATGAAGAGGAGCTCCTGTTCTTGTCAGTTTCCTAAGCAGAGTTGAACTAGATATGGGCCCTGTGCGTAGGAAGCACAGTTCTTTTGTTCTGAGCAAGCTCACTGTTCAGACCCCATAGGAAACACAGTAGAGTAGAAGAGTGCTCTTTTCTCTAAAGCAGAGTGTGTTTCTTGTAAGGCGAGCTAGCTTTTGTTTCCCAGTCCTAAATGGAGTTGAATCACATGCAGTTTCTGGTCCTACGAGCAAGAGTTGTTTCTGGTAAGAAGAGTCACTATTGTGCTCCCATTGTCATACACAGGACAAAGAGCACTGGCGTCTGTTCCCAGCAAGTACAGTGTATTGGACTGAAGAGGAGCTACTGTTCTTGTCAGTTTCCTAAGCAGAGTTGAACTAGATATGGCCCGTGTGTGAAGGAAGCACAGTTCTTTTGTTCTGAGCAAGCTCACTGTTCGGACCCCATAGGAAACACAGTAGAGTAGAAGAGTGCTCTTTTCCAAAAGCAGAGTGTGTTTCTTGTAAGGCGAGCTAGTGTTTGTTTCCAAGTCCTAAATGGAGTTGAATCACATGCAGTTTCTAGTCCTATGAGCAAGAGTTTTTTTCTGGTAAGAAGAGTCACTATTGCGCTCCCATTGCCATACACTGTGCAAATAACACTCTCGTCTGTTCCGAGCAAGTACAGTGTATTGGAATGAAGAGGAGCTACGGTTCTTGTCAGGTTCCTAAGCAGATTTGAACTAGATATGGCCCGTGTGTGTAGGAAGCAGAGTTCTTTTGATCTGAGCAAGCTCACTGTTCTGGCCCTATAGGAAACACAGTAGAGTAGAAGTGTGCTCTTTTCTCAAAAGCAGAGTGTGTTTCTTGTAAGGCGAGCTAGCGTTTGTTTCCCAGTCCTAAATCGAGTTGAATCACATGCAGTTTCTGGTCCTATGAGCAAGAGTTGTTTCTGGTAAGAAAAGTCACTATTGCTCTCCCATTGCATACACAGTGCAAATAGCACTCGCGTATGTTCCCAGCAAGTACAGTGTATTGGACTGAGGAGGAGCTACTGTTCTTGTCAGTTTCCTAAGCAGAATTGAACTAGATATGGCCTTGTTTGTAGGAAGCACAGTTCTTTTTTTCTGAGCAAGCTCACTGTTCGGACCGCATAGGAAACACAGTAGAGTAGAAGAGTGCTCTTTACTCAAAAGCAGAGTGTGTTACTTGTAAGGCGAGTTAGCGTTTTTTTTCCCAGTTTTAAATGGAGTTGAATCACATGCAGTTTCTCGTCCTATGAGCAAGAGTTGTTTTCTGGTAAAGAAAGTCACTATTGCGCTCCCATTGCCATACACAGTGCAAATAGCACTCGCGTCTGTTCCAAGCAAGTACAGTGTATTGGAATGAAGAGGAGCTACTGTTCTTGTCTGTTTCCTAAGCAGAGCTGAACTAAATATGGCCCGTGTGTGTAGGATGCACAGTTATTTTGTTCAGAGCAAGCTCACCTTTCGGACCCCATTGGAAACACAGTAGAGTAGAAGAGTGCTCTTTACTCAAAAGCAGAGTGTGTTTCTTGTAAGGCGAGCTAGCGTTTGTTTCCCAGTCCTAAATGGAGTTGAATCACATGCAGTTTCTGGTCCTACGAGCAAGAGTTGTTTTCTGGTAAGTAGAGTCATTATTGTGCTCCCATTGTCATACAAAGGGCTAATAGATCTGGCGTCTGTTCCCAGCAAGTACAGTGTATTGGACTGAAGAGGAGCTACTGTTCTTGTCTGTTTCCTAAGCAGAGTTGAACTAGATATGGCCTGTGTGTGTAGGAAACACAGTTCCTTTGTTCTGAGCAAGCTCACTGTCAGACCCCATCGGAAACACAGTAGAGTAGATGAGTTCTCTTTTCTCAAAAGCAGAGTGTGTTTCTTGTAAGGCGAGCAAGCGGTTGTTTCCCAGTCCTAAATGGAGTTGAATCACATGCAGTTTCTGGACCTACAAGCAAGAGTTGTTTTCTGGTAAGAAGAGTCACTATTGCGCTCCCATTGTCACACACGTTGCAAATAGCACTCGAGTCTGTTCCCAGCATGTACAGTGTATTGGACTGAAGAGGAGCTACTGTTCTTGTCAGTTTCCAACCAGAGTTGAACTAGATATGGCCCGTGGGTGTAGGAAGCACAGTTCTTTTGTTCTGAGCAAGCTCACTGTTCGGACCCCATAGGACAGACTGGAGAGCAGAAGAATTCTCTTTTCTCAAAAACAGAGTGTGTTTCTTGTAAGGCGAGCTAGCTTTTGTTTCCCAGTCCTAAATGGAGTTGTGTCACATGCAGTTTGCGGTACTAAGAGCAAGAGTTGTTTTCTGGTAAAAAAAAAGTCACTATTGCGCTCCCATTGCCATACACAGGGCAAATAGCACTTTCGTCTGTTCCCAGCAAGTGCAGTGTATTGGACTGAAGAGGAGCTACTGTTCTTGTCAGTTTCCTAAGCAGAATTGAACTAGATATGGCCGTGTGTGTAGGAAGTACAGTTCTTTGGTTCTGAGCAAGCTCACTGTTCGGACCCCATAGGAAACACAGTAGAGGTGAAGAGTGTTCTTTTCTCAAAAGCAGAGTGTGTTTCTTGTAAGGCAAGCTAGCTTTTGTTTCCCAGTCCTAAATGGAGTTGTGTCACATGCAGTTTTTGGTCCTACGAGCAAGAGTTGTTTTCTGGTAAGGAAAGTCACTATTGCGCTCCCATTGCCATACACAGGGCAAATAGCACTTTCGTCTGTTCCCAGCAAGTACAGTGTATTGGACTGAAGAGGAGCTACTGTTCTTGTCAGTTTCCTAAGCAGAATTGAACTAGATATGGCCGTGTGTGTAGGAAGCACAGTTCTTTTGTTCTGAGTAAGCTCACTGTTCGGACCCCATAGGACAGACTGGAGAGCAGAAGAATTCTCTTTTCTCAAAAACAGAGTGTGTTTCTTGTAAGGCGAGCTAGCTTTTGTTTCCCAGTCCTAAATGGAGTTGTGTCACATGCAGTTTGCGGTACTAAGAGCAAGAGTTGTTTTCTGGTAAAAAAAAAAGTCACTATTGCGCTCCCATTGCCATACACAGGGCAAATAGCACTTTCGTCTGTTCCCAGCAAGTGCAGTGTATTGGACTGAAGAGGAGCTACTGTTCTTGTCAGTTTCCTAAGCAGAATTGAACTAGATATGGCCGTGTGTGTAGGAAGTACAGTTCTTTGGTTCTGAGCAAGCTCACTGTTCGGACCCCATAGGAAACACAGTAGAGGTGAAGAGTGTTCTTTTCTCAAAAGCAGAGTGTGTTTCTTGTAAGGCAAGCTAGCTTTTGTTTCCCAGTCCTAAATGGAGTTGTGTCACATGCAGTTTTTGGTCCTACGAGCAAGAGTTGTTTTCTGGTAAGGAAAGTCACTATTGCGCTCCCATTGCCATACACAGGGCAAATAGCACTTTCGTCTGTTCCCAGCAAGTACAGTGTATTGGACTGAAGAGGAGCTACTGTTCTTGTCAGTTTCCTAAGCAGAATTGAACTAGATATGGCCGTGTGTGTAGGAAGCACAGTTCTTTTGTTCTGAGTAAGCTCACTGTTCGGACCCCATAGTTAACACAGTAGAGTTGAAGAGTGCCCTTTTCTCAAAAGCAGAGTGTGTTTCTTGTAAGGCGAGCTTGTGTTTGTTTCCCAGTCCTAAATGGAGTTGAATCACATGCAGTTTCTGGACCTACGAGCAAGAGTTTTTTTCTGGTAAGGAGAGTCACTATTGCGCTCCCATTGTCACACCCATGGCAAATAGCACTGGCGTCTGTTCCCAGCAAGTACAGTGTATTGGACTGAAGAGCAGCTACTGTTCATGTCTGCTTCCTAAGCATAGTTGAACTAGATATGGCCCATGTGTGTAGGAGGCACAGTTCCTTTGTCTGAGCAAGCTCAATGTCAGACCCCATAGGAAACACAGTAGAGTAGAAGAGTTCTCTTTTCTCAAAAGCAGAGTGTGTTTCTTGTAAGGCGAGCTAGTGTTTGTTTCCCAGTCCTAAATGGAGTTGAATCACATGCAGTTTCTGGACCTACGAGCAAGAGTTGTTTTCTGGTAAGAAGAGTCACTATTGCGTTCCATTGTCACACACACGGCAAATAGCACTGGCGTCTGTTCCCAGCATGTACAGTGTATTGGACTGAAGAGGAGCTACTGTTCTTGTCACTTTCCAACCAGAGTTGAACTAGTTATGGCCCGTGTGTGTAGGAAGCACAGTTCTTATGTTCTGAGCAACCTCACTGTTCGGACCCCATAGGAAACACAGTAGAGTAGAAGAGTGCTCTTTTCTCAAAAGCAGAGTATGTTTCTTGTGAGGCGAGCTAGCATTTGTTTCCCAGTCCTAAATGGAGTAGAATCACATGCATGTTCCGGTCCTACGAGCAAGAGTTGTTTTCTGGTAAGGAAAGTCACTATTGTGCTCCCATTGCCATACACAGGGCAAATAGCACTGGCGTCTGTTCCCAGCAAGTACAGTGCATTGCACTGAAGAGGAGCTACTGTTCTTGTCAGTCTCCTAAGCAGAGTTGAACTAGATATGGCCCGTGTGTGTAGGAAGCACAGTTCTTTTGTTCTGAGCAAGCTCACTGTTCTGGCCCTATAGGAAACACAGTAGAGTAGAAGAGTGCTCTTTTCTCAAAAGCAGAGTGTGTTTCTTGTAAGGCGAGCTAGCGTTGGTTTCCCAGTCTGAAATGGAGTTGAATCACAAGCAGTTTCTGGTCCTACGAGCAAGAGTTGTTTTCTGGTAAGAAGAGTCACTATTGCACTCCCATCGCCATACTCAGTGCAAATAGCACTGGCATCTGTTCCCAGCAAGTACAGTGTATTGGACTGAAGAGGAGCTACTGTTCTTGTCAGTTTCCTAAACAGAGTTTAACTAGATATGGCCCGTGTGTGTAGAAATCACAGTTCTTTTGTTCTGAGCAAGCTCACTGTTCGGACCCCATAGGAAATACAGTAGAGTATAAGAGTGCTCTTTTCTCAAAAGCAGAGTTTGTTTCTTGTAAGGCGAGCTAGTGTTTGTTTCCCAGTCCTAAATGGAGTTGAGTCACATGCAGTTTCTGGTCCTAAGAGCAAGAGTTGTTTTCTGGTAAGAAGAGTCACTATTGTGCTCCCATTGCCATACACAGTGCAAATAGCACTCGCGACTGTTTACAGCAAGTACAGTGTATTGGATTGAAGAGGAGCTACTGTTCTTGTCAATTTCCTAAGCAGAGTTGAACTAGATATGGCCTATGTGTGTAGGAAGCACAGTTCTTTGGTTCTGAGCAAGCTCACTCTTCTTCCCTATAGGAAACACAGTAGAGTAGAAGAGTGCTCTTTTCTCAAAAGCAGAGTGTGTTTCTTGTAAGGCGAGCTAGCGTTTGTTTCCCATTCCTAAATGGAGTTGAATCACATGCAGTTTCTGGTCCTACGAGCAAGAGTTGTTTTCTAGTAAGAAGAGTCACTATTGCGTTCCCATTGTCATACACAGGGCAAATAGCACTGGCATCTGCTCCCAGCATGTACAGTGTATTGGACTAAAGAGGATCTACTGTTCTTTTCAGTTTCCTAAGCAGAATTGGACTAGATATGGCCCGTGTGTGTAGGAACCACAGTTCTTTGGTTCTGAGCAAGCTCACTCTTCTGCCCTATAGGAAACACAGTAGAGTAGAAGAGTGCTCTTTTCTCAAAAGCAGAGTATGTTTCTTGTAAGCCGAGCTAGCGTTTGTTTCCCAGTCCTAAATGGAGTTGAGTCACATGCAGTTTCTGGTCCTACGAGCAAGAGTTGTTTTCTGGTAAGAAGTGTCACTATGGAGCTCCCACTGCCATACACAGTGCAAATAGCACTTTCGTCTGTTCCCAGCAAGTGCAGTGTATTGGACTGAAGAGGAGCTACTGTTCTTGTCAGTTTCCTAAGCAGAATTGAACTAGATATGGCCGTGTGTGTAGGAAGCACAGTTCTTTTGTTCTGAGTAAGCTCACTGTTCGGACCCCATAGTTAACACAGTAGAGTTGAAGAGTGCTCTTTTCTCAAAAGCAGAGTGTGTTTCTTGTAAGGCGAGCTAGTGTTTGTTTCCCAGTCCTAAATGGAGTTGAATCACATGCAGTTTCTGGACCTACGAGCAAGAGTTTTTTTCTGGTAAGGAGAGTCACTATTGGGCTCCCATTGTCACACCCATGGCAAATAGCACTGGCGTCTGTTCCCAGCAAGTACAGTGTATTGGACTGAAGAGCAGCTACTGTTCATGTCTGCTTCCTAAGCAGAGTTGAACTAGATATGGCCCGTGTGTGTAGGAGGCACAGTTCCTTTGTCTGAGCAAGCTCACTGTCAGACCCCATAGAAACACAGTAGAGTAGAAGAGTTCTCTTTTCTCAAAAGCAGAGTGTGTTTCTTGTAAGGCGAGCTAGTGTTTGTTTCCCAGTCCTAAATGGAGTTGAATCACATGCAGTTTCTGGACCTACGAGCAAGAGTTGTTTTCTGGTAAGAAGAGTCACTATTGCGCTCCCATTGTCACACCCACGGCAAATAGCACTGGCGTCTGTTCCCAGCATGTACAGTGTATTGGACTGAAGAGGAGCTACTGTTCTTGTCACTTTCCAACCAGAGTTGAACTAGTTATGGCCCGTGTGTGTAGGAAGCACAGTTCTTATGTTCTGAGCAATCTCACTGTTCGGAACCCATAGGAAACACAGTAGAGTAGAAGAGTGCCCTTTTCTCAAAAGCAGAGTATGTTTCTTGTGAGGCGAGCTAGCGTTTGTTGCCCAGTACTAAATGGAGTTGAATCACATGCAGTTTCTGGTCCTACGAGCAAGAGTAGTTTTCTGGTAAGAAGAGTCACTATTGTGCTCCCATTGTCATACACAGGGCAAATAGCACTGGCATCTGCTCCCAGCATGTACAGTGTATTGGACTGAAGAGGATCTACTGTTCTTGTCAGTTTCCTAAGCAGAATCGGACTAGATATAGCCCGTGTGTGTAGGAAGCACAGTTCTTTTGTTCTGCGCAAGCTCACTGTTCTGCCCTATAGGAAACACAGTAGAGTAGAAGAGTGCTTTTTCTTCAAAAGCAGAGTGTGTTTCTTGTAAGGCGAGCTAGTGTTTGTTTCCAAGACAGAAATTGAGTTGAATCCCATGCAGTTTCTGGTCCTACGAGAAAGAGTTGTTTTCTGGTAAGAAAAGTAACTTTTGCACTCACAGTGCAAATAGCACTCGCGTGTGTTCCCAGCAAGTACAGTGTATTGGACTGAAGAGGAGCTACTGTTCTTGTCAGTAATTTAAGCAGAGTTGAACTAGATATGTCCCATGTGTGTAGGAAGCACATTTCTTTTGTTCTGAGCAAGCTCACTGTTCGGAACCAATAGGAAACACAGTAGAGTAGAAGAGTGCTCTTTTCTCAATAGCAGATTGTGTTTCTTATAAGGCGACCTAGTGTTTGTTGCCCAGTACTAAATGGAGTTGAATCACATGTAGTTTCTGGTCTTATGAGCAAGAGTAGTTTTCTGGTAAGAACAGTCACTATTGTGCTCCCATTGTCATACACAGGGCAAATAGCACTGGCATCTGCTCCCAGCATGTACAGTGTATTGGACTGAAGAGGATCGACTGTTCTTTTCAGTTTCTTAAGCAGAATTGGACTAGATATGGCCCGTGTGTGTAGGAAGCACAGTTCTTTTGTTCTGAGCAAGCTCACTGTTCTGCTATATAGGAAACACAGTAGAGTAGAAGAGTGCTCTTTCCTCAAAAGCAGAGTGTGTTTCTTGTAAGCGAGCTACCGTTTGTTTCCCAGTATTAAATGGAGTTGAGTCTTATGCAGTATCTGGTCCTGGGAGCAAGAGTTGTTTTCTGGTAAGAAGAGTCACTATTTCGCTCCCTTTGCCATACACAGTGCAAATAGCACTCGTGTCTATTCCCAGCAAGTACAGTGTATTGGACTGAAGAGGATCTACTATCTTGTCAGTTTTCTTAGCAGAGTTGAACTAGATATGGCCCGTGTGTGTAGGAAGCACAGTTCTTTTGTCAGAGCAAGCTCACTGTTCGGACCCCATAGGAAACACAGTAGAGTAGAAGAGTGCTCTTTTCTCAAAATCAGAGCGTGTTTCTTGTAAGGCGAGGTAGTGTTTGTTTCCCAGTCCTAAATGGAATTGAATCAAATGCAGTTTCTGGTCCTACCACCAAGAGTTTTTTTCTGGTATGAAGAGTCACTATTGCGCTCCCATTGTCATACACAGGGAAAATAGCACTGGCGTCTGCTCCCAGCATGTACAGTGTATTGGACTGAATAGGATATACTGTCCTTGTCAGTTTCCTAAGCAGAATTGAAGTAGATATGGCCGTGTTTGTAGGAAGCACAGTTCTTTTGTTCTGAGCAAGCTCTCTGTTCTGGCCCATAGAGTAAACACAGTAGAGTAGAAGAGTGCTCTTTCCTCAAAAGCAGAGTGAGTTTCTAGTAAGGCGAGCTAGCGTTTGTTTCCCAGTCCTAAATGGAGTTGAATCACATGCAGTTTTTAGTCATTTGAGCAAGAGTTGTTTTCTGGTAAGGAAAGTCACTATTTCGCTCCCATTGCCATACACAGTGCAAACAGCACTCGCGTCTGTCTCCAGCAAGTACAGTGTATTGGACTGAAGAGGAGCTACTGTTCTTGTCTGTTTCCTAAGCAGAGTTGAACTAGATATGGCCCGTGTGTGTAGGAAGCACATTACTTTTGTTCTGAGCAATCTCACTGCTCGGACCCCATGGGAAACACAGTAGAGTAGAAGACTGCTCTTTTCTCAAAAGCAGAGTGTGTTTCTTGTAAGGCGAGCTAATGTTTTTTTCCCATTCCAAAATGAAGTTGAATCACATTCAGTTTCTGGTCCTACGAGCAAGAGTTGTTTTCTAGTAAGAAGAGTCATTATTGCGCTCCCATTTTCATACACAGTGCAAATAGTACTGGCATCTCTTCCCAGCATGTACAGTGTATTGGACTGAAGAGGAGCTACGGTTCTTGTCAGTTTCCTAAGCAGATTTTAACTAGATATGGCCCGTGTGTGTAGGAAGCACAGTTCTTTCGTTCTGAGCACGCTCACTGTTCTGGCCTTATAGAAAACACAGTAGAGTAGAAGAGTGCTCTTTTCTCAAAAGCAGAGTGCGTTTCATGTAAGGTGAGCTAGCGTTTGTTTCCCAGTCCTAAATGGAGTTGAGTCACATGCAGTTTCTGGTCCTACGAGCAACAGTTGTTTTCTGGTAAGAAGAGTCACTATGGAGCTCCCATTGCCATACACAGTGCAAATAGCACTCACGTCTATTCCCAGCAAGTACAGTGTATTGGACTGAAAAGGATCTACTGTTCTTGTCAGTTTCCTAAGCAGAGTTTAACTAGATATGTCCCGTGTGTGTAGGAAGCACAGTTCTTTTGTTCTGAGCAAGGTCACTGTTCGGACCCCATAAGAAACACAGTAGAATAGAACAGTGCTCTTTACTAAAAAGCAGAATGTGTTTCTTGTAAGGCGAGCTAGTGTTTGTTTCCCAGTCAGAAAAGGAGTTGAATCCCATGCAGTTTCTGGTCCTACAAGCAAGAGTTGTTTTCTGGTAAGGAAAGTCACTATTACGCTCCCATTCCATTACACAGTGCAAATAGCACTCGCGTGTGTTCCCAGCAAGTACAGTGTATTGGACTGAAGAGGAGCTACTGTTCTTGTCAGTATCCTAAGCAGAGTTGAACTCGATATGGACCGTGTGTGTAGGATGCACAGTTCTTTTCTACTGAGCAAGCTAACTGTTCGGACCCCATAGGAAACACAGTAGAGTAGAAGAGTGCTCTTTTCTAAAAAGCAGAGTTTGTTTCCTGTAAGCGAGCTAGTGTTTGTTTCCAAGTCAGAAATTGAGTTGAATCACATGCAGTTTCTAGTCCTATGAGCAAGAGTTGTTTTCTAGTAAGAAGAATCACTATTGTGCTCCCATTGTCATACACAGGGCAAATAGCACTGGCGTCTACTCCCAACATGTACAGTGTATTGGACTGAAGAGGATCTACTGTTCTTTTCAGTTTCCTAAGCAGAGTTGAACTAGATATGGCCGTGTGTGTAGGAAGCACAGTTCTTTTGTTCTGAGCAAGCTCTCTCTTCTGGCCCTATAGGAAACACAGAAGAGTAGAAGAGTGCTCTTTTCTCAAAAGCAGAGTGTGTTTCTTGTAAGGCGATCTAGCGTTTATTTCCCAGTCCTAAATGGAGTTGAGTCACATGCAGTTTCTGGTCCTTTGAGCAAGAGTTGTTTTCTGGTAAGAAGAGTCACTATTGCGCTCCCATTGCCATACACAGTGCAAATAGTGTTCGATCTTTTCCTGCAATACAGTGTATTGGACTGAAGAGGAGCTACTGTTCTTGTCAGTTTCCTAAGCAGAGTTGAACTAGATACGGCCGGTGTGTGTAGGAAGCACAGTTCTTTTGTTCTGAGCAAACTGACTGCTCCGACCCCATAGGAAACACAGTAGAGTAGAAGAGTGCTCTTTTCTCTAAAGCAGAGTGTGTTTCTTGTAAGGCGAGCTAGTGTTTGTTTCCCAGTCCTAAATGGAGTTGAATTCCATGCAGTTTCTGGTCCTACGAGCAAGAGATGTTTTCTGGTAAGGAAAGTCACTATTGTGCTCCCATTGTCATACACAGGTCAAATAGCACTGGCGTCTACTCCCAACATGTACAGTGTATTGGACTGAAGAGGATCTACTGTTCTTTTCAGTTTCCTAAGCAGAATTGAACTCGATATGGCCCGTGTGTGTAGGAAGCACAGTTCTTTTGTTCTGAGCAAGCTCACTGTTCTGGCCCTATAGGAAACACAGTAGAGTAGAAGACTGCTCTTTTCTCAAAAGCAGAGTGTGTTTCTTGTAAGGCGAGCTAGTGTTTGTTTCCAAGTCAGATATTGAGTTGAATCCCATGCAGTTTCTGGTCCTACGAGCAAGAGATGTTTTCTGTTAAGAAGAGTCACTATTGAGCTCCCATTGCCATACACAGTGCAAATAGCACTCGCGTCTGTTCCCAGGAAGTACAGTGTATTGGACTGAAGAGGAGCTACTGTTCTTGTCCCTTTCCTAAGCAGAGTTGAACTAGATATGTCCCGTGTGTGTAGGAAGCACAGTTCTTTTGTTCTGAGCAAGCTCACTGTTCGGACCCCATAAGAAACACAGTAGAGTAGAAGAGTGCTCATTACTAAAAAGCAGAGTGTGTTTCTTGTAAGGCGAGCCAGTGTTTGTTTCACAGTCAGAAATGGAGTTGAGTCCCATGAAGTTTCTGGTCCTACAAGCAAGAGTTGTTTTCTGGTAAGGAAAGTCACTATTGCGCTCCAATTCCATTACACAGTGCAAATAGCACTCGCGTGTGTTCCCAGCATGTACAATGTATTGGACTGAAGAGGAGCTACTGTTCTTGTCAGTATCCTAAGCAGAGTTGAACTAGATATGGCCCGTGTGTGTAGGAAGCACAGTTCTTTTCTTCTGAGCAAGCTAACTGTTCGGACCCCATAGGAAACACAGTAGAGTAGAAGAGTGCTCTTTTCTCAAAAGCAGAGTGTGTTTCCTGTAACCGAGCTAGTGTTTGTTTCCAAGTCAGAAATTGAGTTGAATCCCATGCAGTTTCTGGTCCTACGAGCAAGAGTTGTTTTCTTTTAAGAAGAGTCACTATTGGGCTCCCTTTGCCATACACAGTGCAAATAGCACTCGTGTCTGTTCCCAGAAAGTACAGTTTATTGGACTGAAGAGGAGCTACTGTTCTTGTCAGTTTCCTAAGCAGAGTTGAACTAGATATGGCCCGTGTGTGTAGGAAGCACACTTCTTTTGTTCTGTGCAAGCTCTCTCTTCTGGCCATATAGGAAACACAGTAGAGTAGAATAGTGCTCTTTTCTCAAAAGCAGAGTGTGTTTCAGGTAAGGCGATCTAGCGTTTGTTTCCCAGTCCTAAATGGAGTTGAATCACATGCAGTTTGTGGTCCTACGAGCAAGAGTAGTTTCCTGGTAAGAAGAGTCATTATTGCGCTCCCATTGTCATTCACAGGACAAATAGCACTGGCATCTGTTCCCAGCATGTACAGTGTATTGGACTGAAAAGAAGCTACTGTTCTTGTCACTTTCCTAAGCAGAAATGAACTGGATATGGCCCGTGTGTGTAGGAAGCACAGTTCTTTTGTTCTGAGCAAGCTCACTGTTCTGGCCCTATAGGAAACACAGTAGAGTAGAAGAATGCTCTTTTCTCAAAAGCAGAGTGTGTTTCTTGCAAGGCGAGCTAGCGTTTGTTTCCCAGTCCTAAATGGAGTTGAGTCACATGCAGTTTCTGGTCCTTCGAGCAAGAGTTGTTTTCTGGTAAGAAGAGTCACTATTGAGCTCCCATTGCCATACACCGTGCAAATAGCACTCGTGTCTGTTCCCAGCAAGTACAGTGTTATGGACTGAAGAGGAGCTACTGTTCTTGTCAGTTTCCTAAGCAGAGTTGAACTAGATATGGCCGTGTGTGTAGGAAGCACAGTTCTTTTGTTCTGGGCAAGCTCTCTCTTCTGGCCATTTAGGAAACACAGTAGAGTAGAAGAGTGCTCTTGTCTCAAAAGCAGAGTGTCTTTCTCGTAAGGCGAGGTAGTGTTTGTTTCCCAGTCCCAAATGGAGTTGAATCACATGCAGTTTCTGGTCCTATGAGCAAGAGTTGTTTTCTGGTAAGAAGAGTCACTATTGCGCTCCCATTGTCATACACAGTGCAAATAGCACTCGCGTCTGTTCCCAGCAAGTACAGTGTATTGGACTGAAGAGGAGTTACTGTTCTTGTCAGTTTCCTAAGCAGAGTTGAACTAGATATGGCCGTGTGTGTAGGAAGCACAGTTCTTTTGTTCTGAGCAAGCTCTCTATTCTGGCCCTATAGGAAACACAGTAGAGTAGAAGAGTGCTCTTTTATCAAAAGCAGAGTGTGTTTCTTGTAAGGCGAGCTAGCGTTTGTTTCCCAGTCCTAAATGGAGTTGAGTCACATTCAGTTTCTGGTCCTACGAGCAAGAGTTGTTTTCTGGTAAGAAGAGTCACTATTGAGCTCCCATTGCCATACACAGTGCAAATAGCACTCGCGTTTGTTCCCAGCAAGTACAGTGTATTGGACTGAAGAGGAGCTGCTGTTCTTGTCAGTTTCCTAAGCAGAGTTTAACTAGATATGGCCGTGTGTGTAGGAAGCACAGTTCTTTTGTTCTGTGCAAGCTCTCTCTTCTGGCCATTTAGGAAACACAGTAGAGTAGAAGAGTGCTCTTGTCTCAAAAGCAGAGTGTGTTTCTCGTAAGGCGAGGTAGCGTTTGTTTCCCAGTCACAAATGGAGTTGAATCACATGCAGTTACTGGTCCTACGAGCAAGAGTTGTTTTCTGGTAAGAAGAGTCACTATTGCGCTCCCATTGTCATACACAGGGCAAATAGCACCTGCGTCACCTCCCAGCATGTACAGTGTATTGGACTGAAGAGGATCTACTGTTCTTTTCAGTTTCCTAAGCAGAATTGAACTAGATATGGACCGTGGGTGTAGGAAGCACAGTTCTTTTGTTCTGAGCAAGCTCACTGTTCTGGCCCTATAGGAAACACATTAGAGTAGAAGAGTGCTCTTTACTCAAAAGCAGAGTGTGTTTCTTGTAAGTAGAGCTAGCGTTTGTTTCCCAGTCCTAAATGGAGTTGAGTCACATGCAGTTTCTGGTACTATGAGCAAGAGTTGTTTTCTGGTAAAAAGAGTCACTATTGAGCTCCCATTTCAATAGACAGTGCAAATAGCACTCGCGTCTGTTCCCAGCAAGTACAGTGTATTGGACGGAAGAGGATCTATTGTTCTTGTCAGTTTCCTAAGCAGAGTTGAACTAGATATGTCCCGTGTGTGTATGAAGCACAGTTCTTTTGTTCTGAGCAAGCTCACTGTTCAGACCCCATAAGAAACACAGTAGAGTAGAAGAATGCTCTTTTCAAAAAGCAGAGTGTGTTTCTTGTAAGGCGAGCCATTGTTTGATTCCCAGTCAGAAATGGAGTTGAATCCCATGCAGTTTCTGGTCCTACAAGCAAGAGTTGTTTTCTGGTAAGGAAAGTCACTATTGTGCTCCCATTCCATTACACAGTGCAAATAGCACTGGCGTCTGTTCCCAGCAAGTACAGTGTATTGGACTGAAGAGGAGTTACTGTTCTTGTCAGTTTCTTAAGCAGAGTTGAACTAGATATGGCCGTGTGTGTAGGAAGCACAGTTCTTTTGTTCTGAGCAAGCTCTCTATTCTGGCCCTATAGGAAACACAGTAGAGTAGAAGAGTGCTCTTTTCTCAAAAGCAGAGTGTGTTTCTTGTAAAGCGAGCTAGTGTTTGTTTCCAAGTCAGAAATTGAGTTGAATCCCATGCAGTTTCTGGTCGTACGAGCAAGAGTTGTATTCTGGTAAGAAGAGTCACTATTGAGCTCCCATTGCTGTACACAGTGCAAATAGCACTCACGTCTCTTCCCAGCAAGTACAGTGTATTGGACTGAAGAGGATCTACTGTTCTTGTCAGTTTCCTAAGCAGAGTTGAACTAGATATGGCCCGTGTCTGTAGGAAGCACAGTTCTTTTCTTCTGAGCAAGCTAACTATTCGGACCCCATAGGAAACACAGTAGAGTAGAAGAGTGCTCTTTTCTCAAAAGCAGAGTGTGTTTCTTGTAAGGCGAGCTAGAGTTTGTTTCCAAGACAGAAATTGAGTTGAATCGCATTCAGTTTCTGGTCCTACGAGCAAGAGTTCTTTTCTGGTAAGGAGAGTCACTATTTCGCTCCCATTGCCATACACAGTGCAAATAGCACTCGCGTCTGTTCCCAGCAAGTACAGTGTATTGGACTGAAGAGGAGCTGCTGTTCTTGTCAGTTTCCTAAGCAGAGTTTAACTAGATATGGCCGTGTGTGTAGGAAGCACAGTTCTTTTGTTCTGTGCAAGCTCTCTCTTCTGGCCATTTAGGAAACACAGTAGAGTAGAAGAGTGCTCTTTTCTCAAAAGCAGAGTGTGTTTCTCGTAAGGCGAGGTAGCGTTTGTTTCCCAGTCACAAATGGAGTTGAATCACATGCAGTTACTGGTCCTACGAGCAAGAGTTGTTTTCTGGTAAGAAGAGTCACTATTGCGCTCCCATTGATATACACAGGGCAAATAGCACCTGCGTCACCTCCCAGCATGTACAGTGTATTGGACTGAAGAGGATCTACTGTTCTTTTCAGTTTCCTAAGCAGAATTGAACTCGATATGGCCCGTGTGTGTAGGAAGCACAGTTCTTTTGTTCTGAGCAAGCTCACTGTTCTGGCCCTATAGGAAACACAGTAGAGTAGAAGACTGCTCTTTTCTCAAAAGCAGAGTGTGTTTCTTGTAAGGCGAGCTAGTGTTTGTTTCCAAGTCAGATATTGAGTTGAATCCCATGCAGTTTCTGGTCCTACGAGCAAGAGATGTTTTCTGTTAAGAAGAGTCACTATTGAGCTCCCATTGCCATACACAGTGCAAATAGCACTCGCGTCTGTTCCCAGGAAGTACAGTGTATTGGACTGAAGAGGAGCTACTGTTCTTGTCCCTTTCCTAAGCAGAGTTGAACTAGATATGTCCCGTGTGTGTAGGAAGCACAGTTCTTTTGTTCTGAGCAAGCTCACTGTTCGGACCCCATAAGAAACACAGTAGAGTAGAAGAGTGCTCATTACTAAAAAGCAGAGTGTGTTTCTTGTAAGGCGAGCCAGTGTTTGTTTCACAGTCAGAAATGGAGTTGAGTCCCATGAAGTTTCTGGTCCTACAAGCAAGAGTTGTTTTCTCGTAAGGAAAGTCACTATTGCGCTCCAATTCCATTACACAGTGCAAATAGCACTCGCGTGTGTTCCCAGCAAGTACAATGTATTGGACTGAAGAGGAGCTACTGTTCTTGTCAGTATCCTAAGCAGAGTTGAACTAGATATGGCCCGTGTGTGTAGGAAGCACAGTTCTTTTCTTCTGAGCAAGCTAACTGTTCGGACCCCATAGGAAACACAGTAGAGTAGAAGAGTGCTCTTTTCTCAAAAGCAGAGTGTGTTTCCTGTAACCGAGCTAGTGTTTGTTTCCAAGTCAGAAATTGAGTTGAATCCCATGCAGTTTCTGGTCCTACGAGCAAGAGTTGTTTTCTTTTAAGAAGAGTCACTATTGGGCTCCCATTGCCATACACAGTGCAAATAGCACTCGTGCCTGTTCCCAGAAAGTACAGTTTATTGGACTGAAGAGGAGCTACTGTTCTTGTCAGTTTCCTAAGCAGAGTTGAACTAGATATGGCCCGTGTGTGTAGGAAGCACACTTCTTTTGTTCTGTGCAAGCTCTCTCTTCTGGCCATATAGGAAACACAGTAGAGTAGAATAGTGCTCTTTTCTCAAAAGCAGAGTGTGTTTCAGGTAAGGCGATCTAGCGTTTGTTTCCCAGTCCTAAATGGAGTTGAATCACATGCAGTTTGTGGTCCTACGAGCAAGAGTAGTTTCCTGGTAAGAAGAGTCATTATTGCGCTCCCATTGTCATTCACAGGACAAATAGCACTGGCATCTGTTCCCAGCATGTACAGTGTATTGGACTGAAAAGAAGCTACTGTTCTTGTCACTTTCCTAAGCAGAAATGAACTGGATATGGCCCGTGTGTGTAGGAAGCACAGTTCTTTTGTTCTGAGCAAGCTCACTGTTCCGACCACATAGGGAACACAGTAGAGTAGAAGAGTGCTCTTTACTCAAAAGCAGAGTGTGTTTCTTGTAAGGCGAGCCAGCGTTTGTTTCCCAGTTCTAAATGGAGTTGAATCACATGCAGTTTCTGGTCCTATGAGCAAGAGTTGTTTTCTGGTAAGAAGAGTCATTATTGCGCTCCCATTGTCATACACAGGGCAAATAGCACTGGCGTCTCCTCCCAGCATGTACAGTGTATTGGACTGAAGAGGATCTACTGTTCTTGTCAGTTTCCTAAGCAGAATTGAACTAGATATGGCCCTTGTGTGTAGGAAGCACAGTTCTTTTGTTCTCAGCAAGCTCACTGTTCTGGCCCTATAGGAAACACAGTAGAGTAGAAGAATGCTCTTTTCTCAAAAGCAGAGTGTGTTTCTTGCAAGGCGAGCTAGCGTTTGTTTCCCAGTCCTAATTGGAGTTGAGTCACATGCAGTTTCTGGTCCTTCGAGCAAGAGTTGTTTTCTGGTAAGAAGAGTCACTATTGAGCTCCCATTGCCATACACCGTGCAAATAGCACTCGTGTCTGTTCCCAGCAAGTACAGTGTTATGGACTGAAGAGGAGCTACTGTTCTTGTCAGTTTCCTAAGCAGAGTTGAACTAGATATGGCCGTGTGTGTAGGAAGCACAGTTCTTTTGTTCTGGGCAA
The DNA here is from genome assembly GCF_949786415.1 of Peromyscus eremicus. Lineage (NCBI taxonomy): Eukaryota > Metazoa > Chordata > Mammalia > Rodentia > Cricetidae > Peromyscus > Peromyscus eremicus. Next base: position 216,960 of record NW_026734530.1, on the reverse strand, counting down.
GCTCTCTCTTCTGGCCATTTAGGAAACACAGTAGAGTAGAAGAGTGCTCTTGTCTCAAAAGCAGAGTGTCTTTCTCGTAAGGCGAGGTAGTGTTTGTTTCCCAGTCCCAAATGGAGTTGAATCACATGCAGTTTCTGGTCCTATGAGCAAGAGTTGTTTTCTGGTAAGAAGAGTCACTATTGCGCTCAAATTGTCATACACAGGGCAAATAGCACCTGCGTCACCTCCCAGCATGTACAGTATATTGGACTGAAGAGGATCTACTGTTCTTTTCAGTTTCCTAAGCAGAATTGAACTAGATATGGCCCGTGGGTGTAGGAAGCACAGTTCTTTTGTTCTGAGCAAGCTGACTGTTCTGGCCCTATAGGAAACACATTAGAGTAGAAGAGTGCTCTTTTCTCAAAAGCAGAGTGTGTTTCTTGTAAGTAGAGCTAGCATTTGTTTCCCAGTCCTAAATGGAGTTGAGGCACATGCAGTTTCTGGTCCTACGAGCAAGAGTTGTTTTCTGGTAAGAAGAGTCACTATTGAGCTCCCATTTCCATACACAGTGCAAATAGCACTCGCGTCTGTTCCCAGCAAGTACAGTGTATTGGACGGAAGAGGAGCTGCTGTTCTTGTCAGTTTCCTAAGCAGAGTTTAACTAGATATGGCCGTGTGTGTAGGAAGCACAGTTCTTTTGTTCTGTGCAAGCTCTCTCTTCTGGCCATTTAGGAAACACAGTAGAGTAGAAGAGTGCTCTTTTCTCAAAAGCAGAGTGTGTTTCTCGTAAGGCGAGGTAGCGTTTGTTTCCCAGTCACAAATGGAGTTGAATCACATGCAGTTACTGGTCCTACGAGCAAGAGTTGTTTAATGGTAAGAAGAGTCACTATTGCGCTCCCATTGATATACACAGGGCAAATAGCACCTGCGTCACCTCCCAGCATGTACAGTGTATTGGACTGAAGAGGATCTACTGTTCTTTTCAATTTCCTAAGCAGAATTGAACTCGATATGGCCCGTGTGTGTAGGAAGCACAGTTCTTTTGTTCTGAGCAAGCTCACTGTTCTGGCCCTATAGGAAACACAGTAGAGTAGAAGACTGCTCTTTTCTCAAAAGCAGAGTGTGTTTCTTGTAAGGCGAGCTAGTGTTTGTTTCCAAGTCAGATATTGAGTTGAATCCCATGCAGTTTCTGGTCCTACGAGCAAGAGATGTTTTCTGTTAAGAAGAGTCACTATTGAGCTCCCATTGCCATACACAGTGCAAATAGCACTCGCGTCTGTTCCCAGGAAGTACAGTGTATTGGACTGAAGAGGAGCTACTGTTCTTGTCCCTTTCCTAAGCAGAGTTGAACTAGATATGTCCCGTGTGTGTAGGAAGCACAGTTCTTTTGTTCTGAGCAAGCTCACTGTTCGGACCCCATAAGAAACACAGTAGAGTAGAAGAGTGCTCATTACTAAAAAGCAGAGTGTGTTTCTTGTAAGCCGAGCCAGTGTTTGTTTCACAGTCAGAAATGGAGTTGAGTCCCATGAAGTTTCTGGTCCTACAAGCAAGAGTTGTTTTCTCGTAAGGAAAGTCACTATTGCGCTCCAATTCCATTACACAGTGCAAATAGCACTCGCGTGTGTTCCCAGCAAGTACAATGTATTGGACTGAAGAGGAGCTACTGTTCTTGTCAGTATCCTAAGCAGAGTTGATCTAGATATGGCCCGTGTGTGTAGGAAGCACAGTTCTTTTCTTCTGAGCAAGCTAACTGTTCGGACCCCATAGGAAACACAGTAGAGTAGAAGACTGCTCTTTTCTCAAAAGCAGAGTGTGTTTCCTGTAACCGAGCTAGTGTTTGTTTCCAAGTCAGAAATTGAGTTGAATCCCATGCAGTTTCTGGTCCTACGAGCAAGAGTTGTTTTCTTTTAAGAAGAGTCACTATTGGGCTCCCATTGCCATACACAGTGCAAATAGCACTCGTGCCTGTTCCCAGAAAGTACAGTTTATTGGACTGAAGAGGAGCTACTGTTCTTGTCAGTTTCCTAAGCAGAGTTGAACTAGATATGGCCCGTGTGTGTAGGAAGCACACTTCTTTTGTTCTGTGCAAGCTCTCTCTTCTGGCCATATAGGAAACACAGTAGAGTAGAATAGTGCTCTTTTCTCAAAAGCAGAGTGTGTTTCAGGTAAGGCGATCTAGCGTTTGTTTCCCAGTCCTAAATGGAGTTGAATCACATGCAGTTTGTGGTCCTACGAGCAAGAGTAGTTTCCTGGTAAGAAGAGTCATTATTGCGCTCCCATTGTCATTCACAGGACAAATAGCACTGGCATCTGTTCCCAGCATGTACAGTGTATTGGACTGAAAAGAAGCTACTGTTCTTGTCACTTTCCTAAGCAGAAATGAACTGGATATGGCCCGTGTGTGTAGGAAGCACAGTTCTTTTGTTCTGAGCAAGCTCACTGTTCCGACCACATAGGGAACACAGTAGAGTAGAAGAGTGCTCTTTACTCAAAAGCAGAGTGTGTTTCTTGTAAGGCGAGCCAGCGTTTGTTTCCCAGTCCTAAATGGAGTTGAATCACATGCAGTTTCTGGTCCTATGAGCAAGAGTTGTTTTCTGGTAAGAAGAGTCACTATTGCGCTCCCATTGTCATACACAGGGCAAATAGCACTGGCGTCTCCTCCCAGCATGTACAGTGTATTGGACTGAAGAGGATCTACTGTTCTTGTCAGTTTCCTAAGCAGAATTGAACTAGATATGGCCCTTGTGTGTAGGAAGCACAGTTCTTTTGTTCTCAGCAAGCTCACTGTTCTGGCCCTATAGGAAACACAGTAGAGTAGAAGAATGCTCTTTTCTCAAAAGCAGAGTGTGTTTCTTGCAAGGCGAGCTAGCGTTTGTTTCCCAGTCCTAAATGGAGTTGAGTCACATGCAGTTTCTGGTCCTTCGAGCAAGAGTTGTTTTCTGGTAAGAAGAGTCACTATTGAGCTCCCATTGCCATACACCGTGCAAATAGCACTCGTGTCTGTTCCCAGCAAGTACAGTGTTATGGACTGAAGAGGAGCTACTGTTCTTGTCAGTTTCCTAAGCAGAGTTGAACTAGATATGGCCGTGTGTGTAGGAAGCACAGTTCTTTTGTTCTGGGCAAGCTCTCTCTTCTGGCCATTTAGGAAACACAGTAGAGTAGAAGAGTGCTCTTGTCTCAAAAGCAGAGTGTCTTTCTTGTAAGGCGAGGTAGTGTTTGTTTCCCAGTCCCAAATGGAGTTGAATCACATGCAGTTTCTGGTCCTATGAGCAAGAGTTGTTTTCTGGTAAGAAGAGTCACTATTGCGCTCCCATTGTCATACACAGGGCAAATAGCACCTGCGTCACCTCCCAGCATGTACAGTATATTGGACTGAAGAGGATCTACTGTTCTTTTCAGTTTCCTAAGCAGAATTGAACTAGATATGGCCCGTGGGTGTAGGAAGCACAGTTCTTTTGTTCTGAGCAAGCTGACTGTTCTGGCCCTATAGGAAACACATTAGAGTAGAAGAGTGCTCTTTTCTCAAAAGCAGAGTGTGTTTCTTGTAAGTAGAGCTAGCATTTGTTTCCCAGTCCTAAATGGAGTTGAGGCACATGCAGTTTCTGGTCCTACGAGCAAGAGTTGTTTTCTGGTAAGAAGAGTCACTATTGAGCTCCCATTTCCATACACAGTGCAAATAGCACTCGCGTCAGTTCCCAGCAAGTACAGTGTATTGGACGGAAGAGGATCTATTGTTCTTGTCAGTTTCCTAAGCAGAGTTGAACTAGATATGTCCCGTGTGTGTACGAAGCACAGTTCTTTTGTTCTGAGCAAGCTCACTGTTCAGACCCCATAAGACACACAGTAGAGTAGAAGAATGCTCTTTTCAAAAAGCAGAGTGTGTTTCTTGTAAGGCGAGCCAGTGTTTGATTCCCAGTCAGAAATAGAGTTGAATCCCATGCAGTTTCTGGTCCTACAAGCAAGAGTTGTTTTCTGGTAAGGAAAGTCACTATTGTGCTCCCATTCAATTACACAGTGCAAATAGCACTCGCGTGTGTTCCCAGCATGTACAGTGTATTGGACTGAAGAGGAGCTACTGCTCTTGTCAGTTTCCAAAGCAGAGTTGAACTAGATATGTCCCGTGTATGTAGGAAGCACAGTTCTTTTCTTCTGAGCAAGCTAACTGTTCGGACCCCATAGGAAAAACATTAGAGTAGAAGAGTGCTCTTTTCTCAAAAGCCGAGTGTGTTTCCTGTAAGGCGAGCTAGTGTTTGTTTCCAAGTCAGAAATTGAGTTGAGTCCCATGCAGTTTCTGGTCCTATGAGCAAGAGTTGATTTCTGGTAAGAAGAGTCACTATTGCGCTCCAATTGCCATACACAGTGCAAATAGCACTCGCGTCTGTTCCCAGCAAGTACAGTGTATTGGACTGAAGAGGAGTTACTGTTCTTGTCAGTTTCCTAAGCAGAGTTGAACTAGATATGGCCGTGTGTGTAGGAAGCACAGTTCTTTTGTTCTGAGCAAGCTCTCTATTCTGGCCCTATAGGAAACACAGTAGAGTAGAAGAGTGCTCTTTTATCAAAAGCGGAGTGTGTTTCTTGTAAGGCGAGCTAGCGTTTGTTTCCCAGTCCTAAATGGAGTTGAGTCACATGCAGTTTCTGGTCCTACGAGCAAGAGTTGTTTTCTGGTAAGAAGAGTCACTACTGAGCTCCCATTGCCATACACAGTGCAAATAGCACTCGCGTCTGTTACCAGCAAGTACAGTGTATTGGACTGAAGAGGAGCTGCTGTTCTTGTCAGTTTCCTAAGCAGAGTTTAACTAGATATGGCCGTGTGTGTAGGAAGCACAGTTCTTTTGTTCTGTGCAAGCTCTCTCTTCTGGCCATTTAGGAAACACAGTAGAGTAGAAGAGTGCTCTTGTCTCAAAAGCAGAGTGTGTTTCTCGTAAGGCGAGGTAGCGTTTGTTTCCCAGTCACAAATGGAGTTGAATCACATGCAGTTACTGGTCCCACGAGCAAGAGTTGTTTTCTGGTAAGAAGAGTCACTATTGCGCTCCCATTGTCATACACAGGGCAAATAGCACCTGCGTCACCTCCCAGCATGTACAGTGTATTGGACTGAAGAGGTTCTACTGTTCTTTTCAGTTTCCTAAGCAGAATTGAACTAGATATGGACCGTGGGTGTAGGAAGCACAGTTCTTTTGTTCTGAGCAAGCTCACTGTTCTGGCCCTATAGGAAACACATTAGAGTAGAAGAGTGCTCTTTACTCAAAAGCAGAGTGTGTTTCTTGTAAGTAGAGCTAGCATTTGTTTCCCAGTCCTAAATGGAGTTGAGTCACATGCAGTTTCTGGTACTACGAGCAAGAGTTGTTTTCTGGTAAAAAGAGTCACTATTGAGCTCCCATTTCAATAGACAGTGCAAATAGCACTCGCGTCTGTTCCCAGCAAGTACAGTGTATTGGACGGAAGAGGATCTATTGTTCTTGTCAGTTTCCTAAGCAGAGTTGAACTAGATATGTCCCGTGTGTGTACGAAGCACAGTTCTTTTGTTCTGAGCAAGCTCACTGTTCAGACCCCATAAGAAACACAGTAGAGTAGAAGAATGCTCTTTTCAAAAAGCAGAGTGTGTTTCTTGTAAGGCGAGCCATTGTTTGATTCCCAGTCAGAAATGGAGTTGAATCCCATGCAGTTTCTGGTCCTACAAGCAAGAGTTGTTTTCTGGTAAGGAAAGTCACTATTGTGCTCCCATTCCATTACACAGTGCAAATAGCGCTGGCGTCTGTTCCCAGCAAGTACAGTGTATTGGACTGAAGAGGAGTTACTGTTCTTGTCAGTTTCCTAAGCAGAGTTGAACTAGATATGGCCGTGTGTGTAGGAAGCACAGTTCTTTTGTTCTGAGCAAGCTCTCTATTCTGGCCCTATAGGAAACACAGTAGAGTAGAAGAGTGCTCTTTTCTCAAAAGCAGAGTGTGTTTCTTGTAAAGCGAGCTAGTGTTTGTTTCCAAGTCAGAAATTGAGTTGAATCCCATGCAGTTTCTGGTCGTACGAGCAAGAGTTGTATTCTGGTAAGAAGAGTCACTATTGAGCTCCCATTGCTATACACAGTGCAAATAGCACTCACGTCTCTTCCCAGCAAGTACAGTGTATTGGACTGAAGAGGATCTACTGTTCTTGTCAGTTTCCTAAGCAGAGTTGAACTAGATATGGCCCGTGTCTGTAGGAAGCACAGTTCTTTTCTTCTGAGCAAGGTAACTATTCGGACCCCATAGGAAACACAGTAGAGTAGAAGAGTGCTCTTTTCTCAAAAGCAGAGTGTGTTTATTGTAAGGCGAGCTAGAGTTTGTTTCCAAGACAGAAATTGAGTTGAATCGCATGCAGTTTCTGGTCCTACGAGCAAGAGTTCTTTTCTGGTAAGGAGAGTCACTATTTCGCTCCCATTGACATACACAGTGCAAATAGCACTCGCGTCTGTTCCCAGCAAGTACAGTGTATTGGAATGAAGAGGATCTACTATCTTGTCAGTTTCCTTAGCAGTGTTGAACTAGATATGTCCCGTGTGTGTAGGAAGCACAGTTGTTTTGTCTGAGCAAGCTCACTGTTCGGACCCCATAGGAAACACAGTAGAGTAGAAGAGTGCTCTTTCCTCAAAAGCAGAGTGTGTTTCTTGTAAGGCGAGGTAGCGTTTGTTTCCCAGTCCTAAATGGAATTGAATCAAATGCAGTTTCTGGTCCTACCACCAAGAGTTGTTTTCTGGTAAGAAGAGTCACTATTTCGCTCCCATTGCCATACACAGTGCAAAGAGCACACGCGTCTGTTCCCAGCAAGTACAGTGTATTGGACTGAAGAGGATCTACTGTCTTGTCAGTTTCCTTAGCAGAGTGGAACTAGATATGCCCCGTGTGTGTAGGAAGCACAGTTCTTTTGTTCTGAGCAAGGTCACTGTTCGGACCCCATAAGAAACACAGTAGAGTAGAAGAATGCTCTTTACTAAAAAGCAGAGTGTGTTTCTTGTAAGGCGAGCCAGTGTTTGTTTCCAAGACAGAAATGGAGTTGAATCGCATGCAGTTTCTGGTCCTACGAGCAAGAGTTGTTTTCTGGTAAGGAGAGTCACTATTTCGCTCCCATTGCCATACACAGTGCAAATAGCACTCGCGTCTGTTCCCAGCAAGTACAGTGTATTGGACTGAAGAGGAGCTAGTGTTCTTGTCAGTTTTCTAAGCAGAGTTGAACTAGATATGGCCCGTGTCTGTAGGAAGCACAGTTCTTTTCTTCTGAGCAAGCTAACTGTTCGGACCCCATAGGAAACACAGTAGAGTAGAAGAGTGCTCTTTTCTCAAAAGCAGAGTGTGTTTCTTGTAAGGCGAGCTAGTGTTTGTTTCCAAGACAGAAATTGAGTTGAATCCCATGCAGTTTCTGGTCCTACGAGCAAGAGTTCTTTTCTGGTAAGGAGAGTCACTATTGCGCTCCCATTGCCATACACAGTGCAAATAGCACTCACGTCTCTTCCCAGCAAGTACAGTGTATTGGAATGAAGAGGATCTACTGTTCTTGTCAGTTTTCTAAGCAGAGTTGAACTAGATATGGCCCGTGTCTGTAGGAAGCACAGTTCTTTTCTTCTGAGCAAGCTAACTGTTTGGACCCCATAGGAAACACAGTAGAGTAGAAGAGTACTCTTTTCTCAAAAGCAGAGTGTGTTTCTTGTAAGGCGAGCTAGTGTTTGTTTCCAAGACAGAAATTGAGTTGAATCCCATGCAGTTTCTGGTCCTACGAGCAAGAGTTCTTTTCTGGTAAGGAGAGTCACTATTGCGCTCCCATTGCCATACACAGTGCAAATAGCACTCGCGTCTGTTCCCAGCAAGTACAGTGTATTGGAATGAAGAGGATCTACTATCTTGTCAGTTTCCTTAGCAGTGTTGAACTAGATATGTCCCGTGTGTGTAGGAAGCACAGTTGTTTTGTCTGAGCAAGCTCACTGTTCGGACCCCATAGGAAACACAGTAGAGTAGAAGAGTGCTCTTTCCTCAAAAGCAGAGTGTGTTTCTTGTAAGGCGAGGTAACGTTTGTTTCCCAGTCCTAAATGGAATTGAATCAAATGCAGTTTCTGGTCCTACCACCAAGAGTTGTTTTCTGGTAAGAAGAGTCACTATTTCGCTCCAATTGCCATACACAGTGCAAAGAGCACACGCGTCTGTTCCCAGCAAGTACAGTGTATTGGACTGAAGAGGACCTACTGTCTTGTAAGTTTCCTTAGCAGAGTGGAACTAGATATGCCCCGTGTGTGTAGGAAGCACAGTTCTTTTGTTCTGAGCAAGGTCACTGTTCGGACCCCATACGAAACACAGTAGAGTAGAAGAGTGCTCTTTTCTCAAAAGCAGAGTGTGTTTCTTGTAAGGCGAGCTAGTGTTTGTTTCCAAGACAGAAATTGAGTTGAATCCCATGCAGTTTCTGGTCCTACGAGCAAGAGTTCTTTTCTGGTAAGGAGAGTCACTATTGCGCTTCCATTTCCATACACAGTGCAAATAGCACTCGCGTCTGTTCCCAGCAAGTACAGTGTATTGGAATGAAGAGGATCTACTGTTCTTGTCAGTTTTCTAAGCAGAGTTGAACTAGATATGGCCCGTGTCTGTAGGAAGCACAGTTCTTTTCTTCTGAGCAAGCTAACTGTTCGGACCCCATAGGAAACACAGTAGAGTAGAAGAGTGCTCTTTTCTCAAAAGCAGAGTGTGTTTCTTGTAAGGCGAGCTAGTGTTTGTTTCCAAGACAGAAATTGAGTTGAATCCCATGCAGTTTCTGGTCCTACGAGCAAGAGTTCTTTTCTGGTAAGGAGAGTCACTATTGCGCTCCCATTGCCATACACAGTGCAAATAGCACTCGCGTCTGTTCCCAGCAAGTACAGTGTATTGGAATGAAGAGGATCTACTATCTTGTCAGTTTCCTTAGCAGTGTTGAACTAGATATGTCCCGTGTGTGTAGGAAGCACAGTTGTTTTGTCTGAGCAAGCTCACTGTTCGGACCCCATAGGAAACACAGTAGAGTAGAAGAGTGCTCTTTCCTCAAAAGCAGAGTGTGTTTCTTGTAAGGCGAGGTAGCGTTTGTTTCCCAGTCCTAAATGGAATTGAATCAAATGCAGTTTCTGGTCCTACCACCAAGAGTTGTTTTCTGGTAAGAAGAGTCACTATTTCGCTCCCATTGCCATACACAGTGCAAAGAGCACACGCGTCTGTTCCCAGCAAGTACAGTGTATTGGACTGAAGAGGATCTACTGTCTTGTCAGTTTCCTTAGCAGAGTGGAACTAGATATGCCCCGTGTGTGTAGGAAGCACAGTTCTTTTGTTCTGAGCAAGGTCACTGTTCGGACCCCATAAGAAACACAGTAGAGTAGAAGAATGCTCTTTACTAAAAAGCAGAGTGTGTTTCTTGTAAGGCGAGCCAGTGTTTGTTTCCAAGACAGAAATGGAGTTGAATCGCATGCAGTTTCTGGTCCTATGAGCAAGAGTTGTTTTCTGGTAAGGAGAGTCACTATTTCGCTCCCATTGACATACACAGTTCAAATAGCACTCGCGTGTGTTCCCAGCAAGTACAGTGTATTGGACTGAAGAGGAGCTACTGTTCTTGTCAGTATTTTAAGCAGAGTTGAACTAGATATGTCCCATGTGTGTAGGAAGCACATTTCTTTTGTTCTGAGCAAGCTCACTGTTCGGAACCCATAGGAAACACAGTAGAGTAGAAGAGTGCTCTTTTCTCAAAAGCAGAGTGTGTTTCTTGTAAGGCGAGCTAGTGTTTGTTTCCAAGACAGAAATTGAGTTGAATCCCATGCAGTTTCTGGTCCTACGAGCAAGAGTTCTTTTATGGTAAGGAGAGTCACTATTTCGCTCCCATTGCCATACACAGTGAAAACAGCACTCGCGTCTATTCCCAGCAAGTACAGTGTATTGGCCTGAAGAGGAGCTAGTGTTCTTGTCAGTTTCCTAAGAGGAGTTGAACTAGATATGGCCCGTTTGTGTAGGAAGCACAATTCTTTTGTTCTGAGCAAGCTGACTGCTCCGACCCCATAGGAAACACAGTAGATTAGAAGAGTGCTCTTTTCTCAAAAGCAGAGTGTGTTTCTTGTAAGGCGAGCTAGCATTTGTTTCCCAGTCCAAAATGGAGTTGAATCACATGCAGATTGTGGTCCTATGAGCAAGAGTTTTTTTTTGGTTAGAAGAGTCACTATTGTGCTCCCATTGCCATACACAGTGCAAATAGCTCTCCAGTCTGTTCCCAGCAAGTACAGTGTATTGGAATGAAGAGGAGCTACTGTTCTTGTCAGTTTCCTAAGCAGAGTTGAACTAGATATGTCCCGTGTGTGTAGGAAGCACAGTTCTTTTGTTCTGAGCAAGGTCATTGATCTGACCCCATAAGAAACACAGTAGAGTAGAAGAGTGCTCGTTTCTCAAAAGCAGATTGTGTTTCTTGTAAGGCGAGCCAGTGTTTGTTTCCCAGTCTGAAATGGAGTTGAATCCCATGCAGTTTCTGGTCCTACCACCAAGAGTTTTTTTCTGGTATGAAGAGTCACTATTGCGCTCCCATTGTCTTACCCAGGGAAAATAGCACTGGCGTCTGTTCACAGCATGTACAGTGTATTGGACTGAAGAGGAGCTACTGTTCTTGTCAGTTTCCAAAGCAGAGTTGAACTAGATATGTCCCGTGTGTGTAGGAAGCACAGTTCTTTTGTTCTGAGCAAGGTCACTGTTCGGACCCCATAGGAAACACAGTAGAGTAGAAGAGTGCTCTTTCCTCAAAAGCAGATTGTGTTTCTTATAAGGCGACCTAGCGTTTGTTGCCCAGTACTAAATGGAGTGAATCACATGTAGTTTCTGGTCCTATGAGCAAGAGTAGTTTTCTGGTATGAAGAGTCACTATTGCGCTCCCATTGTCATACACAGGGAAAATAGCACTGGCGTCTGCTCCAAGCATGTACAGTGTATTGGATTGAATAGGATATACTGTCCTTGTCAGTTTCCTAAGCAGAATTGAAGTAGATATGGCCGTGTGTGTAGGAAGCACAGTTCTTTTGTTCTGAGCAAGCTCTCTGTTCTGGCCCATATAGTAAACACAGTAGAGTAGAAGAGTGCTCTTTCCTCAAAAGCAGAGTGTGTTTCTTGTAAGGCGAGCTAGCGTTTGTTTCCCAGTCCTAAATGGAGTTGAATCACATGCAGTTTTTAGTCCTATGAGCAAGAGTTGTTTTCTGGTAAGAAGAGTCATTATTGCGCTCCCATTGTCATACACAGTACAAATAGTACTGGAATCTCTTCCCAGCATGTACAGTGTATTGGACTGAAGAGGATCTACCGTTCTTGTCAGTTTCCTAAGCAGAGTTGAACTTAATATGGCCCGTGTCTGTAGGAAGCACAGTTCTTTTCTTCTGAGCAAGCTAACTGTTCGGACCCCATAGGAAACACAGTTGAGTAGAAGAGTGCTCTTTTCTCAAAAGCAGAGTGTGTTTCTAGTAAGGCGAGCTAGTGTTTGTTTCCAAGACAGAAATTGAGTTGAATCCCATGCAGTTTCTGGTCCTACGAGCAAGAGTTCTTTTCTGGTAAGGAGAGTCACTATTGCGCTCCCATTGCCATACACAGTGCAAATAGCACTCGCGTCTGTTCCCAGCAAGTACAGTGTATTGGACTGAAGAGGACCTAGTGTTCTTGTCAGTTTCCTAAGAGGAGTTGAACTAGATATGGCCCGTTTGTGTAGGAAACACAGTTCTTTTGTTCTGAGCAAGCTGACTGCTCCGACCCCGTAGGAAACACAGTAGATTAGAAGAGTGCTCTTTTCTCAAAAGCAGAGTGTGTTTCTTGTAAGGCGAGCTAGCGTTTGTTTCCCAGTCTTAAATGGAGTTGAGTCACATGCAGATTGTGGTCGTATGAGCAAGAGTTTTTTTCTGGTTAGAAGAGTCACTATTGTGCTCCCATTGCCATACACAGTGCAAATAGCACTCCAGTCTGTTCCCAGCAAGTACAGTGTATTGGACTGAAGAGGAGTTACTGTTCTTGTCAGAATCCTAAGCAGAGTTGAACTAGATATGGCCGTGTGTGTAGGAAGCACAGTTCTTTTGTTCTGAGCAAGCTCTCTCTTCTGTCCCTATAGGAAACACAACAGAGTAGAAGAGTGCTCTTTTGTCAAAAGCAGAGTGTGTTTCTTGTAAGGCGAGCTAGCATTTGTTTCCCAGTCCTAAATGGAGTTGAATCACATGCAGTTTCTGGTCCTACGAGCAAGAGTTGTTTTCTGGTAAGAAGAGTCACTATTGTGCTCCCATTGCCATACACAGTGCAAATAGAGCTCGATCTGTTCCCAGCAAGTACAGTGTATTAAACTGAAGAGGAGATACTGTTCTTTTCAATTTCCTAAGCAGAATTGACCTAGATATGGCCCGTGTGTGTGGGAAGCACAGGTCTTTTGTTCTGAGCAAGCTCACTGTTCTGGCCCTATAGGAAACACAGTAGAGAAGAAGATTGCTCTTTTCTCAAAAGCAGAGTGTGTTTCTTGTAAGTCGAGCTAGCATTTGTTTCTCAGTTTTAAATGGAGTTGAGTCACATGCAGTTTCTGGTCCTACGAGAAAGAGTTGTTTTCTTGTAAGAAGAGTCACTATTGAGCTCCCATTGCCATACACAGTGCAAATAGCACTCCCGTGTGTTCCCAGCAAGTACAGTGTATTGGACTGAAGAGGAGCTACTGTTCTTTTCAGTTTCCTAAGCAGAGTTGAACTAGATATGGCCGTGTGTGTAGGAAGCACAGTTCTTTTGTTCTGAGAAGTTCACTGTTCGGACCCCATAAGAAACACAGTAGAGTATAAGAGTGCTCTTTTCTCAAAAGCAGAGTGTGGTTCTTGTAAGGCGAGCTAGCGTTTGTTTCCCAGTCCTAAATGGAGTTGAATCCCATGCAGTTTCTGGTCCTACCAACAAGAGTTGTTTTCTGGTAAGGAAAGTCACTATTGTGTTCCATTGCATTACACAGTGCAAATAGGGCTCACGTGTGTTCCCAGCAAGTAGAGTGTATTAGACTGAAGAGGAGCTACTATTCTTGTCAGTTTCCTAAGCAGAGTTGAACTTGATATGGCCCGTGTGTGTAGGAAGCACAGTTCTTTTGTTCTGAGCAAGCTCACTGTTCGGACCGCATAGGAAACACAGTAGAGTAGAAGAGTGCTCTTTTCTCAAAAGCAGAGTGTGTTTCTTGTAAGGCGAGCTAGCATTTGTTTCCCAGTTTTAAATGGAGTTGAATCACATGCAGTTTTTGGTCCTATGAGCAAGAGTTTTTTTCTGGTAAGAAGAGTCACTCTTGCGCTCCCATTGTCATGCACAGGGCAAATAGCACTGGCGTCTCCTCCCAGGATGTACAGTGTATTGGACTGAAGAGGATCTACTGTTCTTTTCAGTTTCCTAAGCAGAATTGAACTACATATGGCCCGTGTGTGTAGGAAGCACAGTTCTTATGTTCTGAGCAATATCACTGTTCTGGCCCTATAGGAAACACAGTAGAGTAGAAGAGTGTTCTTTTCTCAAAAGCAGAGTGTGTTTCTTGTAAGGCGAGCTAGCATTTGTTTCCCAGTCCTAAATGGAGTTGAGTCACGTGCAGTTTCTGTTCCTACGAGCAAGAGTTTTTTTCTGGTAAGAAGAGTCACTATTTCTCTCCCTTTGCCATACACAGTGCAAATAGCACTGGCGTTTGTTCCCAGCAAGTACAGTGTATTGGACTGAAGAGGAGCTACTGTTCTTGTCAGTTTCCTAAGCAGAATTGAACTAGATATGGCCCGTTTGTGTAAGAAGCACAGTTCTTTTGTTCTGAGCAAGCTGACTGCTCCGACCCCATAGGAAACACAGTAGAGTAGAAGAGTGCTCTTTTCTCAAAAGCAGAGTGTGTTTCTTGTAAGGCGAGCTAGCGTTTGTTTCCCAGTCCTAAATGGAGTTGAGTCACATGCAGTTTGTGGTCTTATGAGCAAGAGTTTTTTTCTGGTAAGAAGAGTCACTATTGAGCTCCCATTTCCATACACAGTGCAAATAGCACTCCCGTTTGTTCCCAGCAAGTACAGTGTATTGGACTGAAGAGGAGCTACTATTCTTGTCAGTTTCCTAAGCAGAGTTGAACTAGATATGTCCCTTGTGTAGGAAGCACAGTTCTTTTGTTCTGAGCAAGGTCACTGTTCGGACCCTATAAGAAACACAGTAGAATAGAAGAGTGCTCTCTTCTCAAAAGCAGAGTGTGTTTCTTGTAAGGCGAGCCAGTGTTTGTTTCCCAGTCAGAAATGGAGTTGAATCCCATGCAGTTTCAGGTCCTACAAGCAAGAGTTGTTTTCTGGTAAGAAAGTCACTATTGCGCTCCCATTGCATTACACAGTGCAAATAGCACTCGTGTGTGTTCCCAGTAAGTACAGTGTACTGGACTGAAGAGGAGCTACTGTTCTTATCAGTATCCTAAGCAGAGTTGAACTAGATATGTCCCGTGTGTGTAGGAATCACATTTCTTTTGTTCTGAGCAAGCTCACTTTTCGGAACCCATAGGAAACACAATAGAGTAGAAGAGTGCTCTTTTCTCAAATGCAGAGTGTGTTTCTTATAAGGCGACCTAGCGTTTGTTGCCCAGTCCTAAATGGAGTTGAATCACATGCAGTTTCTGGTCCTACGAGCAAGAGTAGTTTTCTGGAAAGAAGAGTCACTACTGTGCTCCCATTGTCATACACAGGGAAAATAGCACTGGCATCTGCTCCCAGCATGTACAGTGTATTGGACTGAAGAGGATCTACTGTTCTTTTCAGTTTCCTAAGCAGAATTGGACTAGATATGGCCCGTGTGTGTAGGAAGCACAGTTCTTTTGTTCTGAGCAAGCTCACTGTTCTGCCCTATAGGAAACACAGTAGCGTAGAAAAGTGCTCTTTCCTCAAAAGCAGAGTGTGTTTCTTGTAAGGCGAGCTAGCGTTTGTTTCCCAGTCCTAAATGGAGTTGAGTCTCATGCAGTATCTGGTCCTGGGAGTAAGAGTTGTTTTCTGGTAAGAAGAGTCACTATTTCGCTCCCATTGCCATACACAGTGCAAATAGCACACGCGTCTGTTCCCAGCAAGTACAGTGTATTGGACTGAAGAGGATCTACTGTCTTGTCAGTTTCCTTAGCAGAGTTGAACTAGATATGTCCTGTGTGTGTAAGAAGCACAGTTCTTTTGTTCTGAGCAAGCTCACTGTTCGGACCCCATAGGAAACACAGTAGAGTAGAAGAGTGCTCTTTTGTCAAAAGCAGAGTGTGTTTCTTGTAAGGCGACCTAGCGTTTGTTTCATCGTCCTAAATGGAGTTGAATCCCATGCAGTTTCAGGTCCTACAAACAAGAGTTGTTTTCTGGTAAGAAGAGTCACTCTTGCGCTCCCATTGTCATACACAGGGCAAATAGCACTGGCGTCTCCTCCCAGGATGTACAGTGTATTGGACTGAAGAGCATCTACTGTTCTTTTCAGTTTCCTAAGCAGAATTGAACTACATATGGCCCGTGTGTGTAGGAAGCACAGTTCTTTTGTTCTTAGCAATCTCACTGTTCTGGCCCTATAGGAAACACAGTAGAGTAGAAGAGTGCTCTTTTCTCAAAAGCAGAGTGTGTTTCTTGTAAGGCGAGATAGCGTTTGTTTCCCAGTCCTAAATGGAGTTGAATCCCATGCAGTTTCTGTTCCTACGAGCAAGAGTTGTTTTCTGGTAAGAAGAGTCACTATTTCTCTCCAATTGCCATACACAGTGTAAATAGCACTCGCGTCTGTGACCAGCAAGTACAGTGTATTGGATTGAAGAGGAGCTACTGTTCTTGTCAGTTTCCTAAGAGGAGTTGAACTAGATATTGCCCGTTTGTGTAGGAAGCACAGTTCTTTTGTTCTGAGGAAGCTGACTGCTCCGACCCCATAGGAAACACAGTAGAGTAGAAGAGTGCTCTTTTCTCAAAAGCAGAGTGTGTTTCTTGTAAGGCGAGCTAGCGTTTGTTTCCCAGTCTTAAATGGAGTTGAGTCACATGCAGATTGTGGTCGTATGAGCAAGAGTTTTTTTCTGGTTAGAAGAGTCACTATTGTGCTCCCATTGCCATACACAGTGCAAATAGCACTCCAGTC
The DNA here is from genome assembly GCF_949786415.1 of Peromyscus eremicus. Lineage (NCBI taxonomy): Eukaryota > Metazoa > Chordata > Mammalia > Rodentia > Cricetidae > Peromyscus > Peromyscus eremicus. The sequence goes on along the minus strand of NW_026734530.1, from coordinate 200,896 downwards.
TGTTCCCAGCAAGTACAGTGTATTGGACTGAAGAGGAGTTACTGTTCTTGTCAGAATCCTAAGCAGAGTTGAACTAGATATGGCCGTGTGTGTAGGAAGCACAGTTCTTTTGTTCTGAGCAAGCTCTCTCTTCTGTCCCTATAGGAAACACAACAGAGTAGAAGAGTGCTCTTTTGTCAAAAGCAGAGTGTGTTTCTTGTAAGGCGAGCTAGCATTTGTTTCCCAGTCCTAAATGGAGTTGAATCACATGCAGTTTCTGGTCCTACGAGCAAGAGTTGTTTTCTGGTAAGAAGAGTCACTATTGTGCTCCCATTGCCATACACAGTGCAAATAGAGCTCGATCTGTTCCCAGCAAGTACAGTGTATTAAACTGAAGAGGAGATACTGTTCTTTTCAATTTCCTAAGCAGAATTGACCTAGATATGGCCCGTGTGTGTGGGAAGCACAGGTCTTTTGTTCTGAGCAAGCTCACTGTTCTGGCCCTATAGGAAACACAGTAGAGAAGAAGATTGCTCTTTTCTCAAAAGCAGAGTGTGTTTCTTGTAAGTCGAGCTAGCATTTGTTTCTCAGTTTTAAATGGAGTTGAGTCACATGCAGTTTCTGGTCCTACGAGAAAGAGTTGTTTTCTTGTAAGAAGAGTCACTATTGAGCTCCCATTGCCATACACAGTGCAAATAGCACTCCCGTGTGTTCCCAGCAAGTACAGTGTATTGGACTGAAGAGGAGCTACTGTTCTTTTCAGTTTCCTAAGCAGAGTTGAACTAGATATGGCCGTGTGTGTAGGAAGCACAGTTCTTTTGTTCTGAGAAGTTCACTGTTCGGACCCCATAAGAAACACAGTAGAGTATAAGAGTGCTCTTTTCTCAAAAGCAGAGTGTGGTTCTTGTAAGGCGAGCTAGCGTTTGTTTCCCAGTCCTAAATGGAGTTGAATCCCATGCAGTTTCTGGTCCTACCAACAAGAGTTGTTTTCTGGTAAGGAAAGTCACTATTGTGTTCCATTGCATTACACAGTGCAAATAGGGCTCACGTGTGTTCCCAGCAAGTAGAGTGTATTAGACTGAAGAGGAGCTACTATTCTTGTCAGTTTCCTAAGCAGAGTTGAACTTGATATGGCCCGTGTGTGTAGGAAGCACAGTTCTTTTGTTCTGAGCAAGCTCACTGTTCGGACCGCATAGGAAACACAGTAGAGTAGAAGAGTGCTCTTTTCTCAAAAGCAGAGTGTGTTTCTTGTAAGGCGAGCTAGCATTTGTTTCCCAGGTTTAAATGGAGTTGAATCACATGCAGTTTTTGGTCCTATGAGCAAGAGTTGTTTTCTGGTAAGAAGAGTCACTCTTGTGCTCCCATTGTCATGCACAGGGCAAATAGCACTGGCGTCTCCTCCCAGGATGTACAGTGTATTGGACTGAAGAGGATCTACTGTTCTTTTCAGTTTCCTAAGCAGAATTGAACTACATATGGCCCGTGTGTGTAGGAAGCACAGTTCTTATGTTCTGAGCAATATCACTGTTCTGGCCCTATAGGAAACACAGTAGAGTAGAAGAGTGTTCTTTTCTCAAAAGCAGAGTGTGTTTCTTGTAAGGCGAGCTAGCATTTGTTTCCCAGTCCTAAATGGAGTTGAGTCACGTGCAGTTTCTGTTCCTACGAGCAAGAGTTTTTTTCTGGTAAGAAGAGTCACTATTTCTCTCCCTTTGCCATACACAGTGCAAATAGCACTGGCGTTTGTTCCCAGCAAGTACAGTGTATTGGACTGAAGAGGAGCTACTGTTCTTGTCAGTTTCCTAAGAGGAGTTGAACTAGATATGGCCCGTTTGTGTAAGAAGCACAGTTCTTTTGTTCTGAGCAAGCTGACTGCTCCGACCCCATAGGAAACACAGTAGAGTAGAAGAGTGCTCTTTTCTCAAAAGCAGAGTGTGTTTCTTGTAAGGCGAGCTAGCGTTTGTTTCCCAGTCCTAAATGGAGTTGAGTCACATGCAGTTTGTGGTCTTATGAGCAAGAGTTTTTTTCTGGTAAGAAGAGTCACTATTGAGCTCCCATTTCCATACACAGTGCAAATAGCACTCCCGTTTGTTCCCAGCAAGTACAGTGTATTGGACTGAAGAGGAGCTACTATTCTTGTCAGTTTCCTAAGCAGAGTTGAACTAGATATGTCCCTTGTGTAGGAAGCACAGTTCTTTTGTTCTGAGCAAGGTCACTGTTCGGACCCTATAAGAAACACAGTAGAATAGAAGAGTGCTCTCTTCTCAAAAGCAGAGTGTGTTTCTTGTAAGGCGAGCCAGTGTTTGTTTCCCAGTCAGAAATGGAGTTGAATCCCATGCAGTTTCAGGTCCTACAAGCAAGAGTTGTTTTCTGGTAAGAAAGTCACTATTGCGCTCCCATTGCATTACACAGTGCAAATAGCACTCGTGTGTGTTCCCAGTAAGTACAGTGTACTGGACTGAAGAGGAGCTACTGTTCTTATCAGTATCCTAAGCAGAGTTGAACTAGATATGTCCCGTGTGTGTAGGAATCACATTTCTTTTGTTCTGAGCAAGCTCACTTTTCGGAACCCATAGGAAACACAATAGAGTAGAAGAGTGCTCTTTTCTCAAATGCAGAGTGTGTTTCTTATAAGGCGACCTAGCGTTTGTTGCCCAGTCCTAAATGGAGTTGAATCACATGCAGTTTCTGGTCCTACGAGCAAGAGTAGTTTTCTGGAAAGAAGAGTCACTACTGTGCTCCCATTGTCATACACAGGGAAAATAGCACTGGCATCTGCTCCCAGCATGTACAGTGTATTGGACTGAAGAGGATCTACTGTTCTTTTCAGTTTCCTAAGCAGAATTGGACTAGATATGGCCCGTGTGTGTAGGAAGCACAGTTCTTTTGTTCTGAGCAAGCTCACTGTTCTGCCCTATAGGAAACACAGTAGAGTAGAAAAGTGCTCTTTCCTCAAAAGCAGAGTGTGTTTCTTGTAAGGCGAGCTAGCGTTTGTTTCCCAGTCCTAAATGGAGTTGAGTCTCATGCAGTATCTGGTCCTGGGAGTAAGAGTTGTTTTCTGGTAAGAAGAGTCACTATTTCGCTCCCATTGCCATACACAGTGCAAATAGCACACGCGTCTGTTCCCAGCAAGTACAGTGTATTGGACTGAAGAGGATCTACTGTCTTGTCAGTTTCCTTAGCAGAGTTGAACTAGATATGTCCTGTGTGTGTAAGAAGCACAGTTCTTTTGTTCTGAGCAAGCTCACTGTTCGGACCCCATAGGAAACACAGTAGAGTAGAAGAGTGCTCTTTTGTCAAAAGCAGAGTGTGTTTCTTGTAAGGCGACCTAGCGTTTGTTTCATCGTCCTAAATGGAGTTGAATCCCATGCAGTTTCAGGTCCTACAAACAAGAGTTGTTTTCTGGTAAGAAGAGTCACTCTTGCGCTCCCATTGTCATACACAGGGCAAATAGCACTGGCGTCTCCTCCCAGGATGTACAGTGTATTGGACTGAAGAGCATCTACTGTTCTTTTCAGTTTCCTAAGCAGAATTGAACTACATATGGCCCGTGTGTGTAGGAAGCACAGTTCTTTTGTTCTTAGCAATCTCACTGTTCTGGCCCTATAGGAAACACAGTAGAGTAGAAGAGTGCTCTTTTCTCAAAAGCAGAGTGTGTTTCTTGTAAGGCGAGATAGCGTTTGTTTCCCAGTCCTAAATGGAGTTGAATCCCATGCAGTTTCTGTTCCTACGAGCAAGAGTTGTTTTCTGGTAAGAAGAGTCACTATTTCTCTCCAATTGCCATACACAGTGCAAATAGCACTCGCGTCTGTGACCAGCAAGTACAGTGTATTGGATTGAAGAGGAGCTACTGTTCTTGTCAGTTTCCTAAGAGGAGTTGAACTAGATATTGCCCGTTTGTGTAGGAAGCACAGTTCTTTTGTTCTGAGGAAGCTGACTGCTCCGACCCCATAGGAAACACAGTAGAGTAGAAGAGTGCTCTTTTCTCAAAAGCAGAGTGTGTTTCTTGTAAGGCGAGCTAGCGTTTGTTTCCCAGTCCTAAATGGAGTTGAATCACATGCAGTTTCTGGTCCTAGGAGCAAGAGTTTTTTTCTGGTAACAAGAGTCACTAATGAGCTCCCATTGCCATACACAGTGCAAATAGCACTCCCGTCTGTTCCCAGCAAGTACAGTGTATTGGACTGAAGAGGAGCTACTATTCTTGTCAGTTTCCTAAGCAGAGTTGAACTAGATATGGCCCGTGTGTGTAGGAAGCACAGTTCTTTTTTTCTGAGCAAGGTCATTGTTCGGACCCCATAAGAAACACAGTAGAGTAGAAGAGTGCTCTTTTCTCAAAAGCAGAGTGTGTTTCTTGTAAGGCGAGTCAGTGTTTGTTTCCCAGTCAGAAATGGAGTTGAATCCCATGCAGTTTCAGGTCCTTCAAGCAAGAGTTGTTTTCTGGTAAGAAAAGTCACTATTGCACTCCCATTGCATTACACAGTGCAAATAGCACTCGCGTGTGTTCCCAGCAAGTACAGTGTATTGGACTGAAGAGGAGCTACTGTTCTTGTCAGTATTTTAAGCAGAGTTGAACTAGATATGTCCCGTGTGTGTAGGAAGCACAGTTCTTTTGTTCTGAGCACGCTCACTGTTCGGAACCCATAGGAAACACAATAGAGTAGAAGAGTGCTCTTTTCTCAAAAGCACATTGTGTTTCTTATAAGGCGACCTAGCGTTTGTTGCCCAGTACAAAATGGAGTTGAATCACATGTAGTTTCTGGTCCTACGAGCAAGAGTAGTTTTCTGGTAAGAAGAGTCACTATTGTGCTCCCATTGTCATACACAGGGCAAATAGCACTGGCATCTGCTCCCAGCATGTACAGTGTATTGGACTGAAGAGGATCTACTGTTCTTTTCAGTTTCCTAAGCAGAATTGGACTAGATATGGCCCGTGTGTTTAGGAAGCACAGTTCTTTTGTTCTGAGCAAGCTCACTGTTCTGCCATATAGGAAACACAGTAGAGTAGAAGAGTGCTCTTTCCTCAAAAGCAGAGTGTGTTTCTTGTAAGGCGAGCTACCGTTTGTTTCCCAGTCCTAAATGGAGTTGAGTCTTATGCAGTATCTGGTCCTGGGAGCAAGAGTAGTTTTCTGGTAAGAAGAGTCACTATTTCGCTCCCATTGCCATACACAGTGCAAATAGCACTCGCGTCTGTTCCCAGCAAGTACAGTGTATTGGAATGAAGAGGATCTACTATCTTGTCAGTTTCCTTAGCAGTGTTGAACTAGATATGTCCCGTGTGTGTAGGAAGCACAGTTCTTTTGTCTGAGCAAGCTCACTGTTCGGACCCCATAGGATACACAGTAGAGTAGAAGAGTGCTCTTTTCTCAAATGCAGAGTGTGTTTCTTGTAAGGCGAGGTAGCGTTTGTTTCCCAGTCCTAAATGGAATTGAATCAAATGCAGTTTCTGGTCCTACCACCAAGAGTTTTTTTCTGGTATGAAGAGTCACTATTGTGCTCCCATTGTCATACACAGGGAAAATAGCACTGGCGTCTGCTCCCAGCATGTACAGTGTATTGGACTGAATAGGATATACTGTCCTTGTCAGTTTCCTAAGCAGAATTGAAGAAGATATGGCCGTGTGTGTAGGAAGCACAGTTCTTTTGTTCTGAGCAAGCTCTCTGTTCTGGCCCATATAGTAAACACAGTAGAGTAGAAGAGTGCTCTTTCCTCAAAAGCAGAGTGTGTTTCTTGTAAGGCGAGCTAGCGTTTGTTTCCCAGTCCTAAATGGAGTTGAATCACATGCAGTTTTTAGTCCTATGAGCAAGAGTTGTTTTCTGGTAAGAAGAGTCATTATTGCGCTCCCATTGTCATACACAGTGCAAATAGTACTGGCATCTCTTCCCAGCATGTACAGTGTATTGGACTGAAGAGGATCTACTGTTCTTGTCAGTTTCCTAAGCAGAGTTGAACTAGATACGGCCCCTGTGTGTAGGAAGCACAGTTCTTTTGTTCTGAGCAACCTCACTGTTCTGGCCTTATAGAAAACACAGTAGAGTAGAAGAGTGCTTTTTTCTCAAAAGCAGAGTGTGTTTCATGTAAGGCGAGCTAGCGTTTGTTTCCCAGTCCTAAATGGAGTTGAGTCACATGCAGTTTCTGGTCCTATGAGCAAGAGTTGTTTTCTGGTAAGAAGGGTCACTACGGAGCTCCCATTGCCATACACAGTGCAAATAGCACTCACGTCTCTTCCCAGCAAGTACAGTGTATTGGACTGAAGAGGATCTACTGTTCTTGTCAGTTTTCTAAGCAAAGTTGAACTAGATATGTCCCGTGTCTGTAGGAAGCACAGTTCTTTTCTTCTGAGCAAGCTAACTGTTCGGACCCCATAGGAAACACAGTAGAGTAGAAGAGTGCTCTTTTCTCAAAAGCAGAGTGTGTTTCTTGTAAGGCGAGCTAGTGTTTGTTTCCAAGACAGAAATTGAGTTGAATCCCATGCAGTTTCTGGTCCAACGAGCAAGAGTTCTTATCTGGTAAGGAGAGTCACTATTGCGCTCCCATTGCCATACACAGTGCAAATAGCACTCGCGTCTGTTCCCAGCAAGTACAGTGTATTGGACTGAAGAGGATCTACTGTTCTTGTCAGTTTTCTAAGCAGAGTTGAACTAGATATGGCCCGTGTCTGTAGGAAGCACAGTTCTTTTCTTCTGAGCAAGCTAACTGTTCGGACCCATAGGAAACACAGTAGAGTAGAAGAGTGCTCATTTCTCAAAAGCAGAGTGTGTTTCTTGTAAGGCGAGCTAGTGTTTGTTTCCAAGACAGAAATTGAGTTGAATCCCATGCAGTTTCTGGTCCTACGAGCAAGAGTTCTTTTCTGGTAAGGAGAGTCACTATTGCGCTCCCATTGCCATACACAGTGCAAATAGCACTCGCGTCTGTTCCCAGCAAGTACAGTGTATTGGAATGAAGAGGATCTACTATCTTGTCAGTTTCCTTAGCAGTGTTGAACTAGATATGTCCCGTGTGTGTAGGAAGCACAGTTGTTTTGTCTGAGCAAGCTCACTGTTCGGACCCCATAGGAAACACAGTAGAGTAGAAGAGTGCTCTTTTCTCAAAAGCAGAGTGTGTTTCTTGTAAGGCGAGGTAGCGTTTGTTTCCCAGTCCTAAATGGAATTGAATCAAATGCCGTTTCTGGTCCTACCACCAAGAGTTGTTTTCTGGTAAGAAGAGTTACTATTGTGCTCCCATTGCCATACACAGTGCAAATAGAGCTCGATCTGTTCCCAGCAAGTACAGTGTATTAAACTGAAGAGGGATACTGTTCTTTTCAATTTCCTAAGCAGAATTGACCTAGATATGGCCCGTGTGTGTGGGAAGCACAGTTCTTTTGTTCTGAGCAAGCTCACTGTTCTGGCCCTATAGGAAACACATTAGAGAAGAAGATTGCTCTTTTCTCAAAAGCAGAGTGTGTTTCTTGTAAGTCGAGCTAGCATTTGTTTCCCAGTTTTAAATGCAGTTGAGTCACATGCAGTTTCTGGTCCTACGAGCAAGAGTTGTTTTCTTGTAAGAAGAGTCACTATTGAGCTCCCTATGCCATACACAGTGCAAATAGCACTCCCGTGTGTTCCCAGCAAGTACAGTGTATTGCACCGAAGAGGAGCTACTGTTCTTGTCAGTTTCCTAAGCAGAGTTGAACTAGATATGGCCGTGTCTGTAGGAAGCACAGTTCTTTTGTTCTGAGAAGGTCACTGTTCGGAACCCTAAGAAACACAGTAGAGTAGAAGAGTGCTCTTTTCTCAAAAGCAGAGTGTGTTTCTTGTAAGGCGAGCTAGCGTTTGTTTCCCAGTCCTAAATGGAGTTGAATCCCATGCAGTTTCTGGTCCTACGAACAAGAGTTGTTTTCTGGTAAGGAAAGTCACTATTGTGTTCCCATTGCATTACACAGTGCAAATAGGGCTCACGTGTTTTCCCAGCAAGTAGAGTGTATTAGACTGAAGAGGAGCTACTATTCTTGTCAGTTTCCTAAGCAGAGTTGAACTGGATATGGCCCCTGTGTGTATGAAGCACAGTTCTTTTGTTCTGAGCAAGCTCACTGTTCGGACCACATAGGAAACACAGTAGAGTAGAAGAGTGCTCTTTTCTCAAAAGCAGAGTATGTTTCTTGTAAGGCGAGCTAGCATTTGTTTCCCAGTTTTAAATTGAGTTGAATCACATGCAGTTTTTGGTCCTATGAGCAAGAGTTGTTTTCTGGTAAGAAGAGTCACTCTTGCGCTCCCATTGTCATACACAGGGCAAATAGCACTGGCGTCTCCTCCCAGGATGTACAGTGTATTGGACTGAAGAGGATCTACTGTTCTTTTCAGTTTACTAAGCAGAATTGAACTACATATGGCCCGTGTGTGTAGGAAGCACAGTTCTTTTGTTCTGAGCAATATCACTGTTCTGGCCCTATAGGAAACACAGTAGAGTAGAAGAGTGCTCTTTTCTCAAAAGCAGAGTGTGTTTCTTGTAAGGCGAGCTAGCGTTTGTTTCCCAGTTCTAAATGGAGTTGAGTCACATGCAGTTTCTGTTCCTATGAGCAAGAGTTGTTTTCTGGTAAGAAGAGTCACTATTTCTCTCCCATTGCCATACACAGTGCAAATAGCACTGGCATCTGTTCCCAGCAAGTACAGTGTATTGGACTGAAGAGGAACTACTTTTCTTGTCAGTTTCCTAAGAGGAGTTGAACTAGATATGGCCAGTTTGTGTAAGAAGCACAGTTCTTTTGTTCTGAGCAAGCTGAGTGCTCCGACCCCATAGGAAACACAGTAGAGTAGAAGAGTGCTCTTTTCTCAAAAGCAGAGTGTGTTTCTTGTAAGGCGAGCTAGCGTTTGTTTCCCAGTCCTAAATTTAGTTGAGTAACATGCAGTTTCTGGTCCTAGGAGCAAGAGTTTTTTTCTGGTAAGAAAGACACTATTGAGCTCCCATTGCCATACACAGTGCAAATAGCACTCCGGTCTGTTCCCAGCAAGTACACTGTATTGGACTGAAGAGGAGCTACTGTTCTTGTCCCTTTCCTAAGCAGAGTTGAACTAGATATGTCCCTTGTGTAGGAAGCACAGTTCTTTTGTTCTGAGCAAGGTCACTGTTCGGACCCCATAAGAAACACAGTAGAGTAGAAGAGTGCTCTCTTCTCAAAAGCAGAGTGTGTTTCTTGTAAAGCGAGCCAGTGTTTGTTTCCCAGTCAGAAATGGAGTTGAATCCCATGCAGTTTCAGGTCCTACAACCAAGAGTTGTTTTCTGGTAAGAAAGTCACTATTGCGCTCCCATTGCATTACACAGTGCAAATAGCACTCGTGTGTGTTCCCCGCAAGTACAGTGTATTGGACTGAAGAGGAGCTACTGTTCTTATCAGTATCCTAAGCAGAGTTGAACTAGATATGTCCCGTGTGTAGGAAGCACAGTTCTTTTGTTCTGAGCAATCTCACTTTTCGGAACCCATAGGAAACACAATAGAGTAGAAGAGTGCTCTTTTCTCAAAAGCAGAATGTGTTTCTTATAAGGCGACCTAGCGTTTGTTGCCCAGTCCTAAATGGAGTTGAATCACATGCAGTTACTGGTCCTACGAGCAAGAGTAGTTTTCTGGTAAGAAGAGTCACTACTATGCTCCCATTGTCATACACAGGGCAAATAGCACTGGCATCTGCTCCCAGCATGTACAGTGTATTGGACTGAAGAGGATCTACTGTTCTTTTCTGTTTCCTAAGCAGAATTGGACTAGATATGGCCCGTGTGTGTAGGAAGCACAGTTCTTTTGTTCTGAGCAAGCTCACTGTTCTGCCCTATAGGAAACACAGTAGAGTAGAAGAGTGCTCTTTCCTCAAAAGCAGAGTGTGTTTCTTGTAAGGCGAGCTAGCGTTTGTTTCCCAGTCCTAAATGGAGTTGAGTCTCATGCAGTATCTGGTCCTGGGAGCAAGAGTTGTTTTCTGGTAAGAAGAGTCACTATTTCGCTCCCATTGCCATACACAGTGCAAATAGCACACGCGTCTGTTCCCAGCAAGTACAGTGTATTGGACTGAAGAGGATCTACTGTCTTGTCAGTTTCCTTAGCAGAGTTGAACTAGATATGTCCCGTGTGTGTAGGAAGCACAGTTCTTTTGTTCTGAGCAAGCTCACTGTTCGGACCCCATAGGATACACAGTAGAGTAGAAGAGTGCTCTTTTGTCAAAAGCAGAGTGTGTTTCTTGTAAGGCGAGCTAGCGTTTGTTTCCTCGTCCTAAATGGAGTTGAATCCCATGCAGTTTCAGGACCTACAAGCAAGAGTTGTTTTCTGGTAAGAAGAGTCACTCTTGCGCTCCCATTGTCATACACATTGCAAATAGCACTGGCGTCTTCTCCCAGGATGTACAGTGTATTGGACTGAAGAGCATCTACTGTTCTTTTCAGTTTCCTAAGCAGAATTGAACTACATATGGCCCGTGTGTGTAGGAAGCACAGTTCTTTTGTTCTGAGCAATCTCACTGTTCTGGCCCTATAGGAAACACAGTAGAGTAGAAGAGTGCTCTTTTCTCAAAAGCAGAGTGTGTTTCTCTTAAGGCGAGCTAGCGTTTGTTTCCCAGTCCTAAATGGAGTTGAGTCACATGCAGTTTCTGTTCCTACGAGCAAGAGATGTTTTCTGGTAAGAAGAGTCACTATTTCTCTCCCATTGCCACACACAGTGCAAATAGCACTCGCGTCTGTGACCAGCAAGTACAGTGTATTGGATTGAAGAGGAGCTACTGTTCTTGTCAGTTTCCTAAGATGAGTTGATCTAGATATGGCCCGTTTGTGTAGGAAGCACAGTTCTTTTGTTCTGAGCAAGCTGACTGCTCCGACCCCATAGGAAACACAGTAGAGTAGAAGAGTGCTCTTTTCTCAAAGGCAGAGTGTGTTTCTTGTAAGGCGAGCTAGCGTTTGTTTCCCAGTCCTAAATGGAGTTGACTCACATGCAGTTTCTATACTAGGAGCAAGAGTTTTTTTCTGGTAAGAAGAGTCACTAATGAGCTCCCATTGCCATACACAGTGCAAATAGCACTCCCGTCTGTTCCCAGCAAGTACAGTGTATTGGACTGAAGAGGAGCTACTATTCTTGTCAGTTTCCTAAGCAGAGTTGAACTAGATATGTCCCGTGTGTGTAGGAAGCACAGTTCCTTATTTCTGAGCAAGGTCACTGTTCGGACCCCTTAAGAAACACAGTAGAGTAGAAGAGTGCTCTCTTCTCAAATGCAGAGTGTGTTTCTTGTAAGGCGAGCCAGTGTTTGTTTCCCAGTCAGAAATGGAGTTGAATCCCATGCTGTTTCAGGTCCTACAAGCAAGAGTTGTTTTCTGGTAAGAATGTCACTATTGCGCTCCCATTGCATTGCACAGTGCAAATAGCACTCGCGTGTGTTCCCAGCAAGTACAGTGTATTGGACTGAAGAGGAGCTACTGTTCTTATCAGTATCCTAAGCAGAGTTGAACTAGATATGTCCCGTGTGTAGGAAGCACAGTTCTTTTGTTCTGAGCAAGCTCACTTTTCGGAACCCATAGGAAACACAATAGAGTAGAAGAGTGCTCTTTTCTCAAAAGCAGAGTGTGTTTCTTATAAGGCGACCTAGCGTTTGTTGCCCAGTCCTAAATGGAGTTGAGTCACATGCAGTTTCTGGTCCTATGAGCAAGAGTAGTTTTCTGGTAAGAAGAGTCACTACTGTGCTCCCATTGTCATACACAGGGCAAATAGCACTGGCATCTGCTCCCAGCATGTACAGTGTATTGGACTGAAGAGGATCTACTGTTCTTTTCTGTTTCCTAAGCAGAATTGGACTAGATATGGCCCGTGTGTGTAGGAAGCACAGTTCTTTTGTTCTGAGCAAGCTCACTGTTCTGCCCTATAGGAAACACAGTAGAGTAGAAGAGTGCTCTTTCCTCAAAAGCAGAGTGTGTTTCTTGTAAGGCGAGCAAGAGTTTGTTTTCCAGTCCTAAATGGAGTTGAGTCTCATGCAGTATCTGGTTCTGGGAGCAAGAGTTGTTTTCTGGTAAGAAGAGTCACTATTTCGCTCCCATTGCCATACACAGTGCAAAGAGCACACGCGTGTGTTCCCAGCAAGTACAGTGTATTGACTGAAGAGGATCTACTGTCTTGTCAGTTTCCTTAGCAGAGTTGAACTAGATATGTCCCGTGTGTGTAGGAAGCACAGTTCTTTGTTCTGAGCAAGCTCACTGTTCGGACCTCATAGGAAACACGGTAGAGTAGAAGAGTGCTCTTTTCAAATGCAGAGTGCGTTTCTTGTAAGTCGAGCTAGCATTTGTTTCCCAGTTTTAAATGGAGTTGAGTCACATGCAGTTTCTGGTCCTACGAGCAAGAGTTGTTTTCTGGTAAGAAGAGTCACTATTGAGCTCCCATTGCCATACACAGTGCAAATAGCACTCGCGTCTGTTCCCAGCAAGTACAGTGTATTGGACTGAAGAGGAGCTACTGTTCTTGTCAGTTTCCTAAGCAGAGTTGAACAAGATATGGCCCTTGTCTGTAGGAAGCACAGTTCTTTTCTTCTGAGCAAGCTAACTGTTCGGACCCCATAGGAAACACAATAGAGTAGAAGAGTGCTCTTTTCTCAAAAGCAGAGTGTGTTTTTGTAAGGCGAGCTAGTGTTTGTTTCCAAGACAGAAATTGAGTTGAATCCCATGCAGTTTCTGGTCCTACGAGCAAGAGTTCTTTTCTGGTAAGAAGAGTCACTATTGTGCTCCCATTGCCATACACAGTGCAAATAGCACTCGCGTCTGTTCCCAGCAAGTACATTGTATTGGACTGAAGAGGAGCTACTGTTCTTGTCAGTATCCTAAGCAGAGTTGAACTATATATGGCCCGTGTGTGTAGGAAGCACAGTTCTTTCTTCTGAGCAAGCTAACTGTTCGGACCCCATAGGAAACACCGTAGAGTAGAAGAGTGCTCTTTTCTCAAAAGCAGAGTGTGTTTCTTGTAAGGTGAGCTAGCGTTTGTTTCCAAGTCAGAAATTGAGATGAATCCCATGCAGTTTCTGGTCCTATGAGCAAGAGATGTTTTCTGGTAAGAAGAGTCACTATTGCGCTCCTATTGCCATACACAGTGCAAATAGCACTTGCGTCTGTTCCCAGCAAGTACACTGTATTGGACTGAAGAGGAGCTACTGTTCTTGTCCATTTCCTAAGCAGAGTTGAACTAGATATGTCCCGTGTGTGTAGGAAGCACAGTTCTTTTGTTCTGAGCAAGGTCACTGTTCGGACCCCATAAGAAACACAGTAGAGTAGAAGAGTGCTCTTTACTAAAAAGCAGAGTGTTTTTCTTGTAAGGCGAGCTAGTGTTTGTTTCCCAGTCAGAAATGGAGTTGAATCCCATGCAGTTTCTGTTCCTACAAGCAAGAGTTATTTTCTGGTAAGGAAAGTCACTATTACGCTCCCATTCCATCACACAGTGCAAATAGCACTCTCGTGTGTTTCCAGCAAGTACAGTGTATTGGACTGAAGAGGAGCTACTGTTCTTGTCAGTATCCTAAGCAGAGTTGAACTAGATATGGCCCGTGTGTGTAGGAAGCACAGTTCTTTTCTTCTGAGCAAGCTAACTGTTCGGACCCCATAGGAAACACAGTAGAGTAGAAGAGTGCTCTTTTCTAAAAACCAGAGTGTGTTTCCTGTAAGCGAGCTAGTGTTTGTTTCCAAGTCAGAAATTGAGTTGAATCACATGCAGTTTGTGGTCCTACGAGCAAGAGATGTTTTCTGTTAAGAAAAGTCACTATTGTGCTCCCATTGCATTACACACTGCAAATAGGACTCGCGTGTGTTACCAGCAAGTACAGTATATTGGACTGAAGAGGATCTACTATTCTTGTCAGTTTGCTAAGCAGAGTTGAACTGGATGTGGCCCGTGTGTGTAGGAAGCACACTTCTTTTGTTCTGAGCAAGCTCACTGTTCGGACCCCATAGGAAACACAGTAGAGTAGAAGAGTGCTCTTTTCTCAAAAGCAGAGTGTGTTTCTTGTAACGCGAGCTAGCGTTTGTTTCCCAGTCCTAAATGGAGTTGAATCACATGCAGTTTCTGGTCCTACAAGCAAGAGTTGTTTTCTGGTAAGAAGAGTCACTATTGCCCTCCCATTGTCATACACAGGGCAAATAGCACTGGCGTCTGTTCCCAGCATGTACAGTGTATTGGACTGAAGAGGATCTACTGTTCTTGTCAGTTTCATAAGCAGAATTGAACTAGATACGGCCATGTGTGTAGGAAGCACAGTTCTTTTGTTCTGAGCAAGCTCACTGTTCTGGCCCTATAGGAAACACAGTAGAGTAGAAGCCTGCTCTTTTCTCAAAAGCAGAGTGTGTTTCTCATAAGGCGAACTAGCGTTTGTTTCCCAGTCCTAAATGGAGTTGAATCACATGCAGTTTGTGGTCCTACGAGCAAGAGTAGTTTCCTGGTAAGAAGAGTCACTATTGTGCTCCCATTGTCATTCACAGGGCAAATAGCACTGGCATCTGTTCCCAGCACGTACAGTGTATTGGACTGAAAAGAAGCTACTGTTCTTGTCACTTTCCTAAGCAGAAATGAACTGGATATGGCGCGTGTGTGAAGGAAGCACATTTCTTTTGTTCTGAGCAAGCTCACTGTTCCGACCGCATAGGGAACACAGTAGAGTAGAAGAGTGCTCTTTTCTCAAAAGCAGAGTGTGTTTCTTGTAAGGCGAGCCATCGTTTGTTTCCCAATCCTAAATGGAGTTGAATCACATGCAGTTTCTGGTCCTATGAGCAAGAGTTGTTTTCTGGTAAGAAGAGTCACTATTGTGCTCCCATTGTCATACACAGGGCAAATAGCACTGGCGTCTCCTCCCAGCATGTACAGTGTATTGGACTGAAGAGGATCTACTGTTCTTGTCAGTTTCCTGAGCAGAATTGAACTAGATATGGCCCTTGTGTGTAGGAAGCACAGTTCTTTTTTTCTGAGCAAGCTCACTGTTCTGGCCATATAGAAAACACAGTAGAGTAGAAGAATGCTCTTTTCTCAAAAGCAGAGTGTGTTTCTTGTAAGGCGAGCTAGCGTTTGTTTTCCAGTCCTAAATGGAGTTGAGTCACATGCAGTTTCTGGTCTTTCGTGCAAGAGTTGTTTTCTGGTAAGAAGAGTCACTATTGAGCTCCCATTGCCATACACCGTGCAAATAGCACTCGTGTCTGTTCCCAGCAAGTACAGTGTATTGGACTGAAGAGGAGCTACTGTTCTTGTCAGTTTCCTAAGCAGAGTTGAACTAGATATGGCCGTGTGTGTAGGAAGCACAGTTCTTTTGTTCTGTGCAAGCTCTCTCTTCTGGCCATTTAGGAAACACAGTAGAGTAGAAGAGTGCTCTTTTCTCAAAAGCAGAGTGTGTTTCTTGTAAGAAGAGCTAGCATTTGTTTCCCAGTCCTAAATGGAGTTTAATCACATGCAGTTTCTGGTCCTACGAGCAAGAGTTGTTTTCTGGTAAGAAGAGTCACTATTGCGCTCCCTTTGTCATACACAGTGCAAATAGTACTCGCGTCTGTTCCCAGCAAGTACAGTGTATTGGACTGAAGAGGAGCTACTGTTCTTGTCAGTTTCCTAAGCAGAGTTGAACAAGATATGGCCGGTGTGTGTAGGAAGCACAGTTCTTTTGTTCTGAGCAAGCTCACTGTTCTGGCCCTATAGGAAACACAGTAGAGTAGAGGAGTGCTCTTTTCTCAAAAGCAGAGTGTGTTTCTCATAAGGCGAACTAGCGTTTGTTTCCCAGTCCTAAATGGAGTTGAATCACATGCAGTTTGTGGTTCTACGAGCAAGAGGAGTTTCCTGGTAAGAAGAGTCACTATTGCGCTCCCATTGTCATACACAAGTCAAATAGCACTGGCATCTGTTCCCAGCATGTACAGTGTATTGGACTGAAAAGAAGCTACTATTCTTGTCACTTTCCTAAGCAGAGTTGAACTAGATATGGCCCCTGTGTGTAGGAAGCACAGTTCTTTTGTTCTCAGCAAGCTCACTTATCTGGCCCTATAGGAAACACAGAAAGTAGAAGAGTGCTCTTTTCTCAAAAGCAGAGTGTGTTTCTTGTAAGGAGAGCTAGTGTTTGTTTCCCAGTCCTAAATGGAGTTGAATCCCATGCAGTTTCTGGTCCTACGAGCAAGAGTTGTTTTCTGGTAAGGAAAGTCACTATTGTGCTCCCATTGCATTACACACTGCAAATAGGACTCGCGTGTGTTCCCAGCAAGTACAGTGTATTGGACTGAAGAGGAGCTACTGTTCTTGTCCCTTTCCTAAGCAGAGTTGAACTAGATGTGTCCCGTGTGTGTAGGAAGCACAGTACTTTCTTCTGAGCAAGCTAACTGTTCGGACCCCATCGGAAACACAGTAGAGTAGAAGAGTGCTCTTTTCTCAAAAGCAGAGTGTGTTTCTTGTAAGGCGAGCTAGTGTTTGGTTCCAAGTCAGAAATTGAGTTGAATCCCATGCTGTTTCTGGTCCTACGAGCAAGAGTTGTTTTCTGGTAAGAAAAGTCACTATTGCGCTCCCTTTGTCATACACAGTGCAAATAGCACTCGCGTCTGTTCCCAGCAAGTACAGTGTATTGGACTGAAGAGGAAATACTGTTCTTGTCAGTTTCCTAAGCAGAGGTGAACTAGATATGGCTGTGTGTGTAGGAAGCATAGTTCTTTTGTTCTGTGCAAGCTCTCTCTTCTGGCCCAATAGGAAACACAGTAGAGTAGAAGAGTGCTCTTTTCTCAAAAGCAGAATGTGTTTCCAGTAAGGCAAGCTAGCGTTTGTTTCCCAGTCCTAAATGGAGTTGAGTAACATGCAGTTTCTGGTCCTATGAGCAAGAGTTGTTTTCTGGTAAGAAGAGTCACTATTGAGCTCCCATTTCCATACACAGTGCAAATAGCACTCGCGTCTGTTCCCAGCAAGTACAGTGTATTGGACTGAAGAGGAGTTACTGTTCTTGTCAGTTTCCTAAGCAGAGTTGAACTAGATATGGCCGGTGTGTGTAGGAAGCACAGTTCTTTTGTTCTGAGCAAGCTCACTGTTCTGGCCCAATAGGAAACACAGCAGAGTAGAGGAGTGCTCTATTCTCAAAAGCAGAGTGTGTTTCTCATAAGGCGAACTAGCGTTTGATTCCCGGTCCTAAATGGAGTTGAATCACATGCAGTTTGTGGTCCTACAAGCAAGAGTAGTTTCCTGGTAAGAAGAGTCACTATTGCGCTCCCATTGTCATACACAGGGCAAATAGCACTGGCATCTGTTCCCAGCATGTACAGTGTATTGGATTGAAAAGGAGCTACTGTTCTTGTCACTTTCCTAAGCAGAGTTGAACTAGATATGGCCGGTGTGTGTAGGAAGCACAGTTCTTTTGTTCTGAGCAAGCTCTCTGTTCTGGCCCTATAGGAAACACAGTAGAGTAGAAGAGTGCTCTTTTATCAAAAGCAGAGTGTGTTTCTTGTAAGGCGAGCTAGCGTTGTTTCCCAGTCCTAAATGGAGTTGAGTCACATGCAGTTTCTGGTCCTACTAGCAAGAGTTGTTTTCTGGTAAGAAGAGTCACTATTGAGCTCCCATTGCCATACACAGTGCAAATAGCACTCACATCTGTTCCCAGCAAGTACAGTGTATTGGACTGAAGAGGAGCTGCTGTTCTTGTCAGTTTCCTAAGCAGAGTTGAACTAGATATGGCCCGTGTGTGTAGGAAGCACAGTTCTTTTCTTCTGAGCAAGCTAACTGTTCGGACCCCATAGGAAACACAGTAGAGTAGAAGAGAGCTCTTTTCTCAAAAGCCGAGTGTGTTTCTTGTAAGGCGAGCTAGTGTTTGGTTCCAAGTCAGAAATTGAGTTGAATCCCATGTAGTTTCTGGTCCTACGAGCAAGAGTTGTTTTCTGGTAAGAAGAGTCATTATTGCGCTCCCTTTGTCATACACAGTGCAAGTAACACTCGCGTCTGTTCCCAACAAATACAGTGTATTGGACTGAAGAGGAGATACTGTTCTTGTCAGTTTCCTAAGCAGAGGTGAACTGGATATGGCCATGGTGTAGGAAGCATAGATCTTTTGTTCTGTGCAAGCTCTCTCTTCTGGCCCAATAGGAAACACTGTAGAGTAGAAGAGTGCTCTTTTCTCAAAAGCAGAGTGTGTTTCAGGTAAGGCGAGCTAGCGTGTATTTCCCAGTCCTAAATGGAGTTGAAACACATGCTGTTTCTGGTCCTATGAGCAAGAGTTGTTTTCTGGTAAGAAGAGTCACTATTGCGCTCCCATGGCCAAACATAGTGCAAATAGCGCTCGATCTGTTCCAGCAAGTACAGTGTATTGGACTGAAGAGGAGCTACTGTTCTTGTCAGTTTCCTAAGCAGTGTTGAACTAGATATGGCCGGTGTGTGTAGGAAGCACAGTTCTTTTGTTCTGAGCAAGCTCACTGTTCTGGCCCTATACGAAACACAGCAGAGTAGAGGAGTGCTCTTTTCTCAAAAGCAGAGTGTGTTTCTCATAAGGCGAACTAGCGTTTGATTCCCAGTCCTAAATGGAGTTGAATCACATGCAGTTTGTGGTCCTACAAGCAAGAGTAGTTTCCTGGTAAGAAGAGTCACTATTGCGCTCCCATTGTCATACACAGGGCAAATAGCACTGGCATCTGTTCCCAGCATGTACAGTGTATTGGATTGAAAAGGAGCTACTGTTCTTGTCACTTTCCTAAGCAGAGTTGAACTAGATATGGCCGGTGTGTGTAGGAAGCACAGTTCTTTTGTTCTGAGCAAGCTCTCTGTTCTGGCCCTATAGGAAACACAGTAGAGTAGAAGAGTGCTCTTTTCTCAAAAGCAGAGTGTGTTTCTTGTAAGGCGAGCTAGTGTTTGTTTCCCAGTACTAAATGGAGTTGAATCCCATGAAGATTCGGGTCCTACAAGCAAGAGTTGTTTTCTGGTAAGGAAAGTCACTATTGTGCTCCCATTCCATTACACAGTGCAAATAGAACTCGCGTGTTTTCCCAGCAAGTACAGTGTATTGGACTGAAGAGGAGCTACTGCTCTTGTCAGTTTCCTAAGCAGAGGTGAACTCGATATGGCCCGTGTATGTAGGAAGCACAGTTCTTTTCTTCTGAGCAAGCTAACTGTTCGGACCCATAGGAAACACAGTAGAGTAAAAGAGTGCTCTTTTCTCAAAAGCCGAGTGTGTTTCTTGTAAGGCGAGCTAGTGTTTGTATCCAAGTCAGAAATTGAGTTGAATCCCATGCAGTTTCTGGTCTTATGAGCAAGAGTTGTTTTCTGGTAAGAAGAGTCACTATTGAGCTCCCATTGCCATACACAGGGTAAATAGCACTCGCGTCTGTTCCCAGCAAGTACAGTGTATTGGACTGAAGAGGAGATACTGTTCTTGTCAGTTTCCTAAGCAGAGGTGAACTAGATATGGCCGTGTGTGTAGGAAGCATAGTTCTTTTGTTCTGTGCAATCTCTCTCTTCTGGCCCAATAGGAAACACAGTAGAGTAGAAGAGTGCTCTTTTCTCAAAAGCAGAGTGTGTTTCTTGTAAGGCAAGCTAGCGTTTGTTTCCCAGTCCTAAATGGAGTTGAGTCACATGCAGTTTCTGGTCCTACGAGCAAGATTTGTTTTCTGGTAAGAAGAGTCACTATTGAGCTCCCAATTCCATACACAGTGCAAATAGCACTCGCGTCTGTTCCCAGCAAGTACAGTGTATTGGCCTGAAGAGGAGCTACTGTTCTTGTCAGTTTCCTTAGCAGAGTTGAACTAGATATGGCCCGTGTGTGTAGGAAGCACGGTTCTTTTCTTCTGAGCAAGCTAACTGTTCGGACCCCATAAAAAACACAGTAGAGTAGAAGAGTGCTCTTTTCTCAAAAGCAGAGTGTGTTTCCTGTAAGCGAGCTAGTGTTTGTTTCCAAGTCAGAAATTGAGTTGAATCACATGCAGTTTCTGGTCCTATGAGCAAGAGTTTTTTTCTGTTAATAAGAGACACTATTGCGCTCCCATTGCCATACACAGTGCAAATAGCACTGGCGTCTGTTCCCAGCAATACAGTGTATTGGACTGAAGAGGAGTTACTGTTCTTGTCAGTTTCCTGAGCAGAGTTGAACTAGATATGTCCCTGTGTGTAGGAAGCCCAGTTCTTTTGTTCTGCGCAAGCTCTCTCTTCTGGGCCTATAGGAAACACAGAAGAGTAGAAGAGTGCTCTTTTCTCAAAAGCAGAGTGTGTTTCTTGTAAGGCGATCTAGCGTTTATTTCCCAGTCCTAAATGGAGTTGAATCACATGCAGTTTCTGGTCCTATGAGCAAGAGTTGTTTTCTGGTAAGAAGAGTCACTATTGAGCTCCCATTGCCATACACAGTGCAAATAGCACTCGCGTCTGTTCCCAGCAAGTACAGTGTATTGGACTGAAGAGGAGCTACTGTTCTTGTCAGTTTCCTTAGCAGAGTTGAACTAGATATGGCCCGTGTGTGTAGGAAGCACGGTTCTTTTCTTCTGAGCAAGCTAACTGTTCGGACCCCATAAAAAACACAGTAGAGTAGAAGAGTGCTCTTTTCTCAAAAGCAGAGTGTGTTTCCTGTAAGCGAGCTAGTGTTTGTTTCCAAGTCAGAAATTGAGTTGAATCACATGCAGTTTCTGGTCCTATGAGCAAGAGTTGTTTTCTGTTAAGAAGAGACACTATTGCGCTCCCATTGCCATACACAGTGCAAATAGCACTCGCGTCTGTTCCCAGCTATACAGTGTATTGGACTGAAGAGGAGTTACTGTTCTTGTCAGTTTCCTGAGCAGAGTTGAACTAGATATGTCCCTGTGTGTAGGAAGCCCAGTTCTTTTGTTCTGAGCAAGCTCTCTCTTCTGGGCCTATAGGAAACACAGAAGAGTAGAAGAGTGCTCTTTTCTCAAAAGCAGAGTGTGTTTCTTGTAAGTCGATCTAGCATTTATTTCCCAGTCCTAAATGGAGTTGAATCACATGCAGTTTCTGGTCCTATGAGCAAGAGTTGTTTTCTGGTAAGAAGAGTCACTATTGAGCTCCCATTGACATACACAGTGCAAATAGCACTCGCGTGTGTTCCCAGCAAGTACAGTGTATTGGACTGAAGAGGAGCTACTGTTCTTGTCAGGTTCCTTAGCAGAGTTGAACTAGATATGACCCGTGTGTGTAGGAAGCACAATTCTTTTGTTCTGAGCAAGGTCACTGTTCGGACCCCTTAAGACACACAGTAGAGTAGAAGAGTGCTCTTTTCTCAAAAGCAGAGTGTGTTTCTTATAAGGCGAGCTAGTGTTTGTTTCCCAGTCAGAAATGGAGTTGAATCCCATGCAGTTTCTGGTCCTACAAGCAAGAGTTTTTTTCTGGTAAGGAAAGTCACTATTGCGCTCCCATTGCATTACACAGTGCAAATAGCACTCGCGTGTGTTCCCAACAAGTACAGTGTATTGGACTGAAGAGGAGCTACTGTTCTTGTCAGGTTCCTAAGCAGAGTTGAACTAGATATGGTCCGCATGTGTAGGAAGCGCAGTTCTTTTCTTCTCAGCAAGCTAACTCTTCGGACCCCATAGGAAACACAGTAGAGTAGAAGAGTGCTCTTTTCTCAAAAGCAGAGTGTGTTTCTTGTAAGGCGAGCTAGTGTTTGTTTCCAAGTCAGAAATTGAGTTGAATCCCATGCAGTTTCTGGTCCTACGAGCAAGAGATGTTTTCTGGTAAGAAGAGTCACTATTGCGCTCCCATTGCCATACACAGTGCAAATAGCACTCGCGTCTGTTCCCAGCAAGTACAGTGTATTGGACTGAAGAGAAGCTACTGTTCTTGTCCCTTTCCTAAGCAGAGTTGAACTAGATATGTCCCGTGTGTGTAGGAAGCACAGTTCTTTTGTTCTGAGCAAGGTCACTGTTCGGACCCCATAAGAAACACAGTAGAGTAGAAGAGTGCTCTTTACTAAAAAGCAGAGTGTGTTTCTTGTAGGGCGAGCCAGTGTTTGTTTACCAGTCAGAAATGGAGTTGAATCCCATGCAGTTTCTGGTCACACAAGCAAGAGTTATTTTCTGGTAAGGAAAGTCACTATTGCGCTCCCATTCCATTACACAGTTCAAATAGCACTCGCGTGTGTTCCTAGCAAGTACAGTGTATTGGACTGAAGAGGAGCTACTGTTCTTGTCAGTATCCTAAGCAGAGTTGAACTAGATATGGCCCGTGTGTGTAGGAAGCACAGTTCTTTTCTTCTGAGCAAGCTAACTATTCGGACCCCATAGGAAACACAGTAGAGTAGAGGAGTGCTCTTTTCTCAAAAGCAGAGTGTGTATCTCGTAAGGCGAACTAGCATTTGTTTCCCAGTCTTAAATGGAGTTGAATCACAGGCAGTTTGTGGTTCTACGAGCAAGAGTTGTTTTCTGGTAAGAAGAGTCACTATTGAGCTCCCATTGCCATACACAGTGCAAATAGCACTCGCGTCTGTTCCCAGCAAGTACAGTGTATTGGACTGAAGAGGAGCTGCTGTTCTTGTCAGTTTCCTAAGCAGAGTTGAACTAGATATGGCCCGTGTGTGTAAGAAGCACAGTTCTTTTCTACTGAGCAAGCTAACTCTTCAGACCCCATAGGAAACACAGTAGAGTAGAAGAGTGCTCTTTTCTCAAAAGCAGAGTGTGTTTCAGGTAAGGCGGTCTAGCGTTTGTTTCCAAGTCCTAAATGGGGTTGAGTCACATGCAGTTTCTGGTCCTACGAGCAAGAGTTGTTTTCTGGTAAGAAGAGTCACTATTGCGCTCCCATTGTCATTCACAGGGCAAATAGCACTGGCATCTGTTCCCAGCATGTACAGTGTATTGGACTGAAAAGAAGCTACTGTTCTTGTCACTTTCCTAAGCAGAAATGAACTGGATATGGCCCGTGTGTGAAGGAAGCACATTTCTTTTGTTCTGAGCAAGCTCACTGTTCCGACCGCATAGGGAACACAGTAGAGTAGAAGAGTGCTCTTTTCTCAAAAGCAGAGTGTGTTTCTTGTAAGGCGAGCCAGCGTTTGTTTCCCAGTCATAAATGGAGTTGAATCACATGCAGTTTCTGGTCCTATGAGCAAGAGTTGTTTTCTGGTAAGAAGAGTCACTATTGCGCTCCCATTGTCATACACAGGGCAAATAGCATTGGCGTCTCCTCCCAGCATGTACAGTGTATTGGACTGAAGAGGATCTACTGTTCTTGTCAATTTCCTGAGCAGAATTGAACTAGATATGGCCCTTGTGTGTAGGAAGCACAGTTCTTTTGTTCTGAGCAAGCTCACTGTTCTGGCCCTATAGGAAACACAGTAGAGTAGAAGAATGCTCTTTTCTCAAAAGCAGAGTGTGTTTCTTGTAAGGCGAGCTAGGGTTTGTTTCCCAGTCCTAAATGGAGTTGAGTCACATGCAGTTTCTGGTCCTTCGTGCAAGAGTTGTTTTCTGGTAAGAAGAGTCACTATTGAGCTCCCATTGCCATACACCGTGCAAATAGCACTCGTGTCTGTTCCCAGCAAGTACAGTGTATTGGACTGAAGAGGAGCTACTGTTCTTGTCAGTTTCCTAAGCAGAGTTGAACTAGATATGGCCGTGTGTGTAGGAAGCACAGTTCTTTTGTTCTGTGCAAGCTCTCTCTTCTGGCCATTTAGGAAACACAGTAGAGTAGAAGAGTGCTCTTTTCTCAAAAGCAGAGTGTGTTTCTTGTAAGAAGAGCTAGCATTTGTTTCCCAGTCCTAAATGGAGTTGAGGCACGTGCAGTTTCTGGTCCTACGAGCAAGAGTTGTTTTCTGGTAAGAAGAGTCACTATTGAGCTCCCATTTCCATACACAGTGCAAATAGCACTCGCATCTGTTCCCAGCAAGTACAGTGTATTGGACTGAAGAGGAGCTACTGTTCTTGTCAGTTTCCTAAGCAGAGTTGAACTAGATATGGCCGGTGTGTGTAGGAAGCACAGTTCTTTTGTTCTGAGCAAGCTCTCTGTTCTGGCCCTATAGGAAACACAGTAGAGTAGAAGAGTGCTCTTTTATCAAAAGCAGAGTGTGTTTCTTGTAAGGCGAGCTAGCGTTGTTTCCCAGTCCTAAATGGAGTTGAGTCACATGCAGTTTCTGGTCTTATGAGCAAGAGTTGTTTTCTGGTAAGAAGAGTCACTATTGAGCTCCCATTGCCATACACAGTGCAAATAGCACTCACATCTGTTCCCAGCAAGTACAGTGTATTGGACTGAAGAGGAGCTGCTGTTCTTGTCAGTTTCCTAAGCAGAGTTGAACTAGATATGGCCCGTGTGTGTAGGAAGCACAGTTCTTTTCTTCTGAGCAAGCTAACTGTTCGGACCCCATAGGAAACACAGTAGAGTAGAAGAGAGCTCTTTTCTCAAAAGGCGAGTGTGTTTCTTGTAAGGCGAGCTAGTGTTTGGTTCCAAGTCAGAAATTGAGTTGAATCCCATGCAGTTTCTGGTCCTACGAGCAAGAGTTGTTTTCTGGTAAGAAGAGTCATTATTGCGCTCCCTTTGTCATACACAGTGCAAGTAACACTCGCGTCTGTTCCCAACAAATACAGTGTATTGGACTGAAGAGGAGATACTGTTCTTGTCAGTTTCCTAAGCAGAGGTGAACTGGATATGGCCATGGTGTAGGAAGCATAGATCTTTTGTTCTGTGCAAGCTCTCTCTTCTGGCCCAATAGGAAACACAGTAGAGTAGAAGAGTGCTCTTTTCTCAAAAGCAGAGTGTGTTTCAGGTAAGGCGAGCTAGCGTGTATTTCCCAGTCCTAAATGGAGTTGAAACACATGCTGTTTCTGGTCCTATGAGCAAGAGTTGTTTTCTGGTAAGAAGAGTCACTATTGCGCTCCCATGGCCAAACATAGTGCAAATAGCGCTCGATCTGTTCCAGCAAGTACAGTGTATTGGACTGAAGAGGAGCTACTGTTCTTGTCAGTTTCCTAAGCAGAGTTGAACTAGATATGGCCGGTGTGTGTAGGAAGCACAGTTCTTTTGTTCTGAGCAAGCTCACTGTTCTGGCCCTATACGAAACACAGCAGAGTAGAGGAGTGCTCTTTTCTCAAAAGCAGAGTGTGTTTCTCATAAGGCGAACTAGCGTTTGATTCCCAGTCCTAAATGGAGTTGAATCACATGCAGTTTGTGGTCCTACAAGCAAGAGTAGTTTCCTGGTAAGAAGAGTCACTATTGCGCTCCCATTGTCATACACAGGGCAAATAGCACTGGCATCTGTTCCCAGCATGTACAGTGTATTGGATTGAAAAGGAGCTACTGTTCTTGTCACTTTCCTAAGCAGAGTTGAACTAGATATGGCCGGTGTGTGTAGGAAGCACAGTTCTTTTGTTCTGAGCAAGCTCTCTGTTCTGGCCCTATAGGAAACACAGTAGAGTAGAAGAGTGCTCTTTTCTCAAAAGCAGAGTGTGTTTCTTGTAAGGCGAGCTAGTGTTTGTTTCCCAGTACTAAATGGAGTTGAATCCCATGAAGATTCGGGTCCTACAAGCAAGAGTTGTTTTCTGGTAAGGAAAGTCACTATTGTGCTCCCATTCCATTACACAGTGCAAATAGAACTCGCGTGTTTTCCCAGCAAGTACAGTGTATTGGACTGAAGAGGAGCTACTGCTCTTGTCAGTTTCCTAAGCAGAGGTGAACTCGATATGGCCCGTGTATGTAGGAAGCACAGTTCTTTTCTTCTGAGCAAGCTAACTGTTCGGACCCATAGGAAACACAGTAGAGTAAAAGAGTGCTCTTTTCTCAAAAGCCGAGTGTGTTTCTTGTAAGGCGAGCTAGTGTTTGTATCCAAGTCAGAAATTGAGTTGAATCCCATGCAGTTTCTGGTCTTATGAGCAAGAGTTGTTTTCTGGTAAGAAGAGTCACTATTGAGCTCCCATTGCCATACACAGGGTAAATAGCACTCGCGTCTGTTCCCAGCAAGTACAGTGTATTGGACTGAAGAGGAGATACTGTTCTTGTCAGTTTCCTAAGCAGAGGTGAACTAGATATGGCCGTGTGTGTAGGAAGCATAGTTCTTTTGTTCTGTGCAATCTCTCTCTTCTGGCCCAATAGGAAACACAGTAGAGTAGAAGAGTGCTCTTTTCTCAAAAGCAGAGTGTGTTTCTTGTAAGGCAAGCTAGCGTTTGTTTCCCAGTCCTAAATGGAGTTGAGTCACATGCAGTTTCTGGTCCTACGAGCAAGATTTGTTTTCTGGTAAGAAGAGTCACTATTGAGCTCCCAATTCCATACACAGTGCAAATAGCACTCGCGTCTGTTCCCAGCAAGTACAGTGTATTGGCCTGAAGAGGAGCTACTGTTCTTGTCAGTTTCCTTAGCAGAGTTGAACTAGATATGGCCCGTGTGTGTAGGAAGCACGGTTCTTTTCTTCTGAGCAAGCTAACTGTTCGGACCCCATAAAAAACACAGTAGAGTAGAAGAGTGCTCTTTTCTCAAAAGCAGAGTGTGTTTCCTGTAAGCGAGCTAGTGTTTGTTTCCAAGTCAGAAATTGAGTTGAATCACATGCAGTTTCTGGTCCTATGAGCAAGAGTTTTTTTCTGTTAATAAGAGACACTATTGCGCTCCCATTGCCATACACAGTGCAAATAGCACTGGCGTCTGTTCCCAGCATATACAGTGTATTGGACTGAAAAGAAGCTACTGTTCTTGTCACATTCCTAAGCAGAGTGGAACTAGATATGGCTCCTGTGTGTAGGAAGCACAGTTCTTTTGTTCTGAGCAAGCTCACTTATCTGGCCCTATAGGAAACACAGAAAGTAGAAGAGTGCTCTTTTCTCAAAAGCAGAGTGTGTTTCTTGTAAGGCGAGCTAGTGTTTGTTTCCCAGTCCTAAATGGAGTTGAATCCCGTGCAGTTTCTGGTCCTACGAGCAAGAGTTGTTTTCTGGTAAGGAAAGTCACTATTGTGCTCCCATTGCATTACACACTGCAAATAGGACTCGCGTGTGTTCCCAGCAAGTACAGTGTATTGGACTGAAGAGGAGCTACTGTTCTTGTCCCTTTCCTAAGCAGAGTTGAACTAGATGTGTCCCGTGTGTGTAGGAAGCACAGTACTTTCTTCTGAGCAAGCTAACTGTTTGGACCCCAGCGGAAACACAGTAGAGTAGAAGAGTGCTCTTTTCTCAAAAGCAGAGTGTGTTTTTTGTAAGGCGAGCTAGTATTTGGTTCCAAGTCAGAAATTGAGTTGAATCCGATGCTGTTTCTGGTCCTACGAGCAAGAGTTGTTTTCTGGTAAGAAAAGTCACTATTGCGCTCCCTTTGTCATACACAGTGCAAATAGCACTGGCGTCTGTTCCCAGCAAGTACAGTGTATTGGACTGAAGAGGAAATACTGTTCTTGTCAGTTTCCTAAGCAGAGGTGAACTAGATATGGCTGTGTGTGTAGCAAGCATAGTTCTTTTGTTCTGTGCAAGCTCTCTCTTCTGGCCCAATAGGAAACACAGTAGAGTAGAAGAGTGCTCTTTTCTCAAAAGCAGAGTGTGTTTCCGGTAAGGCAAGCTAGCGTTTGTTTCCCAGTCCTAAATGGAGTTGAGTCACATGCAGTTTCTGGTCTTATGAGCAAGAGTTGTTTTCTGGTAAGAAGAGTCACTATTGAGCTCCCATTTCCATACACAGTGCAAATAGCACTCGCGTCTGTTCCCAGCAAGTACAGTGTATTGGACTGAAGAGGAGTTACTGTTCTTGTCAGTTTCCTAAGCAGAGTTGAACTAGATATGGCCATGTGTGTAGGAAGCACAGTTCTTTTGTTCTAAGCAAGCTCTCTCTTCTGGCCCTATAGGAAACACAGAAGAGTAGAAGAGTGCTCTTTTCTCAAAAGCAGAGTGTGTTTCTTGTAAGGCGATCTAGCGTTTATTTCCCAGTCCTAAATGGAGTTGAATCACATGCAGTTTCTGGTCCTACGAGCAAGAGTTGTTTTCTGGTGAGAAGAGTCACTATTGAGCTCCCATTGCCATACACCGTGCAAATAGCAATCGTGTCTGTTCCCAGCAAGTACAGTGTATTGGACTGAAGAGGAGCTGCTGTTCTTGGCAGTTTCCTAAGCAGAGTTGAACTAGATATGGCCGTGTTTGTAGGAAGCACAGTTCTTTTGTTCTGTGCAAGCTCTCTCTTCTGGCCACTTAGGAAACACAGTAGAGAAGAAGAGTGCTCTTTTCTCAAAAGCAGAGTGTGTTTCTTGTAAGGCGAGCTAGTGTTTGTTTCCAAGTCAGAAATTGAGTTGAATCCCATGCAGTTTCTGGTCCTACGAGCAAGAGTTGTTTTCTGGTAAGAAGAGTCACTATTGCGCTCCCATTGCCATACACAGTGCAAATAGCACTCACGTCTGTTCCCAGCAAGTACAGTGTATTGGACGGAAGAGGATCTATTGTTCTTGTCAGTTTCCTAAGCAGAGTTGAACTAGATATGGCCCGTGGGTGTAGGAAGCACAGTTCTTTTGTTCTGAGCAAGCTCACTGTTCTGGCCCTATAGGAAACACATTAGAGTAGAAGAGTCCCCTTTTCTCAAAAGCAGAGTGTGTTTCTTGTATGTAGAGCTAGCGTTTGTTTCCCAGTCCTAAATGGAGTTGAGTCACATGCAGTTTCTGGTCCTACGAGCAAGAGTTGTTTTCTGGTAAGAAGAGTCACCATTGAGCTCCCATTTCCATACACAGTGCAAATAGCACTCGCGTCTGTTCCCAGCAAGTACAGTGTATTGGACGGAAGAGGATCTATTGTTCTTGTCAGTTTCCTAAGCAGAGTTGAACTAGATATGTCCCGTGTGTGAACGAAGCACAGTTCTTTTGTTCTGAGCAAGCTCACTGTTCGGACCCCATAAGAAACACAGTAGAGTAGAAGAATGCTCTTTTCAAAAAGCAGAGTGTGTTTCTTGTAAGGCGAGCCATTGTTTGATTCCCAGTCAGAAATGGAGTTGAATCCCATGCAGTTTCTGGTCCTACAAGCAAGAGTTGTTTTCTGGTAAGGAAAGTCACTATTGTGCTCCCATTCCATTACACAGTGCAAATAGCACTCGCGTGTGTTCCTCGCAAGTACAGTGTATTGGACTGAAGAGGAGCTACTGCTCTTGTCAGTTTCCTAAGCAGAGTTGAACTAGATATGGCCCGTGTGTGTAGGAAGCACATACTTTTGTTCTGAGCAAGCTCACTGTTCTGGCCCTATAGGAAACACAGTAGAGTAGAAGAGTGCTCTTTTATCAAAAGCAGAGTGTATTTCTTGTAAGGCGAGCTAGCGTTTGTTTCCCAGTCCTAAATGGAGTTGAGTCACATGCAGTTTCTGGTCCTACGAGCAAGAGTTGTTTTCTGGTTAGGAGAGTCACTATTGAGCTCCCATTGCCATACACAGTGCAAATAGCACTCGCATCTGTTCCCAGCAAGTACAGTGTATTGGACTGAAGAGGAGCTGCTGTTCTTGTCAGGTTCCTAAGCAGAGTTGAACTAGATATGGCCCGTGTGTGTAGGAAGCACAGTTCTTTTGTGCTGAGCAAGCTTACTGTTTGGACCCCATAGGAAACACAGTAGAGTAGAAGAGTGCTCTTTTATCAAAAGCAGAACGTGTTTCTTGTAAGGCGAGCTAGCATTTGTTTCCCAGTCCTAAATGGAGTTGAATCACATGCAGTTTCTGGTCCTACGAGCAAGAGTTTTTTTCTGGTAAGAAGAGTCACTATTGAGCTCCCATTGCCATACACAGGGCAAATAGCACTCGCGTCTGTTCCCAGCAAGTACAGTGTATTGGACTGAAGAAGAGATACAGTTCTTGTTAGTTTCCTAAGCAGAGGTGAACTAGATATGGCCGTGTGTGTAGGAAGCATAGTTCTTTTGTTCTGTGCAATCTCTCTCTTCTGGCCCAATTGGAAACACAGTAGAGTAGAAGAGTGCTCTTTTCTCAAAAGCAGAGTGTGTTTCAGGTAAGGCAAGCTAGCGTTTGTTTCCCAGTCCTAAATGGAGTTGAGTCACATGCAGTTTCTGGTCCTTCGAGCAAGAGTTGTTTTCTGGTAAGAAGTCACTATTGAGCTCCCATTTCCATACACAGTGCAAATAGCACTCGCGTCTGCTCCCAGCAAGTACAGTGTATTGGACTGAAGAGGAGCTACTGTTCTTGTCAGTTTCCTTAGCAGAGTTGAACTAGTTATGGCCCGTGTGTGTAGGAAGCACGGTTCTTTTCTTCTGAGCAAGCTAACTGTTCGGACCCCATAAAAAACACAGTAGAGTAGAAGAGTGCTCTTTTCTCAAAAGCAGAGTGTGTTTCCTGTAAGCGAGCTAGTGTTTGTTTCCAAGTCAGAAATTGAGTTGAATCACATGCAGTTTCTGGTCCTATGAGCAAGAGTTGTTTTCTGTTAAGAAGAGACACTATTGCGCTCCCATTGCCATACACAGTGCAAATAGCACTCGCGTCTGTTCCCAGCAATACAGTGTATTGGACTGAAGAGGAGTTACTGTTCTTGTCAGTTTCCTGAGCAGAGTTGAACTAGATATGTCCCTGTGTGTAGGAAGCCCAGTTCTTTTGTTCTGAGCAAGCTCTCTCTTCTGGGCCTATAGGAAACACAGAAGAGTAGAAGAGTGCTCTTTTCTCAAAAGCAGAGTGTGTTTCTTGTAAGGCGATCTAGAGTTTATTTCCCAGTCCTAAATGGAGTTGAATCACATGCAGTTTCTGGTCCTATGAGCAAGAGTTGTTTTCTGGTAAGAAGAGTCACTATTGAGCTCCCATTTCCATACACAGTGCAAATAGCACTCACGTCTGTTCCCAGCAAGTACAGTGTATTGGACTGAAGAGGAGCTACTGTTCTTGTCAGGTTCCTAAGCAGAGTTGAACTAGATATGGTCCGCATGTGTAGGAAGCGCAGTTCTTTTCTTCTCAGCAAGCTCACTGTTCGGAACCCATAGGAAACACAGTAGAGTAGAAGAGTGCTCTTTTCTCAAAAGCAGAGTGTGTTTCTTGTAAGGCGAGCTAGTGTTTGTTTCCAAGTCAGAAATTGAGTTGAATCCCATGCAGTTTCTGGTCCTACGAGCAAGAGATGTTTTCTGGTAAGAAGAGTCACTATTGCGCTCCCATTGCCATACACAGTGCAAATAGCACTCGCGTCTGTTCCCAGCAAGTACAGTGTATTGGACTGAAGAGGAGCTACTGTTCTTGTCCCTTTCCTAAGCAGAGTTGAACTAGATATGTCCCGTGTGTGTAGGAAGCACAGTTCTTTTGTTCTGAGCAAGGTCACTGTTCGGACCCCATAAAAAACACAGTAGAGTAGAAGAGTGCTCTTTACTAAAAAGCAGAGTGTGTTTGTTGTAAGGCGAGCCAGTGTTTGTTTCCCAGTCAGAAATGGAGTTGAATCCCATGCAGTTTCTGGTCCTACAAGCAAGAGTTGTTTTCTGGTAAGGAAAGTCACTATTGTGCTCCCATTCCATTACACAGTTCAAATAGCACTCACGTGTGTTCCCAGCAAGTACAGTGTATTGGACTAAAGAGGAGGTACTGTTCTTGTCAGTATCCTAAGCAGAGTTGAACTAGATATGGCCCGTGTGTGTAGGAAGCACAGTTCTTTTCTTCTGAGCAAGCTAACTGTTCGGACCCCATAGGAAACACAGTAGAGTAGAGGAGTGCTCTTTTCTCAAAAGCAGAGTGTGTATCTCGTAAGGCGAACTAGCGTTTGTTTCCCAGTCTTAAATGGAGTTGAATCACAGGCAGTTTGTGGTCCTATGAGCAAGAGTAGTTTCCTGGAAAGAAGAGTCACTATTGCGCTCCCATTGTCATACACAGGGCAAATAGCACTGGCATCTTTTCCCAGCATGTACAGTGTATTGGACTGAAAAGGAGCTACTGTTCTTGTCACTTTCCTAAGCAGAGTTGAACTAGATATGGCCCCTGTGTGTAGGAAGCACAGTTCTTTGGTTCTGAGCAAGCTCACTGTTCTGGCCCTATAGGAAACACAGAAGAGTAGAAGAGTGCTCTTTTCTCAAAAGCAGAGTGTGTTTCTTGTAAGGCGAGCTAGTGTTTTTTTCCCAGTCCTAAATGGAGTTGAATCACATGCAGTTTCTGGTCCTACGAGCAAGAGTTGTTTTCTGGTAAGAAAAGTCACTATTGCGCTCCCATTGCATTACAAAGTGCAAATAGCACTCTTGTGTATTCCCAGCAAGTACAGTGTATTGGACTGAAGAGGAGATACTGTTGTTGTCAGTATCCTAAGCAGAGTTGAACTAGATATGGCCGTGTGTGTAGGAAGCACAGTTCTTTTGTTCTGTGCAAGCTCTCTCTTCTGGCCATATAGGAAACACAGTATAGTAAAAGAGTGCTCTTTTCTCAAAAGCAGAGTGTGATTCTCGTAAGGCTAGCTAGCATTTGTTTCCCAGTCCTAAATGGAGTTGAATCACATGCAGTTTCTGATCTTACGAGCAAGAGATGTTTCCTGGTAAAAAGAGTCACTATTGCGCTTTCATTGTCATACACAGGGCAAATAGCACTGGCATCTGTTCCCAGCATGTACAGTGTATTGGATTGAAAAGAAGCTACTGTTCTTGTCACTTTCCTAAGCAGAGTTGAACTAGATATGGCCCCTGTGTGTAGGAAGCACAGTTCTTTTGTTCTGAGCAAGCTCACTGTTCTGGCCCTATAGGAAACACAGTAGAGAAGAAGAGTGCTCTTTTCTCAAAAGCGGAGTGTGTTTCTTGTAAGGCGAGCTAGTGTTTGTTTCCCAGTCCTAAATAGAGTTGAATCACATGCAGTTTCTGGTCCTATGAGCAAGAGTTGTTTTCTTGTAAGGAAAGTCACTATTGTGCTCCCATTGCATTACACACTGCAAATAGGACTCGCGTGTGTTCCCAGCAAGTACAGTGTATTGGACTGAAGAGGATCTACTGTTCTTGTCAGTTTGCTAAGCAGATTTGAACTGGATATGACCCGTGTGTGTAGGAGGCACAGTTCTTTTGTGCTGAGCAAGCTCACTGTTTGGACCCCATAGGAAACACAGTAGAGTAGAAGAGTGCTCTTTTCTCAAAAGCAGAGTGTGTTTCTTGTAAGGCGAGCTAGCGTTTGTTTCCCAGTCCTAAATGGAGTTGAGTCACATGCAGTTTCTGGTCCTACGAGCAAGAGTTGTTTTCTGGTAAGAAGAGTCACTATTTCTCTCCCATTGCCATAAACAGTGCAAATAGCACTCGCGTCTGTTCCCAGCAAGTACAGTGTATTGGACTGAAGAGGAGCTACTGTTCTTGTCACTTTCCTAAGCAGAGTTGAACTAGATATGTCCCGTGTGTGTAGGAAGCACAGTTCTTTTGTTCTGAGCAAGCTCACTGTTTGGACCCCATAGGAAACACAATAGAGTAGAAGAGTGCTCTTTTCTCAAAAGCAGAGTGTGTTTCTTTTAAGGTGAGCTAGCGTTTGTTTCCCAGTCCTAAATGGAGTTGAATCACATGCAGCTTCTGGTCCTATGAGCAAGAGTTGTTTTCTGGTAAGAAGAGTCACTATTGCGCTCCCATTGTCATACACAGGGCAAATAGCACTGGCGTCTCCTCCCAGCATGTAAAGTGTATTGGACTGAAGAGGATCTACTGTTTTTTTCAGTTTCCTAAGCAGAATTGAACTAGATATGGCCCGTGTGTGTAGGAAGCACAGTTCTTTTGTTCTGAGCAAGCTCACTGTTCTGGCCCTATAGGAAACACAGTAGAGTAGAAGAGTGCTCTTTTCTCAAAAGCAGAGTGTGTTTCTTGTAAGGCGAGCTAGTGTTTGTTTCCCAGTCCTAAATGGAGTTGAGTCACATGCAGTTTCTGGTCCTATGAGCAAGAGTTGTTTTCTGGTAAGAAGAGTCACTATTGAGCTCCCATTGCCATACACAGTGCAAATAGCACTGGCATCTGTTCCCAGCAAGTACAGTGTATTGGACTGAAGAGGAGCTACTGTTCTTGTCACTTTCCTAAGAAGAGTTGAACTAGATATGTCCCGTGTGTGTAGGAAGCACAGTCCTTTTGTTCTGAGCAAGGTCCCTGTTCGGTCCCCTTAAGAAACATAGTAGAGTAGAAGAGTGCTCTTTTCTCAAAAGCAGAGTGTGTTTCTTATAAGGCGAGCTAGTGTTTGTTTCCCAGTCAGAAATGGAGTTGAATCCCATGCAGTTTCTGGTCCTACAAGCAAGAGTTGTTTTCTGGTAAGGAAAGTCACTATTGCGCTCCCATTGCATTACACAGTGCAAATAGCACTCGCGTGTGTTCCCAGCAAGTACAGTGTATTGGACTGAAGAGGAGCTACTGTTCTTGTCAGGTTCCTAAGCAGAGTTGAACTAGATATGGCCCACATTTGTAGGAAGCACAGTTCTTTTCTTCTGAGCAAGCTAACTGTTCGGACCCCGTAGGAAACACAGTAGCGTAGAAGAGTGTTCTTTTCTCAAAAGCAGAGTGTGTTTCTTGTAAGGCGAGCTAGTGTTTGTTTCCAAGACAGAAATTGAGTTGAATCCCATGCAGTTTCTGGTCCTACAAGCAAGAGTTGTTTTCTGGTAAGGAAAGTCACTATTGCGCTCCCATTGCATTACACAGTGCAAATAGCACTCGCGTGTGTTCCCAGCAAGTACAGTGTATTGGACTGAAGAGGAGCTACTGTTCTTGTCAGGTTCCTAAGCAGAGTTGAACTAGATATGGCCCACATTTGTAGGAAGCACAGTTCTTTTCTTCTGAGCAAGCTAACTGTTCGGACCCCATAGGAAACACAGTAGAGTAGAGGAGTGCTCTTTTCTCAAAAGCAGAGTGTGTATCTCGTAAGGCAACTAGCGTTTGTTTCCCAGTCTTAAATGGAGTTGAATCACAGGCAGTTTGTGGTCCTATGAGCAAGAGTAGTTTCCTGGAAAGAAGAGTCACTCTTGCGCTCCCATTGTCATACACAGGGCAAATAGCACTGGCATCTTTTCCCAGCATGTACACTGTATTGGACTGAAAAGGAGCTACTGTTCTTGTCACTTTCCTAAGCAGAGTTGAACTAGATATGGCCCCTGTGTGTAGGAAGCACAGTTCTTTGGTTCTGAGCAAGCTCACTGTTCTGGCCCTATAGGAAACACAGAAGAGTAGAAGAGTGCTCTTTTCTCAAAAGCAGAGTGTGTTTCTTGTAAGGCGAGCTAGTGTTTTTTTCCCAGTCCTAAATGGAGTTGAATCACATGCAGTTTCTGGTCCTACAAGCAAGAGTTGTTTTCTGGTAAGGAAAGTCACTATTGTGCTCCCATTGCATTACAAAGTGCAAATAGCACTCTTGTGTATTCCCAGCAAGTACAGTGTATTGGACTGAAGAGGAGATACTGTTGTTGTCAGTATCCTAAGCAGAGTTGAACTAGATATGGCCGTGTGTGTAGGAAGCACAGTTCTTTTGTTCTGTGCAAGCTCTCTCTTCTGGCCATATAGGAAACACAGTATAGTAGAAGAGTGCTCTTTTCTCAAAAGCAGAGTGTGATTCTCGTAAGGCTAGCTAGCATTTGTTTCCCAGTCCTAAATGGAGTTGAATCACATGCAGTTTCTGATCTTACGAGCAAGAGATGTTTCCTGGTAAAAAGAGTCACTATTGCGC
The DNA here is from genome assembly GCF_949786415.1 of Peromyscus eremicus. NCBI lineage: Eukaryota > Metazoa > Chordata > Mammalia > Rodentia > Cricetidae > Peromyscus > Peromyscus eremicus. The sequence continues at coordinate 165,483 of NW_026734530.1, read as the reverse complement.
TTTCATTGTCATACACAGGGCAAATAGCACTGGCATCTGTTCCCAGCATGTACAGTGTATTGGATTGAAAAGAAGCTACTGTTCTTGTCACTTTCCTAAGCAGAGTTGAACTAGATATGGCCCCTGTGTGTAGGAAGCACAGTTCTTTTGTTCTGAGCAAGCTCACTGTTCTGGCCCTATAGGAAACACAGTAGAGTAGAAGAGTGCTCTTTTCTCAAAAGCAGAGTGTGTTTCTTGTAAGGCGAGCTAGTGTTTGTTTCCCAGTCCTAAATGGAGTTGAGTCACATGCAGTTTCTGGTCCTATGAGCAAGAGTTGTTTTCTGGTAAGAAGAGTCACTATTGAGCTCCCATTGCCATACACAGTGCAAATAGCACTGGCATCTGTTCCCAGCAAGTACAGTGTATTGGACTGAAGAGGAGCTACTGTTCTTGTCACTTTCCTAAGAAGAGTTGAACTAGATATGTCCCGTGTGTGTAGGAAGCACAGTTCTTTTGTTCTGAGCAAGGTCCCTGTTCGGTCCCCTTAAGAAACATAGTAGAGTAGAAGAGTGCTCTTTTCTCAAAAGCAGAGTGTGTTTCTTATAAGGCGAGCTAGTGTTTGTTTCCCAGTCAGAAATGGAGTTGAATCCCATGCAGTTTCTGGTCCCACAAGCAAGAGTTGTTTTCTGGTAAGGAAAGTCACTATTGCGCTCCCATTGCATTACACAGTGCAAATAGCACTCGCGTGTGTTCCCAGCAAGTACAGTGTATTGTACTGAAGAGGAGCTACTGTTCTTGTCAGGTTCCTAAGCAGAGTTGAACTAGATATGGCCCACATTTGTAGGAAGCACAGTTCTTTTCTTCTGAGCAAGCTAACTGTTCGGACCCCGTAGGAAACACAGTAGCGTAGAAGAGTGTTCTTTTCTCAAAAGCAGAGTGTGTTTCTTGTAAGGCGAGCTAGTGTTTGTTTCCAAGACAGAAATTGAGTTGAATCCCATGCAGTTTCTGGTCCTACGAGCAAGAGATGTTTTCTGGTAAGAAGAGTCACTATTGCGCTCCCATTGCCATACACAGTGCAAATAGCACTCGCGTCTGTTCCCAGCAAGTACAGTGTATTGGACTGAAGAGGATCTACTGTTCTTGTCCCTTTCCTAAGCAGAGTTGAACTAGATATGTCCCGTGTGTGTAGGAAGCACAGTTCTTTTGTTCTGAGCAAGGTCACTCTTCGGACCCAATAAGAAACACAGTAGAGTAGAAGAGTGCTCTTTACTAAAAAGCAGAGTGTGTTTCTTGTAAGGCGAGCCAGTGTTTGTGTCCCAGTCAGAAATAGAGTTGAATCCCATGCAGTTTCTGGTCCTACAAGCAAGAGTTGTTTTCTGGTAAGGAAAGTCACTATTGCGCTCGTATACCATTACACAGTGCAAATAGCACTCGCGTGTGTTCCCAGCAAGTACAGTGTATTAGACTGAAGAGGAGCTACTATTCTTGTCAGTTTCCTAAGCAGAGGTGAACAAGATATGGCCGTGGTGTAGGAAGCATAGTTCCTTTGTTCTGTGCAAGCTCTCTCTTCTGGCCCAATAGGAAACACAGTAGAGTAGAAGAGTGCTCTTTTCTCAAAAGCAGAGTGTGTATCTCGTAAGGCAAACTAGCGTTTGTTTCCCAGTCTTAAATGGAGTTGAATCACAGGCAGTTTGTGGTCCTACGAGCAAGAGTAGTTTCCTGGTAAGAAGAGTCACTATTGCGCTCCCATTGTCATACACAGGGCAAATAGCACTGGCATCTTTTCCCAGCATGTACAGTGTATTGGACTGAAAAGGAGCTACTGTTCTTGTCACTTTCCTAAGCAGAGTTGAACTAGATATGGCAACTGTGTGTAGGAAGCTCAGTTCTTTGGTTCTGAGCAAGCTCACTGTTCTGGCCCTATAGGAAACACAGAAGAGTAGAAGAGTGCTCTTTTCTCAAAAGCAGAGTGCGTTTCTTGTAAGGCGAGCTAGTGTTTTTTTCCCAGTCCTAAATGGAGTTGAATCACATGCAGTTTCTGGTCCTACGAGCAAGAGTTGTTTTCTGGTAAGGAAAGTCACTATTGCGCTCCCATTGCATTACAAAGTGCAAATAGCACTCTTGTGTATTCCCAGCAAGTACAGTGTATTGGACTGAAGAGGAGATACTGTTCTTGTCAGTATCCTAAGCAGAGTTGAACTAGATATGGCCGTGTGTGTAGGAAGCACAGTTCTTTTGTTCTGTGCAAGCTCTCTCTTCTGGCCATATAGGAAACACAGTATAGTAGAAGAGTGCTCTTTTCTCAAAAGCAGAGTGTGTTTCTCGTAAGGCTAGCTAGCATTTGTTTCCCAGTCCTAAATGGAGTTGAATCACATGCAGTTTCTGATCTTACGAGCAAGAGATGTTTCCTGGTAAAAAGAGTCACTATTGCGCTTTCATTGTCATACACAGGGCAAATAGCACTGGCATCTGTTCCCAGCATGTACAGTGTATTGGATTGAAAAGAAGCTACTGTTCTTGTCACTTTCCTAAGCAGAGTTGAACTAGATATGGCCCCTGTGTGTAGGAAGCACAGTTCTTTTGTTCTGAGCAAGCTCACTGTTCTGGCCCTATAGGAAACACAGTAGAGTAGAAGAGTGCTCTTTCCTCAAAAGCAGAGTGTGTTTCTTGTAAGGCGAGCTAGCGTTTGTTTCCCAGTCCTAAATAGAGTTGAATCACATGCAGTTTCTGGTCCTATGAGCAAGAGTTGTTTTCTTGTAAGGAAAGTCACTATTGTGCTCCCATTGCATTACACACTGCAAATAGGACTCGCGTGTGTTCCCAGCAAGTACAGTGTATTGGACTGAAGAGGATCTACTGTTCTTGTCAGTTTGCTAAGCAGATTTGAACTGGATATGACCCGTGTGTGTAGGAGGCACAGTTCTTTTGTGCTGAGCAAGCTCACTGTTTGGACCCCATAGGAAACACAGTAGAGTAGAAGAGTGCTCTTTTCTCAAAAGCAGAGTGTGTTTCTTGTAAGGCGAGCTAGCGTTTGTTTCCCAGTCCTAAATGGAGTTGAGTCACATGCAGTTTCTGGTCCTATGAGCAAGAGTTGTTTTCTGGTAAGAAGAGTCACTATTGCGCTCCCATTGCCATACACAGTGCAAATAGCACTTGCGTCTGTTCCCAGCAAGTACAGTGTATTGGACTGAAGAGGAGCTACTGTTCTTGTCACTTTCCTAAGCAGAGTTGAACTAGATATGTCCCCTGTGTGTAGGAAGCACAGTTCTTTTGTTCTGAGCAAGCTCACTGTTTGGACCCCATAGGAAACACAATAGAGTAGAAGAGTGCTCTTTTCTCAAAAGCAGAGTGTGTTTCTTTTAAGGTGAGCTAGCGTTTGTTTCCCAGTCCTAAATGGAGTTGAATCACATTCAGCTTCTGGTCCTATGAGCAAGAGTTGTTTTCTGGTAAGAAGAGTCACTATTGCGCTCCCATTGTCATACACAGGGCAAATAGCACTGGCGTCTCCTCCCACCATGTAAAGTGTATTGGACTGAAGAGGATCTACTGTTTTTTTCAGTTTCCTAAGCAGAATTGAACTAGATATGGCCCGTGTGTGTAGGAAGCACAGTTCTTTTGTTCTGAGCAAGCTCACTGTTCTGGCCCTATAGGAAACACAGTAGAGTAGAAGAGTGCTCTTTTCTCAAAAGCAGAGTGTGTTTCTTGTAAGGCGAGCTAGTGTTTGTTTCCCAGTCCTAAATGGAGTTGAGTCACATGCAGTTTCTGGTCCTATGAGCAAGAGTTGTTTTCTGGTAAGAAGAGTCACTATTGAGCTCCCATTGCCATACACAGTGCAAATAGCACTGGCATCTGTTCCCAGCAAGTACAGTGTATTGGACTGAAGAGGAGCTACTGTTCTTGTCACTTTCCTAAGAAGAGTTGAACTAGATATGTCCCGTGTGTGTAGGAAGCACAGTTCTTTTGTTCTGAGCAAGGTCCCTGTTCGGTCCCCTTAAGAAACATAGTAGAGTAGAAGAGTGCTCTTTTCTCAAAAGCAGAGTGTGTTTCTTATAAGGCGAGCTAGTGTTTGTTTCCCAGTCAGAAATGGAGTTGAATCCCATGCAGTTTCTGGTCATACAAGCAAGAGTTGTTTTCTGGTAAGGAAAGTCACTATTGCGCTCCCATTGCATTACACAGTGCAAATAGCACTCGCGTGTGTTCCCAGCAAGTACAGTGTATTGGACTGAAGAGGAGCTACTGTTCTTGTCAGGTTCCTAAGCAGAGTTGAACTAGATATGGCCCACATTTGTAGGAAGCACAGTTCTTTTCTTCTGAGCAAGCTAACTGTTCGGACCCCGTAGGAAACACAGTAGCGTAGAAGAGTGTTCTTTTCTCAAAAGCAGAGTGTGTTTCTTGTAAGGCGAGCTAGTGTTTGTTTCCAAGACAGAAATTGAGTTGAATCCCATGCAGTTTCTGGTCCTACGAGCAAGAGATGTTTTCTGGTAAGAAGAGTCACTATTGCGCTCCCATTGCCATACACAGTGCAAATAGCACTTGCGTCTGTTCCCAGCAAGTACAGTGTATTGGACTGAAGAGGATCTACTGTTCTTGTCCCTTTCCTAAGCAGAGTTGAACTAGATATGGCCCACATTTGTAGGAAGCACAGTTCTTTTCTTCTGAGCATGCTAACTGTTCGGACCCCATAGGAAACACAGTAGCGTAGAAGAGTGTTCTTTTCTCAAAAGCAGAGTGTGTTTCTTGTAAGGCGAGCTAGTGTTTGTTTACAAGACAGAAATTGAGTTGAATCCCATGCAGTTTCTGGTCCTACGAGCAAGAGATGCTTTCTGCTAAGAAGAGTCACTATTGCGCTCCCATTGCCATACACAGTGCAAATAGCACTCGCGTCTGTTCCCAGCAAGTACAGTGTATTGGACTGAAGAGGATCTACTGTTCTTGTCCCTTTCCTAAGCAGAGTTGAACTAGATATGTCCCGTGTGTGTAGGAAGCACAGTTCTTTTGTTCTGAGCAAGGTCACTCTTCGGACCCAATAAGAAACACGGTAGAGTAGAAGAGTGCTCTTTACTAAAAAGCAGAGTGTGTTTCTTGTAAGGCGAGCCAGTGTTTGTGTCCCAGTCAGAAATGGAGTTGAATCCCATGCAGTTTCTGGTCCTACAAGCAAGAGTTGTTTTCTGGTAAGGAAAGTCACTATTGCGCTCCTATACCATTACACAGTGCAAATAGCACTCGCGTGTGTTCCCAGCAAGTACAGTGTATTAGACTGAAGAGGAGCTACTATTCTTGTCAGTTTCCTAAGCAGAGGTGAACAAGATATGGCCGTGGTGTAGGAAGCATAGTTCCTTTGTTCTGTGCAAGCTCTCTCTTCTGGCCCAATAGGAAACACAGTAGAGTAGAAGAGTGCTCTTTTCTCAAAAGCAGAGTGTGTATCTCGTAAGGCGAACTAGCGTTTGTTTCCCAGTCTTAAATGGAGTTGAATCACAGGCAGTTTGTGGTCCTACGAGCAAGAGTAGTTTCCTGGTAAGAAGAGTCACTATTGCGCTCCCATTGTCATACACAGGGCAAATAGCACTGGCATCTTTTCCCAGCATGTACAGTGTATTGGACTGAAAAGGAGCTACTGTTCTTGTCAGGTTCCTAAGCAGAGTTGAACTAGATATGGCCCACATTTGTAGGAAGCACAGTTCTTTTCTTCTGAGCAAGCTAACTGTTCGGACCCCGTAGGAAACACAGTAGCGTAGAAGAGTGTTCTTTTCTCAAAAGCAGAGTGTGTTTCTTGTAAGGCGAGCTAGTGTTTGTTTCCAAGACAGAAATTGAGTTGAATCCCATGCAGTTTCTGGTCCTACGAGCAAGAGATGTTTTCTGGTAAGAAGAGTCACTATTGCGCTCCCATTGCCATACACAGTGCAAATAGCACTTGCGTCTGTTCCCAGCAAGTACAGTGTATTGGACTGAAGAGGATCTACTGTTCTTGTCCCTTTCCTAAGCAGAGTTGAACTAGATATGGCCCACATTTGTAGGAAGCACAGTTCTTTTCTTCTGAGCAAGCTAACTGTTCGGACCCCATAGGAAACACAGTAGCGTAGAAGAGTGTTCTTTTCTCAAAAGCAGAGTGTGTTTCTTGTAAGGCGAGCTAGTGTTTGTTTACAAGACAGAAATTGAGTTGAATCCCATGCAGTTTCTGGTCCTACGAGCAAGAGATGCTTTCTGCTAAGAAGAGTCACTATTGCGCTCCCATTGCCATACACAGTGCAAATAGCACTCGCGTCTGTTCCCAGCAAGTACAGTGTATTGGACTGAAGAGGATCTACTGTTCTTGTCCCTTTCCTAAGCAGAGTTGAACTAGATATGTCCCGTGTGTGTAGGAAGCACAGTTCTTTTGTTCTGAGCAAGGTCACTCTTCGGACCCAATAAGAAACACGGTAGAGTAGAAGAGTGCTCTTTACTAAAAAGCAGAGTGTGTTTCTTGTAAGGCGAGCCAGTGTTTGTGTCCCAGTCAGAAATGGAGTTGAATCCCATGCAGTTTCTGGTCCTACAAGCAAGAGTTGTTTTCTGGTAAGGAAAGTCACTATTGCGCTCCTATACCATTACACAGTGCAAATAGCACTCGCGTGTGTTCCCAGCAAGTACAGTGTATTAGACTGAAGAGGAGCTACTATTCTTGTCAGTTTCCTAAGCAGAGGTGAACAAGATATGGCCGTGGTGTAGGAAGCATAGTTCCTTTGTTCTGTGCAAGCTCTCTCTTCTGGCCCAATAGGAAACACAGTAGAGTAGAAGAGTGCTCTTTTCTCAAAAGCAGAGTGTGTATCTCGTAAGGCGAACTAGCGTTTGTTTCCCAGTCTTAAATGGAGTTGAATCACAGGCAGTTTGTGGTCCTACGAGCAAGAGTAGTTTCCTGGTAAGAAGAGTCACTATTGCGCTCCCATTGTCATACACAGGGCAAATAGCACTGGCATCTTTTCCCAGCATGTACAGTGTATTGGACTGAAAAGGAGCTACTGTTCTTGTCAGGTTCCTAAGCAGAGTTGAACTAGATATGGCCCACATTTGTAGGAAGCACAGTTCTTTTCTTCTGAGCAAGCTAACTGTTCGGACCCCGTAGGAAACACAGTAGCGTAGAAGAGTGTTCTTTTCTCAAAAGCAGAGTGTGTTTCTTGTAAGGCGAGCTAGTGTTTGTTTCCAAGACAGAAATTGAGTTGAATCCCATGCAGTTTCTGGTCCTACGAGCAAGAGAGGTTTTCTGGTAAGAAGAGTCACTATTGCGCTCCCATTGCCATACACAGTGCAAATAGCACTTGCGTCTGTTCCCAGCAAGTACAGTGTATTGGACTGAAGAGGATCTACTGTTCTTGTCCCTTTCCTAAGCAGAGTTGAACTAGATATGTCCCGTGTGTGTAGGAAGCACAGTTCTTTTGTTCTGAGCAAGGTCACTCTTCGGACCCAATAAGAAACACAGTAGAGTAGAAGAGTGCTCTTTACTAAAAAGCAGAGTGTGTTTCTTGTAAGGCGAGCCAGTGTTTGTGTCCCAGTCAGAAATGGAGTTGAATCCCATGCAGTTTCTGGTCCTACAAGCAAGAGTTGTTTTCTGGTAAGGAAAGGCACTATTGCGCTCCTATACCATTACACAGTGCAAATAGCACTCGCGTGTGTTCCCAGCAAGTACAGTGTATTAGACTGAAGAGGAGCTACTATTCTTGTCAGTTTCCTAAGCAGAGGTGAACAAGATATGGCCGTGGTGTAGGAAGCATAGTTCCTTTGTTCTGTGCAAGCTCTCTCTTCTGGCCCAATAGGAAACACAGTAGAGTAGAAGAGTGCTCTTTTCTCAAAAGCAGAGTGTGTATCTCGTAAGGCAAACTAGCGTTTGTTTCCCAGTCTTAAATGGAGTTGAATCACAGGCAGTTTGTGGTCCTACGAGCAAGAGTAGTTTCCTGGTAAGAAGAGTCACTATTGCGCTCCCATTGTCATACACAGGGCAAATAGCACTGGCATCTTTTCCCAGCATGTACAGTGTATTGGACTGAAAAGGAGCTACTGTTCTTGTCACTTTCCTAAGCAGAGTTGAACTAGATATGGCCCGTGTGTGTAGGAAGCACAGTTCTTTTGTTCTGAGCAAGCTCACTGTTCTGGCCCTATAGGAAACACAGTAGAGTAGAAGAGTGCTCTTTTCTCAAAAGCAGAGTGTGTTTCTTGTAAGGCGAGCTAGTGTTTGTTTCCCAGTCCTAAATGGAGTTGAGTCACATGCAGTTTCTGGTCCTATGAGCAAGAGTTGTTTTCTGGTAAGAAGAGTCACTATTGAGCTCCCATTGCCATACACAGTGCAAATAGCACTGGCATCTGTTCCCAGCAAGTACAGTGTATTGGACTGAAGAGGAGCTACTGTTCTTGTCACTTTCCTAAGAAGAGTTGAACTAGATATGTCCCGTGTGTGTAGGAAGCACAGTTCTTTTGTTCTGAGCAAGGTCCCTGTTCGGTCCCCTTAAGAAACATAGTAGAGTAGAAGAGTGCTCTTTTCTCAAAAGCAGAGTGTGTTTCTTATAAGGCGAGCTAGTGTTTGTTTCCCAGTCAGAAATGGAGTTGAATCCCATGCAGTTTCTGGTCATACAAGCAAGAGTTGTTTTCTGGTAAGGAAAGTCACTATTGCGCTCCCATTGCATTACACAGTGCAAATAGCACTCGCGTGTGTTCCCAGCAAGTACAGTGTATTGGACTGAAGAGGAGCTACTGTTCTTGTCAGGTTCCTAAGCAGAGTTGAACTAGATATGGCCCACATTTGTAGGAAGCACAGTTCTTTTCTTCTGAGCAAGCTAACTGTTCGGACCCCGTAGGAAACACAGTAGCGTAGAAGAGTGTTCTTTTCTCAAAAGCAGAGTGTGTTTCTTGTAAGGCGAGCTAGTGTTTGTTTCCAAGACAGAAATTGAGTTGAATCCCATGCAGTTTCTGGTCCTACGAGCAAGAGATGTTTTCTGGTAAGAAGAGTCACTATTGCGCTCCCATTGCCATACACAGTGCAAATAGCACTTGCGTCTGTTCCCAGCAAGTACAGTGTATTGGACTGAAGAGGATCTACTGTTCTTGTCCCTTTCCTAAGCAGAGTTGAACTAGATATGTCCCGTGTGTGTAGGAAGCACAGTTCTTTTGTTCTGAGCAAGGTCACTCTTCGGACCCAATAAGAAACACAGTAGAGTAGAAGAGTGCTCTTTACTAAAAAGCAGAGTGTGTTTCTTGTAAGGCGAGCCAGTGTTTGTGTCCCAGTCAGAAATGGAGTTGAATCCCATGCAGTTTCTGGTCCTACAAGCAAGAGTTGTTTTCTGGTAAGGAAAGGCACTATTGCGCTCCTATACCATTACACAGTGCAAATAGCACTCGCGTGTGTTCCCAGCAAGTACAGTGTATTAGACTGAAGAGGAGCTACTATTCTTGTCAGTTTCCTAAGCAGAGGTGAACAAGATATGGCCGTGGTGTAGGAAGCATAGTTCCTTTGTTCTGTGCAAGCTCTCTCTTCTGGCCCAATAGGAAACACAGTAGAGTAGAAGAGTGCTCTTTTCTCAAAAGCAGAGTGTGTATCTCGTAAGGCAAACTAGCGTTTGTTTCCCAGTCTTAAATGGAGTTGAATCACAGGCAGTTTGTGGTCCTACGAGCAAGAGTAGTTTCCTGGTAAGAAGAGTCACTATTGCGCTCCCATTGTCATACACAGGGCAAATAGCACTGGCATCTTTTCCCAGCATGTACAGTGTATTGGACTGAAAAGGAGCTACTGTTCTTGACACTTTCCTAAGCAGAGTTGAACTAGATATGGCAACTGTGTGTAGGAAGCACAGTTCTTTGGTTCTGAGCAAGCTCACTGTTCTGGCCCTATAGGAAACACAGAAGAGTAGAAGAGTGCTCTTTTCTCAAAAGCAGAGTGCGTTTCTTGTAAGGCGAGCTAGTGTTTTTTTCCCAGTCCTAAATGGAGTTGAATCACATGCAGTTTCTGGTCCTACGAGCAAGAGTTGTTTTCTGGTAAGGAAAGTCACTATTGCGCTCCCATTGCATTACAAAGTGCAAATAGCACTCTTGTGTATTCCCAGCAAGTACAGTGTATTGGACTGAAGAGGAGATACTGTTCTTGTCAGTATCCTAAGCAGAGTTGAACTAGATATGGCCGTGTGTGTAGGAAGCACAGTTCTTTTGTTCTGTGCAAGCTCTCTCTTCTGGCCATATAGGAAACACAGTATAGTAGAAGAGTGCTCTTTTCTCAAAAGCAGAGTGTGTTTCTCGTAAGGCTAGCTAGCATTTGTTTCCCAGTCCTAAATGGAGTTGAATCACATGCAGTTTCTGATCTTACGAGCAAGAGATGTTTCCTGGTAAAAAGAGTCACTATTGCGCTTTCATTGTCATACACAGGGCAAATAGCACTGGCATCTGTTCCCAGCATGTACAGTGTATTGGATTGAAAAGAAGCTACTGTTCTTGTCACTTTCCTAAGCAGAGTTGAACTAGATATGGCCCCTGTGTGTAGGAAGCACAGTTCTTTTGTTCTGAGCAAGCTCACTGTTCTGGCCCTATAGGAAACACAGTAGAGTAGAAGAGTGCTCTTTTCTCAAAAGCGGAGTGTGTTTCTTGTAAGGCGAGCTAGTGTTTGTTTCCCAGTCCTAAATGGAGTTGAATCACATGCAGTTTCTGGTCCTATGAGCAAGAGTTGTTTTCTTGTAAGGAAAGTCACTATTGTGCTCCCATTGCATTACACACTGCAAATAGGACTCGCGTGTGTTCCCAGCAAGTACAGTGTATTGGACTGAAGAGGATCTACTATTCTTGTCAGTTTGCTAAGCAGATTTGAACTGGATATGACCCGTGTGTGTAGGAGGCACAGTTCTTTTGTGCTGAGCAAGCTTACTGTTTGGACCCCATAGGAAACACAGTAGAGTAGAAGAGTGCTCTTTTCTCAAAAGCAGAGTGTGTTTCTTTTAAGGCGAGCTAGCGTTTGTTTCCCAGTCCTAAATGGAGTTGAGTCACATGCAGTTTCTGGTACTACGAGCAAGAGTTGTTTTCTGGTAAGAAGAGTCACTATTGCGCTCCCATTGCCATACACAGTGCAAATAGCACTCGCGTCTGTTCCCAGCAAGTACAGTGTATTGGACTGAAGAGGATCTACTGTTCTTGTCCCTTTCCTAAGCAGAGTTGAACTAGATATGGCCCACATTTGTAGGAAGCACAGTTCTTTTCTTCTGAGCAAGCTAACTGTTCGGACCCCATAGGAAACACAGTAGCGTAGAAGAGTGTTCTTTTCTCAAAAGCAGAGTGTGTTTCTTGTAAGGCGAGCTAGTGTTTGTTTACAAGACAGAAATTGAGTTGAATCCCATGCAGTTTCTGGTCCTACGAGCAAGAGATGCTTTCTGCTAAGAAGAGTCACTATTGCGCTCCCATTGCCATACACAGTGCAAATAGCACTCGCGTCTGTTCCCAGCAAGTACAGTGTATTGGACTGAAGAGGATCTACTGTTCTTGTCCTTTTCCTAAGCAGAGTTGAACTAGATATGTCCCGTGTGTGTAGGAAGCACAGTTCTTTTGTTCTGAGCAAGGTCACTCTTCGGACCCAATAAGAAACACGGTAGAGTAGAAGAGTGCTCTTTACTAAAAAGCAGAGTGTGTTTCTTGTAAGGCGAGCCAGTGTTTGTGTCCCAGTCAGAAATGGAGTTGAATCCCATGCAGTTTCTGGTCCTACAAGCAAGAGTTGTTTTCTGGTAAGGAAAGTCACTATTGCGCTCCTATACCATTACACAGTGCAAATAGCACTCGCGTGTGTTCCCAGCAAGTACAGTGTATTAGACTGAAGAGGAGCTACTATTCTTGTCAGTTTCCTAAGCAGAGGTGAACAAGATATGGCCGTGGTGTAGGAAGCATAGTTCCTTTGTTCTGTGCAAGCTCTCTCTTCTGGCCCAATAGGAAACACAGTAGAGTAGAAGAGTGCTCTTTTCTCAAAAGCAGAGTGTGTATCTCGTAAGGCGAACTAGCGTTTGTTTCCCAGTCTTAAATGGAGTTGAATCACAGGCAGTTTGTGGTCCTACGAGCAAGAGTAGTTTCCTGGTAAGAAGAGTCACTATTGCGCTCCCATTGTCATACACAGGGCAAATAGCACTGGCATCTTTTCCCAGCATGTACAGTGTATTGGACTGAAAAGGAGCTACTGTTCTTGTCACTTTCCTAAGCAGAGTTGAACTAGATATGGCCCCTGTGTGTAGGAAGCACAGTTCTTTGGTTCTGAGCAAGCTCACTGTTCTGGCCCTATAGGAAACACAGAAGAGTAGAAGAGTGCTCTTTTCTCAAAAGCAGAGTGTGTTTCTTGTAAGGCGAGCTAGTGTTTTTTTCCCAGTCCTAAATGGAGATGAATCACATGCAGTTTCTGGTCCTACGAGCAAGAGTTGTTTTCTGGTAAGGAAAGTCACTATTGCGCTCCCATTGCATTACAAAGTGCAAATAGCACTCGTGTGTATTCCCAGCAAGTACAGTGTATTGGACTGAAGAGGAGATACTGTTGTTGTCAGTATCCTAAGCAGAGTTGAACTAGATATGGCCGTGTGTGTAGGAAGCACAGTTCTTTTGTTCTGTACAAGCTCTCTCTTCTGGCCATATAGGAAACACAGTATAGTAGAAGAGTGCTCTTTTCTCAAAAGCAGAGTGTGTTTCTCGTAAGGCTAGCTAGCATTTGTTTCCCAGTCCTAAATGGAGTTGAATCACATGCAGTTTCTGATCTTACGAGCAAGAGATGTTTCCTGGTAAAAAGAGTCACTATTGCGCTTTCATTGTCATACACAGGGCAAATAGCACTGGCATCTGTTCCCAGCATGTACAGTGTATTGGATTGAAAAGAAGCTACTGTTCTTGTCACTTTCCTAAGCAGAGTTGAACTAGATATGGCCCCTGTGTGTAGGAAGCACAGTTCTTTTGTTCTGAGCAAGCTCACTGTTCTGGCCCTATAGGAAACACAGTAGAGTAGAAGAGTGCTCTTTTCTCAAAAGCGGAGTGTGTTTCTTGTAAGGCGAGCTAGTGTTTGTTTCCCAGTCCTAAATGGAGTTGAATCACATGCAGTTTCTGGTCCTATGAGCAAGAGTTGTTTTCTTGTAAGGAAAGTCACTATTGTGCTCCCATTGCATTACACACTGCAAATAGGACTCGCGTGTGTTCCCAGCAAGTACAGTGTATTGGACTGAAGAGGATCTACTATTCTTGTCAGTTTGCTAAGCAGATTTGAACTGGATATGACCCGTGTGTGTAGGAGGCACAGTTCTTTTGTGCTGAGCAAGCTTACTGTTTGGACCCCATAGGAAACACAGTAGAGTAGAAGAGTGCTCTTTTCTCAAAAGCAGAGTGTGTTTCTTTTAAGGCGAGCTAGCGTTTGTTTCCCAGTCCTAAATGGAGTTGAGTCACATGCAGTTTCTGGTACTACGAGCAAGAGTTGTTTTCTGGTAAGAAGAGTCACTATTGCGCTCCCATTGCCATACACAGTGCAAATAGCACTCGCGTCTGTTCCCAGCAAGTACAGTGTATTGGACTGAAGAGGATCTACTGTTCTTGTCCCTTTCCTAAGCAGAGTTGAACTAGATATGGCCCACATTTGTAGGAAGCACAGTTCTTTTCTTCTGAGCAAGCTAACTGTTCGGACCCCATAGGAAACACAGTAGCGTAGAAGAGTGTTCTTTTCTCAAAAGCAGAGTGTGTTTCTTGTAAGGCGAGCTAGTGTTTGTTTACAAGACAGAAATTGAGTTGAATCCCATGCAGTTTCTGGTCCTACGAGCAAGAGATGCTTTCTGCTAAGAAGAGTCACTATTGCGCTCCCATTGCCATACACAGTGCAAATAGCACTCGCGTCTGTTCCCAGCAAGTACAGTGTATTGGACTGAAGAGGATCTACTGTTCTTGTCCCTTTCCTAAGCAGAGTTGAACTAGATATGTCCCGTGTGTGTAGGAAGCACAGTTCTTTTGTTCTGAGCAAGGTCACTCTTCGGACCCAATAAGAAACACGGTAGAGTAGAAGAGTGCTCTTTACTAAAAAGCAGAGTGTGTTTCTTGTAAGGCGAGCCAGTGTTTGTGTCCCAGTCAGAAATGGAGTTGAATCCCATGCAGTTTCTGGTCCTACAAGCAAGAGTTGTTTTCTGGTAAGGAAAGTCACTATTGCGCTCCTATACCATTACACAGTGCAAATAGCACTCGCGTGTGTTCCCAGCAAGTACAGTGTATTAGACTGAAGAGGAGCTACTATTCTTGTCAGTTTCCTAAGCAGAGGTGAACAAGATATGGCCGTGGTGTAGGAAGCATAGTTCCTTTGTTCTGTGCAAGCTCTCTCTTCTGGCCCAATAGGAAACACAGTAGAGTAGAAGAGTGCTCTTTTCTCAAAAGCAGAGTGTGTATCTCGTAAGGCGAACTAGCGTTTGTTTCCCAGTCTTAAATGGAGTTGAATCACAGGCAGTTTGTGGTCCTACGAGCAAGAGTAGTTTCCTGGTAAGAAGAGTCACTATTGCGCTCCCATTGTCATACACAGGGCAAATAGCACTGGCATCTTTTCCCAGCATGTACACTGTATTGGACTGAAAAGGAGCTACTGTTCTTGTCACTTTCCTAAGCAGAGTTGAACTAGATATGGCCCCTGTGTGTAGGAAGCACAGTTCTTTGGTTCTGAGCAAGCTCACTGTTCTGGCCCTATAGGAAACACAGAAGAGTAGAAGAGTGCTCTTTTCTCAAAAGCAGAGTGTGTTTCTTGTAAGGCGAGCTAGTGTTTTTTTCCCAGTCCTAAATGGAGATGAATCACATGCAGTTTCTGGTCCTACGAGCAAGAGTTGTTTTCTGGTAAGGAAAGTCACTATTGCGCTCCCATTGCATTACAAAGTGCAAATAGCACTCGTGTGTATTCCCAGCAAGTACAGTGTATTGGACTGAAGAGGAGATACTGTTGTTGTCAGTATCCTAAGCAGAGTTGAACTAGATATGGCCGTGTGTGTAGGAAGCACAGTTCTTTTGTTCTGTACAAGCTCTCTCTTCTGGCCATATAGGAAACACAGTATAGTAGAAGAGTGCTCTTTTCTCAAAAGCAGAGTGTGTTTCTCATAAGGCTAGCTAGCATTTGTTTCCCAGTCCTAAATGGAGTTGAATCACATGCAGTTTCTGATCTTACGAGCAAGAGATGTTTCCTGGTAAAAAGTGTCACTATTGTGCTTTCATTGTCATACACAGGGCAAATAGCACTGGCATCTGTTCCCAGCATGTACAGTGTATTGGATTGAAAAGAAGCTACTGTTGTTGTCACTTTCCTAAGCAGAGTTGAACTAGATATGGCCCCTGTGTGTAGGAAGCACAGTTCTTTTGTTCTGAGCAAGCTCACTGTTCTGGCCCTATAGGAAACACAGTAGAGAAGAAGAGTGCTCTTTTCTCAAAAGCGGAGTGTGTTTCTTGTAAGGCGAGCTAGTGTTTGTTTCCAAGTCAGAAATTGAGTTGAATCCCATGCAGTTTCTGTTCCTATGAGCAAGAGTTGTTTTCTGGTAAGGAAAGTCACTATTGTGCTCCCATTGCATTACACACTGCAAATAGGACTCGCGTGTGTTCCCAGCAATTACAGTGTTTGGACTGAAGAGGATCTACTATTCTTGTCAGTTTGCTAAGCAGAGTTGAACTGGGTATGGCCCGTGTGTGTAGGAAGCACAGTTCTTTCTTCTGAGCAAGCTCACTGTTCGGACCCCATAGGAAACACAGTAGAGTAGAAGAGTGCTCTTTTCTCAAAAGCAGAGTGTGTTTCTTGTAAGGCGAGCTAGCGTTTGTTTCCCAGTCCTAAATGGAGTTGAGTCACATGCAGTTTCTGGTACTACGAGCAAGAGTTGTTTTCTGGTAAGAAGAGTCACTATTGCGCTCCCATTGCCATACACAGTGCAAATAGCACTCGTGTCTGTTCCCAGCAAGTACAGTGTATTGGACTGAAGAGGAGCTACTGTTCTTGTCACTTTCCTAAGCAGAGTTGAACTAGATATGTCCCGTGTGTGTAGGAAGCACAGTTCTTTTGTTCTGAGCAAGCTCACTGTTTGGACCCCATAGGAAACACAGTAGAGTAGAAGAGTGCTCTTTTCTCAAAAGCAGAGTGTGTTTCTTTTAAGGTGAGCTAGCGTTTGTTTCCCAGTCCTAAATGGAGTTGAATCACATGCAGTTTCTGGTCCTATGAGCAAGAGTTGTTTTCTGGTAAGAAGAGTCACTATTGCGCTCCCATTGTCATACACAGGGCAAATAGCACTGGCGTCTTCTCCCAGCATGTAAAGTGTATTGGACTGAAGAGGATCTACTGTTTTTTTCAGTTTCCTAAGCAGAATTGAACTAGATATGGCCCGTGTGTGTAGGAAGCACAGTTCTTTTGTTCTGAGCAAGCTCACTGTTCTGGCCCTATAGGAAACACAGTAGAGTAGAAGAGTGCTCTTTTCTCAAAAGCAGAGTGTGTTTCTTGTAAGGCAAGCTAGCGTTTGTTTCCCAGTCCTAAATGGAGTTGAGTCACATGCAGTTTCTGGTCCATTGAGCAAGAGTTGTTTTCTGGTAAGAAGAGTCACTATTGAGCTCCCATTGCCATACACAGTGCAAATAGCACTCGCGTCTGTTCCCAGCAAGTACAGTGTATTGGACTGAAGAGGAGCTACTGTTCTTGTCACTTTCCTAAGAAGAGTTGAACTAGATATGTCCCGTGTGTGTAGGAAGCACAGTTCTTTTGTTCTGAGCAAGGTCCCTGTTCGGTCCCCTTAAGAAACATAGTAGAGTAGATGAGTGCTCTTTTCTCAAAAGCAGAGTGTGTTTCTTATAAGGCGAGCTAGTGTTTGTTTCCCAGTCAGAAATGGAGTTGTATCCCATGCAGTTTCTGGTCCTACAAGCAAGAGTTGTTTTCTGGTAAGGAAAGTCACTATTGCGCTCCCATTGCATTACACAGTGCAAATAGCACTCGCGTGTGTTCCCAGCAAGTACAGTGTATTGTACTGAAGAGGAGCTACTGTTCTTGTCAGGTTCCTAAGCAGAGTTGAACTAGATATGGCCCACATTTGTAGGAAGCACAGTTCTTTTCTTCTGAGCAAGCTAACTGTTCGGACCCCTTAGGAAACACAGTAGCGTAGAAGAGTGTTCTTTTCTCAAAAGCAGAGTGTGTTTCTTGTAAGGCGAGCTAGTGTTTGTTTCCAAGACAGAAATTGAGTTGAATCCCATGCAGTTTCTGGTCCTATGAGCAAGAGATGTTTTCTGGTAAGAAGAGTCACTATTGCGCTCCCATTGCCATATACAGTGCAAATAGCACTCGCGGCTGTTCCCAGCAAGTACAGTGTATTGGACTGAAGAGGATCTACTGTTCTTGTCCCTTTCCTAAGCAGAGTTGAACTAGATATGTCCCGTGTGTGTAGGAAGCACAGTTCTTTTGTTCTGAGCAAGGTCACTCTTCGGACCCAATAAGAAACACGGTAGAGTAGAAGAGTGCTCTTTACTAAAAAGCAGAGTGTGTTTCTTGTAAGGCGAGCCAGTGTTTGTGTCCCAGTCAGAAATGGAGTTGAATCCCATGCAGTTTCTGGTCCTACAAGCAAGAGTTGTTTTCTGGTAAGGAAAGTCACTATTGCGCTCCTATACCATTACACAGTGCAAATAGCACTCGCGTGTGTTCCCAGCAAGTACAGTGTATTAGACTGAAGAGGAGCTACTATTCTTGTCAGTTTCCTAAGCAGAGGTGAACAAGATATGGCCGTGGTGTAGGAAGCATAGTTCCTTTGTTCTGTGCAAGCTCTCTCTTCTGGCCCAATAGGAAACACAGTAGAGTAGAAGAGTGCTCTTTTCTCAAAAGCAGAGTGTGTATCTCGTAAGGCGAACTAGCGTTTGTTTCCCAGTCTTAAATGGAGTTGAATCACAGGCAGTTTGTGGTCCTACGAGCAAGAGTAGTTTCCTGGTAAGAAGAGTCACTATTGCGCTCCCATTGTCATACACAGGGCAAATAGCACTGGCATCTTTTCCCAGCATGTACAGTGTATTGGACTGAAAAGGAGCTACTGTTCTTGTCACTTTCCTAAGCAGAGTTGAACTAGATATGGCCCCTGTGTGTAGGAAGCACAGTTCTTTGGTTCTGAGCAAGCTCACTGTTCTGGCCCTATAGGAAACACAGAAGAGTAGAAGAGTGCTCTTTTCTCAAAAGCAGAGTGTGTTTCTTGTAAGGCGAGCTAGTGTTTTTTTCCCAGTCCTAAATGGAGATGAATCACATGCAGTTTCTGGTCCTACGAGCAAGAGTTGTTTTCTGGTAAGGAAAGTCACTATTGCGCTCCCATTGCATTACAAAGTGCAAATAGCACTCGTGTGTATTCCCAGCAAGTACAGTGTATTGGACTGAAGAGGAGATACTGTTGTTGTCAGTATCCTAAGCAGAGTTGAACTAGATATGGCCGTGTGTGTAGGAAGCACAGTTCTTTTGTTCTGTGCAAGCTCTCTCTTCTGGCCATATAGGAAACACAGTATAGTAGAAGAGTGCTCTTTTCTCAAAAGCAGAGTGTGTTTCTCATAAGGCTAGCTAGCATTTGTTTCCCAGTCCTAAATGGAGTTGAATCACATGCAGTTTCTGATCTTATGAGCAAGAGATGTTTCCTGGTAAAAAGTGTCACTATTGTGCTTTCATTGTCATACACAGGGCAAATAGCACTGGCATCTGTTCCCAGCATGTACAGTGTATTGGATTGAAAAGAAGCTACTGTTGTTGTCACTTTCCTAAGCAGAGTTGAACTAGATATGGCCCCTGTGTGTAGGAAGCACAGTTCTTTTGTTCTGAGCAAGCTCACTGTTCTGGCCCTATAGGAAACACAGTAGAGAAGAAGAGTGCTCTTTTCTCAAAAGCGGAGTGTGTTTCTTGTAAGGCGAGCTAGTGTTTGTTTCCCAGTCCTAAATGGAGTTGAATCACATGCAGTTTCTGGTCCTATGAGCAAGAGTTGTTTTCTTGTAAGGAAAGTCACTATTGTGCTCCCATTGCATTACACACTGCAAATAGGACTCGCGTGTGTTCCCAGCAAGTACAGTGTATTGGACTGAAGAGGATCTACTATTCTTGTCAGTTTGCTAAGCAGATTTGAACTGGATATGACCCGTGTGTGTAGGAGGCACAGTTCTTTTGTGCTGAGCAAGCTCACTGTTTGGACCCCATAGGAAACACAGTAGAGTAGAAGAGTGCTCTTTTCTCAAAAGCAGAGTGTGTTTCTTGTAAGGCGAGCTAGCGTTTGTTTCCCAGTCCTAAATGGAGTTGAGTCACATGCAGTTTCTGGTACTACGAGCAAGAGTTGTTTTCTGGTAAGAAGAGTCACTATTGCGCTCCCATTGCCATACACAGTGCAAATAGCACTCGTGTCTGTTCCCAGCAAGTACAGTGTATTGGACTGAAGAGGAGCTACTGTTCTTGTCACTTTCCTAAGCAGAGTTGAACTAGATATGTCCCCTGTGTGTAGGAAGCACAGTTCTTTTGTTCTGAGCAAGCTCACTGTTTGGACCCCATAGGAAACACAGTAGAGTAGAAGAGTGCTCTTTTCTCAAAAGCAGAGTGTGTTTCTTTTAAGGTGAGCTAGCGTTTGTTTCCCAGTCCTAAATGGAGTTGAATCACATGCAGTTTCTGGTCCTATGAGCAAGAGTTGTTTTCTGGTAAGAAGAGTCACTATTGCGCTCCCATTGTCATACACAGGGCAAATAGCACTGGCGTCTCCTCCCAGCATGTAAAGTGTATTGGACTGAAGAGGATCTACTGTTTTTTTCAGTTTCCTAAGCAGAATTGAACTAGATATGGCCCGTGTGTGTAGGAAGCACAGTTCTTTTGTTCTGAGCAAGCTCACTGTTCTGGCCCTATAGGAAACACAGTAGAGTAGAAGAGTGCTCTTTTCTCAAAAGCAGAGTGTGTTTCTTGTAAGGCGAGCTAGCGTTTGTTTCCCAGTCCTAAATGGAGTTGAGTCACATGCAGTTTCTGGTCCATTGAGCAAGAGTTGTTTTCTGGTAAGAAGAGTCACTATTGAGCTCCCATTGCCATACACAGTGCAAAAAGCACTCGCGTCTGTTCCCAGCAAGTACAGTGTATTGGACTGAAGAGGAGCTACTGTTCTTGTCACTTTCCTAAGAAGAGTTGAACTAGATATGTCCCGTGTGTGTAGGAAGCACAGTTCTTTTGTTCTGAGCAAGGTCCCTGTTCGGTCCCCTTAAGAAACATAGTAGAGTAGAAGAGTGCTCTTTTCTCAAAAGCAGAGTGTGTTTCTTATAAGGCGAGCTAGTGTTTGTTTCCCAGTCAGAAATGGAGTTGAATCCCATGCAGTTTCTGGTCCTACAAGCAAGAGTTGTTTTCTGGTAAGGAAAGTCACTATTGCGCTCCCATTGCATTACACAGTGCAAATAGCACTCGCGTGTGTTCCCAGCAAGTACAGTGTATTGTACTGAAGAGGAGCTACTGTTCTTGTCAGGTTCCTAAGCAGAGTTGAACTAGATATGGCCCACATTTGTAGGAAGCACAGTTCTTTTCTTCTGAGCAAGCTAACTGTTCGGACCCCTTAGGAAACACAGTAGCGTAGAAGAGTGTTCTTTTCTCAAAAGCAGAGTGTGTTTCTTGTAAGGCGAGCTAGTGTTTGTTTCCAAGACAGAAATTGAGTTGAATCCCATGCAGTTTCTGGTCCTATGAGCAAGAGATGTTTTCTGGTAAGAAGAGTCACTATTGCGCTCCCATTGCCATACACAGTGCAAATAGCACTCGCGTCTGTTCCCAGCAAGTACAGTGTATTGGACTGAAGAGGATCTACTGTTCTTGTCCCTTTCCTAAGCAGAGTTGAACTAGATATGTCCCGTGTGTGTAGGAAGCACAGTTCTTTTGTTCTGAGCAAAGTCACTCTTCGGACCCAATAAGAAACACAGTAGAGTAGAAGAGTGCTCTTTACTAAAAAGCAGAGTGTGTTTCTTGTAAGGCGAGCCAGTGTTTGTGTCCCAGTCAGAAATGGAGTTGAATCCCATGCAGTTTCTGGTCCTACAAGCAAGAGTTGTTTTCTGGTAAGGAAAGTCACTATTGCGCTCCTATACCATTACACAGTGCAAATAGCACTCGCGTGTGTTCCCAGCAAGTACAGTGTATTAGACTGAAGAGGAGCTACTATTCTTGTCAGTTTCCTAAGCAGAGGTGAACTAGATATGGCCGTGGTGTAGGAAGCATAGTTCTTTTGTTCTGTGCAAGCTCTCTCTTCTGGCCCAATAGGAAACACAGTAGAGTAGAAGAGTGCTCTTTTCTCAAAAGCAGAGTGTGTTTCTTGTAAGGCGAGCTAGCGTTTGTTTCCCAGTCCTAAATGGAGTTGAATCACATGCAGTTTCTGGTCCTTTGAGCAAGAGTTGTTTTCTGGTAAGAAGAGTCACTCTTGCGCTCCCATTGTCATACACAGGGCAAATAGCACTGGCGTCTCCTCCCAGGATGTACAGTGTATTGGACTGAAGAGGATCTACTGTTCTTGTCATTTTCCTATGTAGAATTGAACTAGATATGGCCCGTGTGTGTAGAAGCACAGTTCTTTTGTTCTGAGCAATCTCATTGTTCTGGCCTTATAGGAAACACAGTAGAGTAGAAGAGTGCTCTTTTCTCAAAAGCAGAGTGTGTTTCTTGTAAGGCGAGCTAGCGTTTGTTTCCCAGTCC
Source organism: Peromyscus eremicus (assembly GCF_949786415.1). Taxonomy (NCBI): domain Eukaryota; kingdom Metazoa; phylum Chordata; class Mammalia; order Rodentia; family Cricetidae; genus Peromyscus; species Peromyscus eremicus. Next base: position 143,852 of record NW_026734530.1, on the reverse strand, counting down.
TAAATGGAGTTGAGTCACATGCAGTTTCTGGTCCTACGAGCAAGAGTTGTTTTCTGGTAAGAAGAGTCAGTATTGAGCTCCCATTGCCATACACAGTGCAAATAGCACTTGCTTCTGTTCCCAGCAAGTACAGTGTATTGGACTGAAAAGGAGCTACTGTTCTTGTCAGTTTTCTAAGCAGAGTTGAACTAGATATGTCCCGTGTGTGTAGTAAGCATAGTTCTTTTGTTCTGAGCAAGCTCACTGTTCGGAACCCATAGCAAACACAGTAGAGTAGAAGAGTGCTCTTTTATCAAAAGCAGAGTGTGTTTCTTGTAAGACGAGCTTGCGTTTGTTTCCCAGTCCTAAATGGAGTTGAATCACATGCAGTTTCTGGTCCTATGCGCAAGAGTTGTTTTCTGTTAAGAAGAGTCACTATTGTGCTCCCATTGCCATACACAGTGCAAATAGAGCTCGATCTGTTCCCAGCAAGTACAGTGTATTAAACTGAAGAGGAGATACTGTTCTTGTTAGCTTCTTAAGCAGAGTTGAACTAGATATGGCCGGTGTGTGTAGGAAGCACAATTCTTTTGTTCTGAGCAAGCTCACTTTCTGGCCCCATAGGAAACACAGTAGATTAGAGGAGTGCTCTTTTCTCAAAAGCAGAGTGTGTTTCTCCTAAGGCGAGGTACCGTTTGTTTCCCAGTCCTAAATGGAGTTGAACCACATGCAGTTTCTGGTCCTATGAGCAAGAGTTGTTTTCTGGTAAGAAGAGTCACTATTGCGCTCCCATTGTCATACACAGGGCAAATAGCACTGGCGTCTCCTCCCAGGATGTACAGTGTATTGGACTGAAGAGGATCTACTGTTCTTTTCAGTTTCCTAAGCAGAATTGACCTAGATATGGCCCGTGTGTGTGGGAAGCACAGTTCTTTTGTTCTGAGCAATCTCACTGTTCTGGCCATATAGGAAACACAGTAGAGTAGAAGAGTGCTCTTTTCTCAAAAGCAGAGTGTGTTTCTTGTAAGGCGAGCTAGCGTTTGTTTCCCAGTCATAAATTGAGTTGAGTCACATGCAGTTTCTGGTCCTACGAGCAAGAGTTGTTTTCTGGTAAGAAGAGTCACTATTTCGCTCCCATTGCCATACACAGTGCAAATAGCACTCGCGTCTGTTCCCAGCAAGTACAGTGTATTGGACTGAAGAGGAGCTACTGTTCTTGTCAGTTTTCGAAGCAGAGTTGAACTAGATATGTCCCGTGTTTGTAGTAAGCATAGTTCTTTTGTTCTGAGCAAGCTCACTGTTCGGAACCCATAGGAAACACAATAGAGTAGAAGAGTGCTCTTTTCTCAAAAGCAGAGTGTGTTTCTTGTAAGACGAGCTAGCGTTTGTTTCCCAGTCCTAAATGGAGTTGAATCACATGCAGTTTGTGGTCCTACGAGCAAGAGTTGTTTTCTGGTAAGAAGAGTCACTATTTTGCTCCCATTGCCATACACAGTGCAAATAGAGCTCGATCTGTTCCCAGCAAGTACAGTGTATTAAACTGAAGAGGAGATACTGTTCTTGTTAGCTTCTTAAGCAGAGTTGAACTAGATATGGCCGGTGTGTGTAGCAAGCACAATTCTTTTGTTCTGAGCAAGCTCACTTTCTGGCCCTATAGGAAACACAGTGGATTAGAGGAGTGCTCTTTTCTCAAAAGCAAAGTGTGTTTCTCGTAAGGCGAGATAGCGTTTGTTTCCCAGTCCTAAATGGAGTTGAACCACATGCAGTTTCTGGTCCTATGAGCAAGAGTTGTTTTCTGGTAAGAAGAGTCACTATTGCGCTCCCATTGTCATACACAGGGCAAATAGCACTGGCGTCTCCTCCCAGGATGTACAGTGTATTGGACTGAAGAGGATCTACTGTTCTTTCCAGTTTCCTAAGCAGAATTGACCTAGATATGGCCCGTGTGTGTGGGAAGCACAGTTCTTTTGTTCTGAGCAAGCTCACTGTTCTGGCCCTATAGGAAACACAGTAGGGTAGAAGATTGCTCTTTTCTCAAAAGCAGAGTGTGTTTCTTGTAAGTCGAGCTAGCATTTGTTTCCCAGTTTTAAATGGAGTTGTGTCACATGCAGTTTCTTGTCCTATGAGCAAGAGTTGTTTTCTGGTAAGAAGAGTCACTATTTCTCTCCCATTGCCATACACAGTGCAAATACCACTCGCGTCTGTTCCCAGCAAGTACAGTGTATTGGACTGAAGAGGAGCTACTGTTCTTGTCAGTTTTCCTAGCAGAGTTGAACTAGATATGTCCCGTGTTTGTAGTAAGCATAGTTCTTTTTTTCTGAGCAAGCTCACTGTTCGGAACCCATAGGAAACACAATAGAGTAGAAGAGTGCTCTTTTCTCAAAAGCAGAGTGTGTTTCTTGTAAGACGAGCTAGCGTTTGTTTCCCAGTCCTAAATGGAGTTGAATCCCATGCAGTTTCTGGTCCTACGAGCAAGAGCTGTTTTCTGGTAAGAAGAGTCACTATTGTGCTCCCATTGCCATACACAGTGCAAATAGAGCTCGATCTGTTCCCAGCAAGTACAGTGTATTAAACTGAAGAGGAGTTACTGTTCTTGTTAGCTTCTTAAGCAGAGTTGAACTAGATATGGCCGGTGTGTGTAGGAAGCACAATTCTTTTGTTCTGAGCAAGCTCACTTTCTGGCCCTATAGGAAACACAGTGGATTAGAGGAGTGCTCTATTCTCAAAAGCAGAGTGTGTTTCTCGTAAGGCGAGGTAGCGTTTGTTTCCCAGTCCTAAATGGAGTTGAACCACATGCAGTTTCTGGTCCTATGAGCAAGAGTTGTTTTCTGGTAAGAAGAGTCACCTTTGCGCTCCCATTGTCATACACAGGGCAAATAGCACTGGCGTCTCCTCCCAGCATGTACAGTGTATTGGACTGAAGAGGATCTACTGTTCTTTTCAGTTTCCTAAGCAGAATTGACCTAGATAGGGCCCGTATGTATGGGAAGCACAGTTCTTTTGTTCTGAGCAATGTCACTGTTCTGAACCTACAGTAAACAGAGTAGAGTAGAAGAGTGTTCTTTTCTCAAAAGCAGAGTGTGTTTCTTGTAAGACGAGCTATCGTTTGTTTCCCAGTCCTAAATGGAGTTGAATCACATGCAGTTTCTGGTACTGTGAGCAAGAGTTGTTTTCTGGTAAGAAGAGTCACTATTGTGCTCCCATTGCATAACACAGTGTAAATAGAGCTCGATCTGTTCCCAGGAAGTACAGTGTATTAAACTGAAGAGGAGATACTGTTCTTGTTAGCTTCTTAAGCAGAGTTGAACTAGATATGGCCGGTGTGTGTAGGAAGCACAATTCTTTTGTTCTGAGCAAGCTCACTTTCTGGCCCTATAGGAAACACAGTAGATTAGAGGAGTGCTCTTTTCTCAAAAGCAGAGTGTGTTTCTCGTAAGGCGAGGTAGCGTTTGTTTCCCAGTTCTAAATGGAGTTGAACCACATGCAGTTTCTGGTCCTATGAGCAAGAGTTGTTTTCTGGTAAGAAGAGTCACTATTGCGCTCCCATTGTCATACACAGGGCAAATAGCACTGGCGTCTCCTCCCAGCATGTACAGTGTATTGGACTGAAGAGGATCTGCTGCTCTTTTCAGTTTCCTAAGCAGAATTGACCTAGATATGGCCCGTGTGTGTGGGAAGCACAGTTCTTTTGTTCTGAGCAAGCTCACTGTTCTGGCCCTATAGGAAACACAGTAGGGTAGAAGATTGCTCTTTTCTCAAAAGCAGAGTGTGTTTCTTGTAAGGCGAGCTAGTGTTTGTTTCCAAGTCAGAAATTGAGTTGAATCCCATGCAGTTTCTGGTCCTATGAGCAAGAGTTGTTTTCTGGTAAGGAAAGTCACTATTGTGCTCCCATTGCATTACACACTGCAAATAGGACTCGCGTGTGTTCCCAGCAATTACAGTGTTTGGACTGAAGAGGAACTACTATTCTTGTCAGTTTGCTAAGCAGAGTTGAACTGGGTATGGCCCGTGTGTGTAGGAAGCACAGTTCTTTCTTCTGAGCAAGCTCACTGTTCGGACCCCATAGGAAACACAGTAGAGTAGAAGAGTGCTCTTTTCTCAAAAGCAGAGTGTGTTTCTTGTAAGGCGAGCTAGTGTTTGTTTCCAAGTCAGAAATTGAGTTGAATCCCATGCAGTTTCTGGTCCTATGAGCAAGAGTTGTTTTCTGGTAAGAAGAGTCACTATTGAGCTCCTATTGCCATACACAGTGCAAATAGCACTCGCGTCTGTTCCCAGCAAGTACAGTGTATTGGACTGAAGAGGAGTTACTGTTCTTGTCAGTTTCCTATGCAGAGTTGAACCAGATATGGCCATGTGTGTAGGAAGCACAGTTCTTTTGTTCTGAGCAAGCTTTTTCTTCTGGCCCTATAGGAAACACAGGAGAGTAGAAGAGTGCTCTTTTATCAAAAGCAGAGTGTGTTTCTTGTAAGGCGAGCTAGCGTTTGTTTCCCAGTCCAAAATGGAGTTGAGTCACATGCAGTTTCTGGTCAAACGAGCAAGAGTTGTTTTCTGGTAAGAAGAGTCACTATTGAGCTCCTATTGCCATACACAGTGCAAATAGCACTCGCGTCTGTTCCCAGCAAGTACAGTGTATTGGACTGAAGAGGAGCTGCTGTTCTTGTCAGTTTCCTAAGCCGAGTTGAACTAGATATGGCCCGTGTGTGTAGGAAGCCCAGTTCTTTTCTTCGGAGCTAGCTAACCTTTCGGACCGCATAGGAAACACAGTAGAGTAGAAGAGTGCTCTTTTCTCAAAAGCAGAGTGTGTTTCTTGTAAGGAGAGCTAGTGTTTGTTTCCAAGTCAGAAATTGAGTTGAATCTCATGCAGTTTCTGGTCCTGTGAGTAAGAGTTGTTTTCTGGTAAGGAAAGTCACTATTGTGCTCCCATTGCATTACACACTGCAAATAGGACTCGCGTGTGTTCCCAGCAATTACAGTGTTTGGACTGAAGAGGATCTACTATTCTTGTCAGTTTGCTAAGCAGAGTTGAACTGGGTATGGCCCGTGTGTGTAGGAAGCACAGTTCTTTCTTCTGAGCAAGCTCACTGTTCGGACCCCATAGGAAACACAGTAGAGTAGAAGAGTGCTCTTTTCTCAAAAGCAGAGTGTGTTTCTTGTAAGGCGAGCGAGCGATTGTTTCCCAGTCTTAAATGGAGTTGAATCACATGCAGTTTCTGGTCCTATGAGCAAGAGTTGTTTTCTGGTAGGAAGATGCACTATTGCGCTCCCATTGTCATACACAGGGCAAATAGCACTGGCGTCTCCTCCCAGCAAGTGCAGTGTATTGGACTAAAGAGGAGCTACTGTTCTTTTCAGTTTCCTAAGCAGAATTGAACTAGATGTGTCCCGTGTGTGTAGGAAGCAAAGTTCTTTTGTTCTGAGCAAGCTCACTGTTCTGGCCCTATAGGAAACACAGTAGAGTAGAAGAGTGCTCTTTTCTCAAAAGCAGAGTGTGTTTCTTGTAAGGCGAGCGAGTGTTTGTTTCCCAGTCAGAAATGGAGTTGAATCCCATGCAGTTTCTGGTCCTACAAGCAAGAGTTGTTTTCTGGTAAGGAAAGTCACTATTACGCTCCCATTCCATTACACAGTGCAAATAGCACTCGCGTGTGTTCCCAGCAAGTACAGTGTATTGGACTGAAGAGAAGCTACTGTTCTTGTCAGTATCCTAAGCAGAGTTGAACTATATATGTCCCGTGTGTAGGAAGCACAGTTCTTTTCTTCTGAGCAAGCTAACTGTTCAAACCCCATAGGAAACACAGTAGAGTAGAAGAGTGCTCTTTTCTCAAAAGCAGAGTGTGTTTCTTGTAAGGCTAGCTAGTGTTTGTTTCCCAGTCAGAAATTGAGTTGAATCCCATGCAGTTTCTGGTCCTATGAGCAAGAGTTGTTTTCTGGTAAGAAGAGTCACTATTGAGCTCCTATTGCCATACACAGTGCAAATAGCACTCGCGTCTGTTCCCAGCAAGAACAGTGTATTGGACTGAAGAGGAGTTACTGTTCTTGTCAGTTTCCTATGCAGAGTTGAAAGAGATATGACCGTGTGTGTAGGAAGCACAGTTCTTTTGTTTTGAGCAAGCTTTCTCTTCTGGCCCTATAGGAAACACAGGAGAGTAGAAGAGTGCTCTTTTATCAAAAGCAGAGTGTGTTTCTTGTAAGGCGAGCTAGCGTTTGTTTCCCAGTCCAAAATGGAGTTGAGTCACATGCAGTTTCTGGTCCTAAGAGCAAGAGTTGTTTTCTGGTAAGAAGAGTCACTATTGAGCTCCTATTGCCATACACAGTGCAAATAGCACTCGCGTGTGTTCCCAGCAATTACAGTGTTTGGACTGAAGAGGGTCTACTATTCTTGTCAGTTTGCTAAGCAAAGTTGAACTGGGTATGGCCCGTGTGTGTAGGAAGCACAGTTCTTTCTTCTGAGCAAGCTCACTGTTCGGACCCCATAGGAAACACAGTAGAGTTGAAGAGTGCTCTTTTCTCAAAAGCAGAGTGTGTTTCTTGTAAGGCGAGCTAGCGATTGTTTCCCAGTCTTAAATGGAGTTGAATCACATGCAGTTTCTGGTCCTATGAGCAAGAGTTGTTTTCTGGTAGGAAGAGTCACTATTGCGCTCCCATTGTCATACACAGGGCAAATAGCACTGGCGTCTCCTCCCAGCATGTGCAGTGTATTGGACTGAAGAGGATCTACTGTTCTTTTCAGTTTCCTAAGCAGAATTGAACTAGATGTGGCCCGTGTGTGTAGGAAGCAAAGTTCTTTTGTTCTGAGCAAGCTCACTGTTCTGGCCCTATAGGAAACACAGTAGAGTAGAAGAGTGCTCTTTTCTCAAAAGCAGAGTGTGTTTCTTGTAAGGCGAGCCAGTGTTTGTTTCCCAGTCAGAAATGGAGTTGAATCCAATGCAGTTTCTGGTCCTACAAGCAAGAGTTGTTTTCTGGTAAGGAAAGTCACTATTGCGCTCCCATTGCATTATTCAGTGCAAATAGCACTCGCGTGTGTTAGCAGCAAGTACAGTGTATTGGACTGAAGAGGAGCTACTGTTCTTGTCAGGTTCCTAAGCAGAGTTGAACTAGATATGGTCCGTGTGTGTAGGAAGCACAGTACTTTTCTTCTGAGCAAGCTAACTGTTCGGACCCCATAGGAAACACAGTAGACTAGAAGAGTGCTCTTTTCTCAAAAGAAGAGTGAGTTTCTTGTAAGGCGAGCTAGTGTTTGTTTCCAAGTCAGAAATTGAGTTGAATCCCATGCAGTTTCTGGTCCTACGAGCAAGAGTTGTTTTCTGGTAAGAAGAGTCACTAATGCGCTCCCATTGCAATACACAGTGCAAATAGCACTCGCGTCTGTTCCCAGCAAGTACAGTGTATTTGACTGAAGAGGATCTACTGTTCTTGTCTGTTTCCTAAGCAGAGTTGAACTAGATATGGCCGTGTGTGTAGGAAGCACAGTTCTTTTGTTCTGTGCAAGCTCTCTCTTCTGGCCCTATAGGAAACACAGTAGAGTAGAAGAGTGCTCTTCTCTCAAAAGCAGAGTGTGTTTCTTGTAAGTAGGGCTAGCGTTTGTTTCCCAGTCCTAAATGGAGTTGAGTCACATGCAGTTTCTGGGCCTACGAGCAAGAGTTGTTTTCTGGTAAGAAGAGTCACTATTGTGCTCCCATTGTCATACACTGGGCAAATAGCACCTGCGTCACCTCCCAGCATGTACAGTGTATTGGACTGAAGAGGATCTACTATTCTTTTCAGTTTCCTAAGCAGAATTGAACTAGACATGGCCCGTGTGGGTAGGAAGCACAGTTCTTTTGTTCTGAGCAAGCTCACTGTTCTGGCCCTATAGGAAACACATTAGAGTAGAAGAGTGCTCTTTTCTCAAAAGCAGAGTGTGTTTCTTGTAAGGCGAGCTAGCATTTGTTTCCCAGTCCTAAATGGAGTTGAGTCACATGCAGTTTCTGGTCCTACGTGCAACAGTAGTTTTCTGGTAAGAAGAGTCACTATTGTGCTCCCATTGTCATTCACAGGGCAAAAAGCACTGGCATCTGCTCCCAGCATGTACAGTGTATTGAACTGAAGAGGATCTACTTTTCTTTTCAGTTTCCTAAGCAGAATTGGACTAGATATTGCCCCTGTGTGTAGGAAGCACAGTTCTTTTGTTCTGAGCAAGCTCACTGTTCTGCCCTATAGGAAACACATTAGAGTAGAAGAGTGCTCTTTCCTCAAAAGCAGAGTGTGTTTCTTGTAAGGCGAGCTAGCGTTTTTTCCCAGTCATAAATGGAGTTGAGTCACATGCAGTTTCTGGTCCTATGAGCAAGAGTTGTTTTCTGGTAACAAGAGTCACTATTTCTCTCCCATTGCCATACTCAGTGCAAATAGCACTCACGTCTGTTCCCAGCAAGTACAGTGTATTGGACAGAAGAGGATCTACTGTCTTGTCACTTTCCTAAGCAGAGTTGAACTAGATATGTCCCCTGTGTGTAGGAAGCACAGTTCTTTTGTTCTGAGCAAGCTCACTGTTCTGGCCCTATAGGAAACACAGTAGAGTAGAAGAGTGCTCTTTTCTCAAAAGCAGAGTGTGTTTCTTGTAAGGCGAGCTAGCGTTTGTTTCCCAGTCCTAAATGGAGTTGAATCCCATGCAGTTTCTGGTCCTACGAGCAAGAGTTGTTTTCTTGTAAGGAAAGTCACTATTGTGCTCCCATTGTCATACACAGGGCAAATAGCACTGGCGTCTCCTCCCAGGATGTACAGTGTATTGGACTGAAGAGGATCTACTGTTCTTTTCAGTTTCGTAAGCAGAACTGACCTAGATATGGCCCGTGTGTGTGGGAAGCACAGTTCTTTTCTTCTGAGCAATCTCACTGTTCTGGCCCTATAGGAAACACAGTAGAGTAGAAGAGTGCTCTTTTCTCAAAAGCAGAGTGTGTTTCTTGTAAGGCGAGCTAGCGTTTTTTTCCCAGTCCTAAATGGAGTTGAGTCACATGCAGTTTCTGGTCCTACGAGCAAGAGTTGTTTTCTGGTAAGAAGAGTCACTATTTCTCTCCCATTGCCATACACAGTGCAAATAGCACTCGCGTCTGTTCCCAGCAAGTACAGTGTATTGGACTGAAAAGGAGCTACTGTTCTTGTCAGCTTTCTAAGCTGAGTTGAACTAGATATGTCCCGTGTGTGTATTAAGCATAGTTCTTTTGTTCTGAGAAAGCTCACTGTTCGGAACCCATAGGAAACACAATAGAGTAGAAGAGTGCTCTTTTCTCAAAAGCAGAGTGTGTTTCTTGTAAGGCGAGCTAGCGTTTGTTTTCCAGTCCTAAATGGAGTTGAATCACATGCAGTTTCTGGTCCTACGAGCAAGAGTTGTTTTCTTGTAAGAAGAGTCACTATTGTGCTCCCATTGCCATACACAGTGCAAATAGAGCTCGATCTGTTCCCAGCAAGTACAGTGTATTAAACTGAAGAGGAGATACTGTTCTTGTTAGCTTCTTAAGCAGAGTTGAACTAGATATGGCCTGTGTGTGTAGGAAGCACAATTCTTTTGTTCTGAGCAAGCTCACTTTCTGGCCCTATAGGAAACACAGTGGATTAGAGGAGTACTCTTTTCTCAAAAGCAGAGTGTGTTTCTCGTAAGGCGAGGTAGCGTTTGTTTCCCAGTCCTAAATGGATTTGAACCACATGCAGTTTCTGGTCCTATGAGCAAGAGTTGTTTTCTGGTAAGAAGAGTCACTATTGCGCTCCCATTGTCATACACAGGGCAAATAGCACTGGCGTCTCCTCCCAGCATGTACAGTGTATTGGACTGAAGAGGATCTACTGTTCTTTTCAGTTTCCTAAGCAGAATTGACCTAGATATGGCCCGTATGTGTGGGAAGCACAGTTCTTTTGTTCTGAGCAATCTCACTGTTCTGACCCTATAGGAAACAGAGTAGAGTAGAAGAGTGTTCTTTTCTCAAAAGCAGAGTGTGTTTCTTGTAAGGCGAGCTAGCGTTTGTTTCCCAGTCATAAATGGAGTAGAATCACATGCAGTTTCTGGTCCTACGAGCAAGAGTTGTTTTCTGGTAAGAAGAATCACTATTTCTCTCCCATTGCCATACACAGTGCAAATAGCACTCGCGTCTGTTCCCAGCAAGTACAGTGTATTGGACTGAAAAGGAGCTACTGTTCTTGTCAGTTTTCTAAGCTGAGTTGAACTAGATATGTCCCGTGTGTGTATTAAGCATAGTTCTTTTGTTCTGAGCAAGCTCACTGTTCGGAACCCATAGGAAACACAATAGAGTAGAAGAGTGCTCTTTTCTCAAAAGCAGAGTGTGTTTCTTGTAAGACGAGCTAGCGTTTGTTTTCCAGTCCTAAATGGAGTTGAATCACATGCAGTTTCTGGTCCTACGAGCAAGAGTTGTTTTCTGGTAAGAAGAGACACTATTGTGCTCCCATTGCCATACACAGTCCAAATACAGCTCGATCTGTTCCCAGGAAGTACAGTGTATTAAACTGAAGAGGAGATACTGTTCTTGTTAGCTTCTTAAGCAGAGTTGAACTAGATATGGCCGGTGTGTGTAGGAAGCACAATTCTTTTGTTCTGAGCAAGCTCACTTTCTGGCCCTATAGGAAACACAGTAGATTAGAAGAGTGCTCTTTTCTCAAAAGCAGAGTGTGTTTCTCGTAAGGCGAGGTAGCGTTTTTTTCACACTTCTAAATGGAGTTGAACCACATGCAGTTTCTGGTCCTATGAGCAAAAGTTGTTTTCTGGTAAGAAGAGTCACTATTGCGCTCCCATTGTCATACACAGGGCAAATAGCACTGGCGTCTCCTCCCAGCATGTACAGTGTATTGGACTGAAGAGGATCTACTGTTCTTTTCATTTTCCTAAGCAGAATTGACCTAGATATGGCCCGTGTGTGTGGGAAGCACAGTTCTTTTGTTCTGAGCAAGCTCACTGTTCTGACCCTTTAGGAAACACAGTAGGGTAGAAGATTGCTCTTTTCTCAAAAGCAGAGTGTGTTACTTGTAAGTCGAGCTAGCATTTGTTTCCCAGTTTTAAATGGAGTTGTGTCACATGCAGTTTCTTGTCCTACGAGCAAGAGTTGTTTTCTGGTAAGAAGAGTCACTATTGAGCTCCCATTGCCATACACAGTGCAAGTAGCACTCCCGTCTGTTCCCAGCAAGTACAGTGTATTGGACTGAAGAGGAGCTACTGTTCTTGTCAGTTTCCTAAGCAGATTTGAACTAGATATGGCCGTGTGTGTAGGAAGCACAGTTCTTTTGTTCTGTGTAAGCTCTCTCTTCTGGCCCTATAGGAAACACAGTAGAGTAGAAGTGTGCTCTTTTCTCAAAAGCAGAGTGTGTTTCTTGTAATGCGAGCTAGTGATTGTTTCCCAGTCCTAAATGGAGTTGAATCACATGCAGTTTCTGATCCTACGAGCAAGAGATGTTTCCTGGTAAGAAGAGTCACTATTGCGCTCCCATTGTCATACACAGGGCAAATAGCACTTGCATCTGATCCCTGCATGTACAGTGTATTTTACTGAAGAGGAGCTACTGTTCTTGTCACTTTCCTTAGCAGAGTTGAACTAGATATGGCCCCTCTGTGTGGGAAGCACAGTTATTTTGTTCTGAGCAAGCTCGCTGTTCTGGCTCTATAGGAAACACAGTAGAGTAGAAGAGTGCTCTTTTCTCAAATGCAGAGTGTGTTTCTTGTAAGGCGAGCTAGTGTTTGTTTCCCAGGCCTAAATGGAGTTGAATCCCATGCAGTTTCTTGTCCTACGAGCAAGAGATGTTTTCTGGTAAGGAAAGTCACTATTGTGCTCCCATTGCATTACAGAGTGCAAATAGGGCTCATGTGTGTTCCCAGCAAGTACAGTGTATTAGACTGAAGAGGAGCTACTATTCTTGTCAGTTAACTAAGCAGAGATGAACTGGATATGGCCTGTGTGTGTAGGAAGCACAGTTCTTTTGTTCTGAGCAAGCTCACTGTTCGGACCGCATAGGAAACACAGTAGAGTAGAAGAGTGCTCTTTTCTCAAAAGCAGAGTGTGTTTCTTGTAAGGCGAGCTAGCGTTTGTTTCCCAGTCCTAAATGGAGTTGAATCACATGCAGTTTCTGGTCCTACGAGCAAGAGTTGTTTTCTTGTAAGAAGAGTCACTCTTGCGTTCCCATTGTCATACACAGGGCAAATATCACTGGCGTCTCCTCCCAGGATGTACAGTGTATTGGACTGAAGAGGATCTACTGTTCTTGTCGGTTTCATATGCAGAATTGAACTAGATATGTCACGTGTGTGTAGGAAGCACAGTTCTTTTGTTCTGAGCAATCTCAATGTTCTGGCCCTATAGGAAACACAGTAGAGTAGAAGAGTGCTCTTTTCTCAAAAGCAGAGTGTGTTTCTTGTAAGGCGAGCTAGCGTTTGTTTCCCAGTCCTAAATGGAGTTGAGGCACATGCAGTTTCTGGTCCTACGAGCAAGAGTTGTTTTCTGGTAAGAAGAGTCACTATTTCTCTCCCATTGCCATACATAGTGCAAATAGCACTCTCGTCTGTTCCCAGCAAGTACAGTGTATTGGACTGAAGAGGAGCTACTGTTCTTGTCAGTTTCCTAAGAGGAGTTGAACAAGATATGGCCCGTTTGTGTAGGAAGCACAGTTCTTTTGTTCTGAGCAAGCTGACTGCTCCGACTTCATAGGAAACACAGTAGAGTAGAAGAGTGCTATTTTCTCAAAAGCAGAGTGTGTTTCTTGTAAGGCAACCTAGCGTTTGTTTGCCAGTCCTAAATGGAGTTGAGTCACATGCAGTTTTTGGTCCTAGGAGCAAGAGTTTTTTTCTGGTAAGAAGAGTCACTATGGAGCTCTCATTGCCATACACAGTGCAAATAGCACTCGCGTCTGTTCCCAGCAAGTACAGTGTATTGGACTGAAGAGGAGCTACTGTTCTTGTCAGTTTCCTAAGCAGAGTTGAACTAGATATGGAGGTGTGTGTAGGAAGCACAGTTCTTTTGTTCTGTGCAAGCTCTCTCTTCTGGCCATAAAGGAAACACAGTAGAGTAGAAGAGTGCTCTTTTCTCAAAAGCAGAGTGTGTTTCTCGTAAGGCAAGCTAGCGTTTGTTTCTCAGTCCTAAATGGAGTTGAATCACATGCAGTTTCTTATCCTACGAGCAAGAGATGTTTCCTGGTAAAAAGAGTCACTATTGCGCTCCCATTGTCATACACAGTGCAAATAGCACTCGCGTCTGTTCCCAGCAAGGACAGTGTATTGGACTGAAGAGGAGCTACTCTTCTTGTCACTTTCCTAAGCAGAGTTGAACTAGATATGTCCCGTGTGTGTAGGAAGCACAGTTCTTTTGTTCTGAGCAAGCACACTGTTCGGACACCATAAGAAACACAGTAGAGTAGAAGAGTGCTCTTTACTAAAAATAGAGTGTGTTTCTTGTAAGGCGAGCCAGTGTTTGTTTTCCAGTCAGAAATGGAGTTGAATCCCATGCAGTTTCTGGTCCTACAAGCAAGAGTTGTTTTCTGGTAAGGAAAGTCACTATTGCGCTCCCATTCCATTACACAGTGCAAATAGCACTCGCGTGTGTTCCCAGCAAGTACAGTGTATTGGACTGAAGAGAAGCTACTGTTCTTGTCAGTATCCTAAGCAGAGTTGAACTATATATGTCCCGTGTGTGTAGGAAGCACAGTTCTTTTCTTCTGAGCAAGCTAACTGTTCAAACCCCATAGGAAACACAGTAGAGTAGAAGAGTGCTCTTTTCTCAAAAGCAGAGTGTGTTTCTTGTAAGGCGAGCTAGTGTTTGTTTCCAAGTCAGAAATTGAGTTGAATCCCATGCAGTTTCTGGTCCTATGAGCAAGAGTTGTTTTCTGGTAAGGAAAGTCACTATTGTGCTCCCATTGCATTACACACTGCAAATAGGACTCGCGTGTGTTCCCAGCAATTACAGTGTTTGGACTGAAGAGGATCTACTATTCTTGTCAGTTTGCTAAGCAGAGTGGAACTGGGTATGGCCCGTGTGTGTAGGAAGCACAGTTCTTTCTTCTGAGCAAGCTCACTGTTCGGACCCCATAGGAAACACAGTAGAGTAGAAGAGTGCTCTTTTCTCAAAAGCAGAGTGTGTTTCTTGTAAGGCGAGCTAGCGATTGTTTCCCAGTCTTAAATGGAGTTGAATTACATGCAGTTTCTGGTCCTATTTGCAAGAGTTGTTTTCTGGTAGGAAGAGTCACTATTGCGCTCCCATTGTCATACACAGGGCAAATAGCACTGGCGTCTCCTCCCAGCATGTACAGTGTATTGGACTGAAGGGGATCTACTGTTCTTGTCTGTTTCCTAAGCAGAGTTGAACTAGATATGGCCCGTGTGTGTAGGAAGCAAAGTTCTTTTGTTCTGAGCAAGCTCACTGTTCTGGCCCTATAGGAAAAACAGTAGAGTAGAAGAGTGCTCTTCTCTCAAAAGCAGAGTGTGTTTCTTGTAATTAAGGCTAGTGTTTGTTTCCCAGTCCTAAATGGAGTTGAGTCACATGCAGTTTCTGGTCCTATGAGCAAGAGTTGTTTTCTGGTAAGAAGAGTCACTATTGTGCTCCCATTGTCATACACAGGGCAAATAGCACCTGCGTCACCTCCCAGCATGTACAGTGTATTGGACTGAAGAGGATCTACTATTCTTTTCAGTTTCCTAAGCAGAATTGAACTAGACATGGCCCGTGTGTGTAGGAAGCACAGTTCTTATGTTCTGAGCAAGCTCACTGTTCTGGCCCTATAGGAAACACAGTAGAGTAGAAGAGTGCTCTTTTCTCAAAAGCAGAGTGTGTTTCTTGTAAGGCGAGCTAGTGTTTGTTTCCCAGTCCTAAATGGAGTTGAGTCACATGCAGTTTCTGGTCCTACGAGCAAGAGTAGTTTTCTGGTAAGAAGAGTCACTATTGTGCTCCCATTGTCATTCACAGGGCAAAAAGCACTGGCATCTGCTCCCAGCATGTACAGTGTATTGAACTGAAGAGGATCTACTTTTCTTTTCAGTTTCCTAAGCAGAATTGGACTAGATATTGCCCCTGTGTGTAGGAAGCACAGTTCTTTTGTTCTGAGCAAGCTCACTGTTCTGCCCTATAGGAAACACAGTAGAGTAGAAGAGTGCTCTTTCCTCAAAAGCAGAGTGTGTTTCTTGTAAGGTGAGCTAGCGTTTTTTTCCAAGTCCTAAATGGAGTTGAGTCTCATGCAGTATCTGGTCCTGGGAGCAAGAGTTGTTTTCTGGTAAGAAGAGTCACTATTTCTCTCCCATTGCCATACTCAGTGCAAATAGCACTCGCGTCTGTTCCCAGCAAGTACAGTGTATTGGACTGAAGAGGATCTACTGTCTTGTCAGTTTCCTTAGCAGAGTTGAACTAGATATATCCCGTGTGTGTAGGAAACACAGTTCTTTTGTTCTGAGCAAGCTCACTGTTCGGACCCCATAGGAAACACAGTAGAGTAGAAGAGTGCTCTTTTCTCAAAAACAGAGTGTGTTCCTTGTAAGTCGAGCTAGCATTTGTTTCCCAGTTTTAAATGGAGTTGAGTCACATGCAGTTTCTGGTCCTACGAGCAAGGGTTGTTTTCTGGTAAGAAGAGTCACTATTGAGCTCCAATAGTCATACACAGTGCAAATAGCACTCGCGTCTGTTCCCAGCAAGTACAGTTTTGGACTGAAGAGGAGCTACTGTTCTTGTCAGTTTCCTAAGTAGAGTTGAACTAGATATGGCCGTGTGTGTAGGAAGCACAGTTCTTTTGTTCTGTGCAAGCTCTCTCTTCTGGCCATAAAGGAAACACAGTAGAGTAGAAGAGTGCTCTTTTCTCAAAAGCAGAGTGTGTTTCTTTTAAGGTGAGCTAGCGTTTGTTTCTCAGTCCTAAATGGAGTTGAATCACATGCAGTTTTTTATCCTAAGAGCAAGAGATGTTTCCTGGTAAAAAGAGTCACTATTGCGCTCCCATTGTCATACACAGTGCAAATAGCACTGGCGTCTGTTCCCAGCATATACAGTGTATTGGACTGAAGAGGAGCTACTCTTCTTGTCACTTTCCTAAGCAGAGTTGAACTAGATATGTCCCGTGTGTGTAGAAAGCACAGTTCTTTTGTTCTGAGCAAGCTCACTGTTTGGACACCATAAGAAACACAGTAGAGTAGAAGAGTGCTCTTTACTAAAAATAGAGTGTGTTTCTTGTAAGGCGAGCCAGTGTTTGTTTCCCAGTCAGAAATGGAGTTGAATCCCATGCAGTTTCTGGTCCTACAAGCAAGAGTTGTTTTCTGGTAAGGAAAGTCACTATTGCGCTCCCATTCCATTACACAGTGCAAATAGCACTCGCGTGTGTTCCCAGCAAGTACAGTGTATTGGACTGAAGAGAAGCTACTGTTCTTGTCAGTATCCTAAGCAGAGTTGAACTATATATGTCCCGTGTGTGTAGGAAGCACAGTTCTTTTCTTCTGAGCAAGCTAACTGTTCAAACCACATAGGAAACACAGTAGAGTAGAAAAGTGCTCTTTTCTCAAAAGCAGAGTTTGTTTCTTGTAAGGCGAGCTAGTGTTTGTTTCCAAGTCAGAAACGAAGTTGAATCCCATGCAGTTTCTGGTCCTATGAGCAAGAGTTGTTTTCTGGTAAGAAGAGTCACTATTGAGCTCCTATTGCCATACACAGTGCAAATAGCACTCGCGTCTGTTCCCAGCAAGTACAGTGTATTGGACTGAAGAGGAGTTACTGTTCTTGTCAGTTTCCTATGCAGAGTTGAACTAGATACGGCCGTGTGTGTAAAAAGTACAGTTCTTTTGTTCTGAGCAAGCTTTCTCTTCTGGCCCTATAGGAAACACAGGAGAGTAGAAGAGTGCTCTTTTATCAAAAGCAGAGTGTGTTTCTTGTAAGGCGAGCTAGCGTTTGTTTCCCAGTCCAAAATGGAGTTGAGTCACATGCAGTTTCTGGTCCTACGAGCAAGAGATGTTTTCTGGTAAGAAGAGTCACTATTGAGCTCCTATTGCCATACACAGTGCAAATAGCACTCGCGTCTGTTCCCAGCAAGTACAGTGTATTGGACTGAAGAGGAGCTGCTGTTCTTGTCAGTTTCCTAAGCCGAGTTGAACTAGATATGGCCCGTGTGTGTAGGAAGCACAGTTCTTTTCTTCTGAGCAAGCTAACTGTTCGGACCCCATAGGAAACACAGTAGAGTAGAAGAGTGCTCTTTTCTCAAAAGCAGAGTGTGTTTCTTGTAAGGCGAGCTAGTGTTTGTTTCCAAGTCAGAAATTGAGTTGAATCCCATGCAGTTTCTGTTCCTATGAGCAAGAGTTGTTTTCTGGTAAGGAAAGTCACTATTGTGCTCCCATTGCATTACACACTGCAAATAGGACTCGCGTGTGTTCCCAGCAATTACAGTGTTTGGACTGAAGAGGATCTACTATTCTTGTCAGTTTGCTAAGCAGAGTTGAACTGGGTATGGCCCGTGTGTGTAGGAAGCACAGTTCTTTCTTCTGAGCAAGCTCACTGTTCGGACCCCATAGGAAACACAGTAGAGTAGAAGAGTGCTCTTTTCTCAAAAGCAGAGTGTGTTTCTTGTAAGGCGAGCTAGCGATTGTTTCCCAGTCTTAAATGGAGTTGAATCACATGCAGTTTCTGGTCCTATGAGCAAGAGTTGTTTTCTGGTAAGAAGAGTCACTATTGCGCTCCCATTGTCATACACAGGGCAAATAGCACTGGCGTCTCCTCCCAGCATGTACAGTGTATTGGACTGAAGAGGATCTACTGTTCTTTTCAGTTTCCTAAGCAGAATTGAACTAGATGTGGCCCGTTTGTGTAGGAAGCAAAGTTCTTTTGTTCTGAGCAAGCTCACTGTTCTGGAACTATAGGAAAAACAGTAGAGTAGAAGAGTGCTCTTTTCTCAAAAGCAGAGTGTGTTTCTTGTAAGGCGAGCCAGTGTTTGTTTCCCAGTCAGAAATGGAGTTGAATCCAATGCAGTTTCTGGTCCTACAAGCAAGAGTTGTTTTCTGGTAAGGAAAGTCACTATTGTGCTCCCATTGCATTATTCAGTGCTAATAGCACTTGCGTGTGTTAGCAGCAAGTACAGTGTATTGGACTGAAGAGGAGCTACTGTTCTTGTCAGGTTCCTAAGCAGAGTTGAACTAGATATGGTCCGTGTGTGTAGGAAGCACAGTACTTTTCTTCTGAGCAAGCTAACTGTTCGGACCCCATAGGAAACACAGTAGACTAGAAGAGTGCTCTTTTCTCAAAAGAAGAGTGAGTTTCTTGTAAGGCAATCTAGTGTTTGTTTCCAAGTCAGAAATTGAGTTGAATCCCATGCAGTTTCTGGTCCTACGAGCAAGAGTTGTTTTCTGGTAAGAAGAGTCACTAATGCGCTCCCATTGCAATACACAGTGCAAAAAGCACTCGCGTCTGTTCCCAGCAAGTACAGTGTATTGGACTGAAGAGGATCTACTGTTCTTGTCTGTTTCCTAAGCAGAGTTGAACTAGATATGGCCGTGTGTGTAGGAAGCACAGTTCTTTTGTTCTGTGCAAGCTCTCTCTTCTGGCCCTATAGGAAACACAGAAGAGTAGAAGAGTGCTCTTCTCTCAAAACCAGAGTGTGTTTCTTGTAAGTAGAGCTAGCGTTTGTTTCCCAGTCCTAAATGGAGTTGAGTCACATGCTGTTTCTGGTCCTACGAGCAAGAGTTGCTTTCTGGTAAGAAGAGTCACTATTGTGCTCCCATTGTCATACACAGGGCAAATAGCACCTGCGTCACCTCCCAGCATGTACAGTGTATTGGTCTGAAGAGGATCTACTATTCTTTTCAGTTTCCTAAGCAGAATTGAACTAGACATGGCCCGTGTGTGTAGGAAGCACAGTTCTTATGTTCTGAGCAAGCTCACTGTTCTGGCCCTATAGGAAACACATTAGAGTAGAAGAGTGCTCTTTTCTCAAAAGCAGAGTGTGTTTCTTGTAAGGCGAGCTAGCATTTGTTTCCCAGTCCTAAATGGAGTTGAGTCACATGCAGTTTCTGGTCCTTCGAGCAAGAGTAGTTTTCTGGTAAGAAGAGTCACTATTGTGCTCCCATTGTCATTCACAGGGCAAAAAGCACTGGAATCTGCTCCCAGCATGTACAGTGTATTGAACTGAAGAGGATCTACTTTTCTTTTCAGTTTCCTAAGCAGAATTGGACTAGATATTGCCCCTGTGTGTAGGAAGCACAGTTCTTTTGTTCTGAGCAAGCTCACTGTTCTGCCCTATAGGAAACACAGTAGAGTAGAAGAGTGCTCTTTCCTCAAAAGCAGAGTGTGTTTCTTGTAAGGCGAGCTAGCGTTTGTTTCCAAGTCTGAAATGGAGTTGAGTCTCATGCAGTATCTGGTCCTGGGAGCAAGAGTTGTTTTCTGGTAAGAAGAGTCACTATTTCTCTCCCATTGCCATACTCAGTGCAAATAGCACTCGCATCTGTTCCCAGCAAGTACAGTGTATTGGACTGAAGAGGATCTACTGTCTTGTCAGTTTCCTTAGCAGACTTGAACTAGATATGTCCCGTGTGTGTAGGAAGCACAGTTCTTTTGTTCTGAGCAAGCTCACTGTTCGGACTCCATAGGAAACACAGTAGAGAAGAAGAGTGCTCTTTTCTCAAAAGCAGAGTGTGTTCCTTGTAAGTCGAGCTAGCATTTGTTTCCCAGTTTTAAATGGAGTTGAGTCACATGCAGTTTCTGGTCCTACGAGCAAGAGTTGTTTTCTGGTAAGAAGAGTCACTATTGAGCTCCCATTGTCATACACAGTGCAAATAGCACTCGCGTCTGTTCCCAGCAAGTACAGTGTATTGGACTGAAGAGGAGCTACTGTTCTTGTCACTTTCCTAAGCAGAGTTGAACTAGATATGTCCCCTGTGTGTAGGAAGCACAGTTCTTTTGTTCTGAGCAAGCTCACTGTTCTGGCCCTATAGGAAACACAGTAGAGTAGAAGAGTGCTCTTTTCTCAAAAGCAGAGTTTGTTTCTTGTAAGGCGAGCTAGCGTTTGTTTCCCAGTCCTAAATGGAGTTGAATCCCATGCAGTTTCTGGTCCTACGAGCAAGAGTTGTTTTCTTGTAAGGAAAGTCACTTTTGTGCTCCCATTGCATTACACAGTGCAAACAGCACTCGCGTCTGTTTCCAGCAAGTACAGTGTATTGGACTGAAGAGGAGCTACTGTTCTTGTCAGTTTCCTATGCAGATTTGAACTAGATATGGTCCGTGTGTGTAGGAAGCACATTACTTTTGTTCTGAGCAATCTCACTGTTCGGACCCCATAGGAAACACAGTAGAGTAGAAGAGTGCTCTTTTCTCAAAAGCAGAGTGTGTTCCTTGTAAGTTGAGCTAGCATTTGTTTCCCAGTTTTAAATGGAGTTGAGTCACATTCAGTTTCTGGTCCTACGAGCAAGAATTGTTTTCTGGTAAGAAGAGTCACTCTTGCGCTCCCATTGTCATACACAGGGCAAATAGCACTGGCATCTCTTCCCAGCATGTACAGTGTATTAGAATGAGGAGGAGCTACTGTTCTTGTCACTTTCCTAAGCAGAGTTGAACTAGATATGGCCCGTGTGTGTAGGAAGCACAGTTCTTTTGTTCTGAGCAAGCTCACTGTTCTGGCACTATAGGAAACACAGTAGAGTAGAAGAGTGCTCTTTTCTCAAAAGCAGAGTGTGTCTCTTGTAAGGCGAGCTAGAGTTTGTTTCCCAGTCCTAAATGGAGTTGAGTCACATGCAGTTTCTGTTCCTACGAGCAAGGGTAGTTTTCTGGTAAGAATTGTAACTATTGTGCTCCCATTGTCATACACAGGGCAAATAGGACTGGCATCTGCTCCCAGTATGTACAGTGTATTGAACTGAAGAGGATCTACTTTTCTTTTCAGTTTCCTAAGCAGAATTGGACTAGATATGGCCCCTGTGTGTAGGAAGCACATTTCTTTTGTTCTGACCAAGCTCACAGTTCTGCCCTATAGGAAACCCAGTAGAGTACAAGAGTGCTCTTTCCTCAAAAGCAGAGTGTGTTTCTTGTAAGGCGAGCTAGCGTTTGTTTCCCAGTCCTAAAAGGAGTTGAGTCACATGCAGTTTCTGGTCCTAGGAGCAAGAGTTTTGTTCTGGTAAGAAGAGTCACTATTGAGCTCCCATTGCCATACACAGTGCAAATAGCACTCCCGTCTGTTACCAGCAAGTACAGGGTATTGGACTGAAGAGGAGTTATTGTTCTTGTCAGTTTCCTAAGCAGAGTTGAACTAGATATGTCCCGTGTGTGTAGGAAGCACAGTTCTTTTGTTCTGAGCAAGGGTCACTGTTCGGACCCCATAAGAAACACAGTAGAGTAGAAGAGTGCTCTTTTCTCAAAAGCAGAGTGTGTTTCGTGTAAGGCGAGCTAACGTTTTTTCCCATTTCAAAATGGAGTTGAATCACATGCAGTTTTTGGTCCTACGAGCAGGAGTTGTTTTCTGGTAAGAAGAGTCATTATTGCGTTCCCATTGTCATACACAGTGCAAATAGTGCTGGCATCTCTTCTCAGCATGTACAGTGTATTGGACTGAAGAGGAGCTACTGTTCTTGTCAGTTTCCTAAGCAGAGTTGAACTAGATATGGACCCTGTGTGTAGGAAGCACAGTTCATTTGTTCTGAGCACGCTCACTGTTCTGGCCTTCAAGAAAACACAGTAGAGTAGAAGAGTGCTCTTTTCTCAAAAGCAGAGTGTGTTTCATGTAAGGCGAGGTAGCCTTTGTTTCCCAGTCCTAAATGGAGTTGAGTCACATGCAGTTTCTGGTCCTACGAGCAAGAGTTGTTTTCTGGTAAGGAAAGTCACTATTGCGCTCCCATTGCCATACACAGTGCAAGTAGCACTCGCGTCTGTTCACAGCAAGTACAGTGTATTGGACTGAAGAGGAGCTACTGTTCTTGTCAGTTTCCTAAGCAGAGTTGAACTAGATATGATCCGTGTGTGTAGGAAGGACAGTTCTTTTGTTCTGAGCAAGCTCACTGTTCTGGCCCTATAGGAAACACAGTAGAGTAGAAGATTGCTTTTTTCTGAAAAGCAGAGTGTGTTCCTTGTAAGTCGAGCTAGCATTTGTTTCCCAGTTTTAAATGGAGTTGAGTCACATGCAGTTTCTGGTCCTACGAGCAAGAGTTGTTTTCTGGTAAGAAGAGTCACTATTGACCTCCCATTGCCATACACAGTGCAAATACCACTCGCGTCTGTTCCCAGCAAGTACAGTGTATTCGACTGAAGAGGAGCTACTGTTTTTGTCATTTTCCTAGGCAAAGTTGAACTAGATATGGCCGTGTGTGTAGATAGCACAGTTCTTTTCTTCTGTGCAAGCTCTTTCTTCTGGCCCTATAGGAAACACAGTAGAGTAGAAGAGTGCTCTTTTCTCAAAAGCAGAGTGTGTTTCTTGTAATGCGAGCGAGCGTTTGTTTCCCAGTCCTAAATGGAGTTGAATCACATGCAGTTTCTGATCCTACGAGCAAGAGATGTTTCCTGGTAAGAAGAGTCACTATTGCGCTCCCATTGTCATACACAGGGCAAATAGCACTGGCATCTGTTCCCAGGATGTACAGTGTATTGGACTGAAGAGGAGCTACTGTTCTTGTCACTTTCCTAAGCAGAGTTGAACTAGATATGGCCCCTGTTTGTAGGAAGCACAGTTCTTTTGTTCTGAGCAAGCTCACTGTTCTGGCTCTATAGGAAACACAATAGAGTAGAAGAGTGCTCTTTTCTCAAAAGCAGAGTGTGTTTCTTGTAAGGCGAGCTAGAGTTTGTTTCCCAGTCCTAAATGGAGTTGAATCCCATGCAGTTTCTGGTCCTACGAGCAAGAGTTGTTTTCTGGTAAGGAAAGTCAATATTGCGCTCCCATTGCATTACACAGTGCAAATAGCACTCGCGTCTGTTCCCAGCAAGTACAGTGTATTGGACTGAAGAGGAGCTACTGTTCTTGTCAGTATCCTAAGCAGAGTTGAACTAGATATGTCCCGTGTGTGTAGGAAGCACATTTCTTTTGTTCTGAGCAAGCTCACTTTTCGGAACCCATAGGAAACACAATAGAGTAGAAGAGTGCTCTCTTCTCAAAAGCAGAGTGTGTTTCTTATAAGGCGACCTAGCGTTTGTTGCCCAGTACTAAATGGAGTTGAATCACATGCGGTTTCTGGTCCTACGAGAATGAGTAGTTTTATGGTAAGAAGAGTCACTATTGTGCTCCCATTGTCATACACAGGGCAAATAGCACTGGAATCTGCTCCCAGCATGTACAGTGTATTGGACTGAAGACGATCTACTGTTCTTTTCAGTTTCCTAAGCAGAATTGGACTAGATATGGCCCGTGTGTGTAGGAAGCACAGTTCTTTTGTTCTGAGCAAGCTCACTGTTCTGCCCTATGGGAAACACAGTAGAGTAGAAGAGTGCTCTTTCCTCAAAAACAGAGTGTGTTTCTTGTAAGGCGAGTTAGCGTTTGTTTCCCAGTCCTAAATGGGTTTGAGTCTCTTGCAGTAGCTGGTCCTTGTAGCAAGAGTTGTTTTCTGGTAAGAAGAGTCACAATTTCGCTCCCATTGCCATACACAGTGCAAATAGCACTCGCGTCTGTTACCAGCAAGGACAGTGTATTGGACTGAAGAGGAGCTACTCTCTTGTCAGTTTCCTTAGCAGAGTTGAACTAGATATGTCCCGTGTGTGTAGGAAGCACAGTTCTTTTGTTCTGAGCAAGCTCACTGTTCGGACTCCATAGGAAACACAGTAGAGAAGAAGAGTGCTCTTTTCTCAAAAGCAGAGTGTGTTCCTTGTAAGTCGAGCTAGCATTTGTTTCCCAGTTTTAAATGGAGTTGAGTCACATGCAGTTTCTGGTCCTACGAGCAAGAGTTGTTTTCTGGTAAGAAGAGTCACTATTGAGCTCCCATTGTCATACACAGTGCAAATAGCACTCGCGTCTGTTCCCAGCAAGTACAGTGTATTGGACTGAAGAGGAGCTACTGTTCTTGTCACTTTCCTAAGCAGAGTTGAACTAGATATGTCCCCTGTGTGTAGGAAGCACAGTTCTTTTGTTCTGAGCAAGCTCACTGTTCTGGCCCTATAGGAAACACAGTAGAGTAGAAGAGTGCTCTTTTCTCAAAAGCAGAGTTTGTTTCTTGTAAGGCGAGCTAGCGTTTGTTTCCCAGTCCTAAATGGAGTTGAATCCCATGCAGTTTCTGGTCCTACGAGCAAGAGTTGTTTTCTTGTAAGGAAAGTCACTTTTGTGCTCCCATTGCATTACACAGTGCAAACAGCACTCGCGTCTGTTTCCAGCAAGTACAGTGTATTGGACTGAAGAGGAGCTACTGTTCTTGTCAGTTTCCTATGCAGATTTGAACTAGATATGGTCCGTGTGTGTAGGAAGCACATTACTTTTGTTCTGAGCAATCTCACTGTTCGGACCCCATAGGAAACACAGTAGAGTAGAAGAGTGCTCTTTTCTCAAAAGCAGAGTGTGTTCCTTGTAAGTTGAGCTAGCATTTGTTTCCCAGTTTTAAATGGAGTTGAGTCACATTCAGTTTCTGGTCCTACGAGCAAGAATTGTTTTCTGGTAAGAAGAGTCACTCTTGCGCTCCCATTGTCATACACAGGGCAAATAGCACTGGCATCTCTTCCCAGCATGTACAGTGTATTAGACTGAAGAGGAGCTACTGTTCTTGTCACTTTCCTAAGCAGAGTTGAACTAGATATGGCCCGTGTGTGTAGGAAGCACAGTTCTTTTGTTCTGAGCAAGCTCACTGTTCTGGCACTATAGGAAACACAGTAGAGTAGAAGAGTGCTCTTTTCTCAAAAGCAGAGTGTGTCTCTTGTAAGGCGAGCTAGAGTTTGTTTCCCAGTCCTAAATGGAGTTGAGTCACATGCAGTTTCTGTTCCTACGAGCAAGGGTAGTTTTCTGGTAAGAATTGTAACTATTGTGCTCCCATTGTCATACACAGGGCAAATAGGACTGGCATCTGCTCCCAGTATGTACAGTGTATTGAACTGAAGAGGATCTACTTTTCTTTTCAGTTTCCTAAGCAGAATTGGACTAGATATGGCCCCTGTGTGTAGGAAGCACATTTCTTTTGTTCTGACCAAGCTCACAGTTCTGCCCTATAGGAAACCCAGTAGAGTACAAGAGTGCTCTTTCCTCAAAAGCAGAGTGTGTTTCTTGTAAGGCGAGCTAGCGTTTGTTTCCCAGTCCTAAATGGAGTTGAGTCACATGCAGTTTCTGGTCCTAGGAGCAAGAGTTTTGTTCTGGTAAGAAGAGTCACTATTGAGCTCCCATTGCCATACACAGTGCAAATAGCACTCCCGTCTGTTACCAGCAAGTACAGGGTATTGGACTGAAGAGGAGTTATTGTTCTTGTCAGTTTCCTAAGCAGAGTTGAACTAGATATGTCCCGTGTGTGTAGGAAGCACAGTTCTTTTGTTCTGAGCAAGGGTCACTGTTCGGACCCCATAAGAAACACAGTAGAGTAGAAGAGTGCTCTTTTCTCAAAAGCAGAGTGTGTTTCTTGTAAGGCGAGCCAGTGTTTGTTTCCCAGTCAGAAATGGAGTTGAATCCCATGCAGTTTCAGGTCCTACAAGCAAGAGTTGTTTTCTGGTAAGAAAGTCACTATTGTGCTCCCATTGCATTACACAGTGCAAATAGCACTCGCATGTGTTCCCAGCAAGTACAGTGTATTGGACTGAAGAGGAGCTATTGTTCTTGTCAGTATCCTAAGCAGAGTTGAACTAGATATGTCCCGTGTGTGTAGGAAGCACATTTCTTTTGCTCTGAGCAAGCTCACTTTTCGGATCCCATAGGAAACAAAATAGAGTAGAAGAGTGCTCTATTCTCAAAAGCAGAGTGTGTTTATTATAAGGCGACCTAGCGTTTGTTGCCCAGTACTAAATGGAGTTGAATCACATGCAGTTTCTGGTCCTACGAGAAAGAGTAGTTTTCCAGTAAGAAGAGTCACTATTGTGCTCCCATTGTCATACACAGGGCAAATAGCACTCGCGTCTGTTCCCAGCATGTACAATGTATTGAACTGAAGAGGAGCTACTGTTCTTTTCATTTTCCTAAGCAGAATTGGACTAGATATGGCCCGTGTGTGTAGGAAGCACAGTTCTTTTGTTCTGAGCAAGCTCACTGTTCTGCCCTATAGGAAACACAGTAGAGTAGAAGAGTGTTCTTTTCTCAAAAGCAGAGTGTGTTTCTTGTAAGGCGAGGTAGCGTTTGTTTCCCAGTCCTAAATGGAGTTGAGTCACATGCAGTTTCTAGTCCTACGAGCAAGAGTTGTTTTCTTGTAAGGAAAGTCACTATTGTGCTCCCATTGCATTACACAGTGCAAACAGCACTGCGTCTGTTTCCAGCAAGTACAGTGTATTGGACTGAAGAGGAGCTACTGTTCTTGTCAGTTTCCTAAGCAGAGTTGAACTAGATATGGCCCGTGTGTGTAGGAAGCACATTACTTTTGTTCTGAGCAAGCTCACAGCTCAGACCCCATGGGAAACACAGTAGAGTAGAAGTGTGCTCTTTTCTCAAAAGCAGAGTGTGTTTCGTGTAAGGCGAGCTAACGTTTTTTCCCATTTCAAAATGGAGTTGAATCACATGCAGTTTTTGGTCCTACGAGCAGGAGTTGTTTTCTGGTAAGAAGAGTCATTATTGCGTTCCCATTGTCATACACAGTGCAAATAGTGCTGGCATCTCTTCTCAGCATGTACAGTGTATTGGACTGAAGAGGAGCTACTGTTCTTGTCAGTTTCCTAAGCAGAGTTGAACTAGATATGGCCCCTGTGTGTAGGAAGCACAGTTCATTTGTTCTGAGCACGCTCACTGTTCTGGCCTTCAAGAAAACACAGTAGAGTAGAAGAGTGCTCTTTTCTCAAAAGCAGAGTGTGTTTCATGTAAGGCGAGGTAGCCTTTGTTTCCCAGTCCTAAATGGAGTTGAGTCACATGCAGTTTCTGGTCCTACGAGCAAGAGTTGTTTTCTGGTAAGGAAAGTCACTATTGCGCTCCCATTGCCATACACAGTGCAAGTAGCACTCGCGTCTGTTCACAGCAAGTACAGTGTATTGGACTGAAGAGGAGCTACTGTTCTTGTCAGTTTCCTAAGCAGAGTTGAACTAGATATGATCCGTGTGTGTAGGAAGGACAGTTCTTTTGTTCTGAGCAAGCTCACTGTTCTGGCCCTATAGGAAACACAGTAGAGTAGAAGATTGCTTTTTTCTCAAAAGCAGAGTGTGTTCCTTGTAAGTCGAGCTAGCATTTGTTTCCCAGTTTTAAATGGAGTTGAGTCACATGCAGTTTCTGGTCCTACGAGCAAGAGTTGTTTTCTGGTAAGAAGAGTCACTATTGACCTCCCATTGCCATACACAGTGCAAATACCACTCGCGTCTGTTCCCAGCAAGTACAGTGTATTCGACTGAAGAGGAGCTACTGTTTTTGTCATTTTCCTAGGCAGAGTTGAACTAGATATGGCCGTGTGTGTAGATAGCACAGTTCTTTTCTTCTGTGCAAGCTCTTTCTTCTGGCCCTATAGGAAACACAGTAGAGTAGAAGAGTGCTCTTTTCTCAAAAGCAGAGTGTGTTTCTTGTAATGCGAGCGAGCGTTTGTTTCCCAGTCCTAAATGGAGTTGAATCACATGCAGTTTCTGATCCTACGAGCAAGAGATGTTTCCTGGTAAGAAGAGTCACTATTGCGCTCCCATTGTCATACACAGGGCAAATAGCACTGGCATCTGTTCCCAGGATGTACAGTGTATTGGACTGAAGAGGAGCTACTGTTCTTGTCACTTTCCTAAGCAGAGTTGAACTAGATATGGCCCCTGTTTGTAGGAAGCACAGTTCTTTTGTTCTGAGCAAGCTCACTGTTCTGGCTCTATAGGAAACACAATAGAGTAGAAGAGTGCTCTTTTCTCAAAAGCAGAGTGTGTTTCTTGTAAGGCGAGCTAGAGTTTGTTTCCCAGTCCTAAATGGAGTTGAATCCCATGCAGTTTCTGGTCCTACGAGCAAGAGTTGTTTTCTGGTAAGGAAAGTCAATATTGCGCTCCCATTGCATTACACAGTGCAAATAGCACTCGCGTCTGTTCCCAGCAAGTACAGTGTATTGGACTGAAGAGGAGCTACTGTTCTTGTCAGTATCCTAAGCAGAGTTGAACTAGATATGTCCCGTGTGTGTAGGAAGCACATTTCTTTTGTTCTGAGCAAGCTCACTTTTCGGAACCCATAGGAAACACAATAGAGTAGAAGAGTGCTCTCTTCTCAAAAGCAGAGTGTGTTTCTTATAAGGCGACCTAGCGTTTGTTGCCCAGTACTAAATGGAGTTGAATCACATGCAGTTTCTGGTCCTACGAGAATGAGTAGTTTTATGGTAAGAAGAGTCACTATTGTGCTCCCATTGTCATACACAGGGCAAATAGCACTGGAATCTGCTCCCAGCATGTACAGTGTATTGGACTGAAGAGGATCTACTGTTCTTTTCAGTTTCCTAAGCAGAATTGGACTAGATATGGCCCGTATGTGTAGGAAGCACAGTTCTTTTGTTCTGAGCAAGCTCACTGTTCTGCCCTATGGGAAACACAGTAGAGTAGAAGAGTGCTCTTTCCTCAAAAACAGAGTGTGTTTCTTGTAAGGCGAGTTAGCGTTTGTTTCCCAGTCCTAAATGGGTTTGAGTCTCTTGCAGTATCTGGTCCTTGTAGCAAGAGTTGTTTTCTGGTAAGAAGAGTCACAATTTCGCTCCCATTGCCATACACAGTGCAAATAGCACTCGCGTCTGTTACCAGCAAGGACAGTGTATTGGACTGAAGAGGAGCTACTCTCTTGTCAGTTTCCTTAGCAGAGTTGAACTAGATATGTCCCGTGTGTGTAGGAAGCACAGTTCTTTTGTTCTGAGCAAGCTCACTGTTCAGACCCCATAGGAAACACAGTAGAGCAGAAGAGTGCTCTTTTCTCAAAAGCAGTGTGTGTTCCTTGTAAGTCGAGCTAGCGTTTGTTTCCCAGTTTTAAATGGAGTTGAGTCACATGCAGTTTCTGGTCCTACGTGCAAGAGTTGTTTTCTGGTAAGAAGAGTCACTATTGAGCTCCCATTGCCATACACAGTGCAAACAGCACTCGCGTCTGTTCCCAGCAAGTACAGTGTATTGGACTGAAGAGGAGCTACTGTTCTTGTCAGTTTCCTAAGCAGAGTTGAACTAGATATGGCTGTGTGTGTAGGAAGCACAGTTCTTTTGTTCTGTGCAAGCTCTCTCTTCTGGCACTATAGGAAACACAGTAGAGTAGAAGAGTGTTCTTTTCTCAAAAGCAGAGTGTGTTTCTTGTAATGCGAGCTAGCGTTTGTTTCCCAGTCCTAAATGGAGTTGAATCACATGCAGTTTCTGATCCTACGAGCAAGAGATGTTTCCTGGTAAGAAGAGTCACTATTGCGCTCCCATTGTCATAAACAGGGCAAATAGCACTGGCATCTGTTCCCAGGATGTACAGTGTATTGGACTGAAGAGGAGCTACTGTTCTTGTCACTTTCCTAAGCAGAGTTGAACTAGATAATGCCCCTGTGTGTGGGAAGCACAGTTCTTTTGTTCTGAGCAAGCTCACTGTTCGGACCCCATAGGAAACACAGTAGAGTAGAAGAGTGCTCTTTTCTCAAAAGCAGAGTGTGTTTCTTGTAAGGCAAGCTAGTGTTTGTTTCCAAGTCAGTTATTGAGTTGAATCCCATGCAGTTTCTGGTCCTACGAGCAAGAGATGTTTTCTGGTAAGAAGAGTCACTATTGAGCTCCCATTGCAATACACAGTGCAAATAGCACTCGCGTCTGTTGCCAGCAAGTACAGTGTATTGGACTGAAGAGGAGCTACTGTTCTTGTCCCTTTCCTAAGCAGAGTTGAACTAGATATGGCCGTGTGTGTAAGAAGCACAGTTCTTTTGTTCTGAGCAAGGTCACTGTTCGGACCCCATAAGAAACACAGTAGAGTAGAAGAGTGCTCTTTTCTCAAAAGCAGAGTGTGTTTCTTGTAAGGCTAGCCAGTGTTTGTTTCCCAGTCAGAAATGGAGTTGAATCCCATGCAGTTTCAGGTCCTACAAGCAAGAGTTGTTTTCTGGTAAGAAAGTCACTATTGTGCTCCCATTGCATTACACAGTGCAAACAGCACTCGCGTGTGTTCCCAGCAAGTACAGTGTATTGGACTGAAGAGGAGCTACTGTTCTTGTCAGTATCCTAAGCAGAGTTGAACTAGATATGTCCCGTGTGTGTAGGAAGCACATTTCTTTTGTTCTGAGCAAGTTCACTTTTCGGAACCCATAGGAAACACAATAGAGTAGAAGAGTGCTTTTTCTCAAAAGCAGAGTGTGTTTCTTATAAGGCGACCTAGCGTTTGTTGCCCAGTACTAAATGGAGTTGAATCACATGCAGTTTCTGGTCCTACGAGAATGAGTAGTTTTCTGGTAAGAAGAGTCACCATTGTGCTCCCATTGTAATACACAGGGCAAATAGCCCTGGCATCTGCTCCCAGCATGTACAGTGTATTGGACTGAAGAGGATCTACTGTTCTTCTCAGTTTCCTAAGCAGAATTGGACTAGATATGGCCCGTGTGTGTAGGAAGCACAGTTCTTTTGTTCTGAGCAAGCTCACTGTTCTGCCCTATAGGAAACACAGTAGAGTAGAAGAGTGCTCTTTCCTCAAAAGCATAGTGTGTTTCTTGTAAGGCGAGCTAGCATTTGTTTGCCAGTCCTAAATGGAGTTGAGTCTCATGCAGTATCTGGTTCTGGGAGCAAGAGTTGTTTTCTGGTAAGAAGGGTCATTATTGTGCTCCCATTGCCATACACAGTGCAAATAGCACTCGCGTCTGTTCCCAGCAAGTACAGTGTATTGGACTGAAGAGGAGCTACTGTTCTTGTCAGTTTTTTAAGCAGAGTTTAACTAGATATGGCCGTGTGTGTAGGAAGCACAGTTCTTTTGTTCTGTGCAAGCTCTCTCTTCTGGCCATATAGGAAACACAGTAGAGTAGAAGAGTGCTCTCTTCTCAAAAGCAGAGTGTGTTTCTCATAAGGCAAGGTAGCGTTTGTTTCCCAGTCCTAAATGGAGTTCAATCACTTGCAGTTTCTGGTCCTACGAGCAAGAGTTGTTTTCTGGTAAGAAGAGTCACTATTGCGCTCCCATTGTCATACACAGGGGAAATAGCACCTGCGTCACCTCCCAGCATGTACAGTGTATTGGACTGAAGAGGATTTACTGTTCTTTTCAGTCTCCTAAGCAGAATTGAACTAGATATGGCCCGTGTGTGTAGAAAGCACAGTTCTTTTGTTCTGAGCAAGCTCACTGTTCTGGCCCTATAGGAAACACATTAGAGTTGAAGAGTGCTCTTTTCCCAAAAGCAGAGTGTGTTTCTTGTAAGTAGAGCTAGCGTTTGTTTCCCAGACCTAAATGGAGTTGAGTCACATGCAGTTTCTGGTCCTACGAGCAAGAGTTGTTTTCTGGTAAGAAGAGTCACTATTGAGCTCCCATTGCCATACACAGTGCAAATAGCACTCGCGTATGTTCCCAGCAAGTACAGTGTATTGGACTGAAGAGGATCTACTGTTCTTGTCAGTTTATAAGCAGAGTTGAACTAGATATGGCCCGTGTGTGTAGGAAGCACAGTTCTTTTGTTCTGAGCAATCTAACTATTCGGACCCCATAGGTAACACAGTAGAGTAGAAGAGTGCTCTTTTCTCAAAAGCAGAGTGTGTTTCCTGTAAGCAAGCTAGTGTTTGTTTCCAAGTCAGAAATTGAGTTGAATCACATGCAGTTTCTGGTCCTATGAGCAAGAGGTGTTTTCTGGTAAGAAAAGTCACTATTGCGCTCCCATTGCCATACAGAGTGCAAATAGCACTGGCGTCTTCTCCCAACATGTACAGTGTATTGGACTGAAGAGGATCTACTGTTCTTTTCAGTTTCCTAAGCAGAGTTGAATTAGATATGGCCGGTGTGTGTAGGAAGCACAGTTCTTTTGTTCTGAGCAAGCTCACTGTTCTGGCCCTATAGGAAACACAGTAGAGTAGAAGAGTGCTCTTTTCTCAAAAGCAGAGTGTGTTTCTCCTAAGGCGAGCTAGCGTTTGTTTCCCAGTTCTAAATGGAGTTGAATCACATGCAGTTTTTGGTCCTACATGCAAGAGTAGTTTCCTGGTAAAAAGAGTCACTATTGCGCTCCCATTGTCATACAGAGTGCAAATAGCACTGGCATTTGTTCCCAGCATGTACAGTGTATTGGACTGAAGAGGAGCTACTATTCTTGTCAGTTTCCTAAGCAGAGTTGAACTGGATATGGCCCGTGTGTGTAGGAGGCACAGTTCTTTTGTTCTGAGCAAGCTCACTGTTCGGACCCCATAGGAAACACAGTAGAGTACAAGAGGGCTCTTTTCTCAAAAGCAGAGTGTTTTTCTTGTAAGGCGAGCTAGCCTTTGTTTCCCAGTCCTAAATGGAGTTGAGTCACATGCAGTTTCTGGTCCTACGAGCAAGAGTTGTTTTCTGGTAAGAAGAGTCACTATTGAGCTCCCATTGCCATACACAGTGCAAATAGCACTTGTGTCTGTTCCCAGCAAGTACAGTGTATTGGACTGAAGAGGAGCTACTGTTCTTGTCACTTTCCTAAGAAGAGTTGAACTAGATATGGCCCGTGTGTGTAGGAAGCACAGTTCTTTTGTTCTGAGCAAGGTCACTGTTCGGACCCCTTAAGAAACACAGTAGAGTAGAAGAGTGCTCTTTTCTCAAAAGCAGAGTGTGTTTCTTATAAGGCGAGCTAGTTTTTGTTTCCCAGTCAGAAATGGAGTTGATTCCCATGCAGTTTCTGGTCCTACAAGCAAGAGTTGTTTTCTGGTAAGGAAAGTCACTATTGC
The DNA here is from genome assembly GCF_949786415.1 of Peromyscus eremicus. Taxonomy (NCBI): domain Eukaryota; kingdom Metazoa; phylum Chordata; class Mammalia; order Rodentia; family Cricetidae; genus Peromyscus; species Peromyscus eremicus. The sequence goes on along the minus strand of NW_026734530.1, from coordinate 111,063 downwards.
GCTCCCATTGAATTACACAGTGCAAATAGCACTCGCATGTGTTCCCAGCAAGTACAGTGTATTGGACTGAAGAGGAGCTACTGTTCTTGTCACGTTCCTAAGCAGAGTTGAACAAGATATGGCCCGTACGTGTAGGAAGCACAGTTCTTTTCTTCTGAGCAAGCTAACTGTTCGGACCCCTTGGAAACACAGTAGAGTAGAGGAGTGCTCTTTTCACAAAAGCAGAGTGTGTTTCTTGTAAGGCAAGCTAGTGTTTGTTTCCAAGTCAGTTATTGAGTTGAATCCCATGCAGTTTCTGGTCCTACGAGCAAGAGATGTTTTCTGGTAAGAAGAGTCACTATTGAGCTCCCATTGCCATACACAGTGCAAATAGCACTCGCGTCTGTTCCCAGCAAGTACAGTGTATTGGACTGAAGAGGAGCTACTGTTCTTGTCCCTTTCCTAAGCAGAGTTGAACTAGATATGGCCGTGTGTGTAGGAAGCACAGTTCTTTTGTTCTGAGCAAGGTCACTGTTCGGACCCCATAAGAAACACAGTAGAGTAGAAGAGTTCTCTTTTCTCAAAAGCAGAGTGTGTTTCTTGTAAGGCGAGCCAGTGTCTGTTTCCCAGTCAGAAATGGAGTTGAATCCCATGAGTTTCAGGTCCTACAAGCAAGAGTTGTTTTCTGGTAAGAAAGTAACTATTGCGCTCTCATTGCATTACACAGTGAAAATAGCACTCGCGTGTGTTCCCAGCAAGTACAGTGTATTGGACTGAAGAGGAGCTACTGTTCTTGTCAGGATCCTAAGCAGAGTTGAACTAGATATGTCCCGTGTGTGTAGGAACCACATTTCTTTTGTTCTGAGCAAGCTCACTTTTCAGAACCCATAGGAAACACAATAGAGTAGAATAGTGCTCTTTTCTCAAAAGCAGAGTGTGTTCCTTATAAGGCGACCTAGCGTTTGTTGCCCAGTACTAAATGGAGTTGAATCACATGCAGTTTCTGGTCCTACGAGAATGAATAGTTTTCTGGTAAGAAGAGTCACTATTGTGCTCCCATTGTCATACACAGGGCAAATAGCACTGGCATCTGCTCCCAGCATGTACAGTGTATTGGACTGAAGAGGATCTACTGTTCTTTTCAGTTTCCTAAGCAGAATTGGACTAGATATGGCCCGTGTGTGTAGGAAGCACAGTTCTTTTGTTCTGAGCAAGCTCACTGTTCTGCCCTATAGGAAACACAGTAGAGTAGAAGAGTGCTCTTTCCACAAAATCAGAGTGTGTTTCTTGTAAGGCGAGCTAGCGTTTGTTTCCCAGTCCTAAAAGGAGTTGAGTCTCATGCAGTATCTGGTCCTGGGAGCAAGAGTTGTTTTCTGGTAAGAAGAGTCACTATTTCGCTCCCATTGCCATACACAGTGCAAATGGCACTCACGTCTGTTACCAGCAAGTACAGTGTATTGGACTGAAGAGGTTCTACTGTCTTGTCAGTTTCCTTAGCAGAGTTGAACTAGATATGTCCCGTGTGTGTAGGAAGCACAGTTCTTTTGTTCTGAGTAAGCTCACTGTTCGGACCCCATAGGAAACACAGTAGAGTAGAAGAGTGCTCTTTTCTCAAAAGCAGAGTGTGTTTCTTGTAAGGCAAGCTAGCGTTTGTTTCCCAGTCCAAAATGGAGTTGAGTCACATGCAGTTTTTGGTCCTACGAGCAAGAGTTGTTTTCTGGTAAGAAGAGTCACTATTGAGCTGCCATTGCCATACACAGTGCAAATTGCACTCCCGTCTGTTCCCAGCAAGTACAGTGTATTGGACTGAAGAGGAGCTACTGTTCTTGTCAGTTACCTAAGTAGAATTGAACTAGATATGGCCGTGTGTGTAGGAAGCACAGTTCTTTTGTTCTGTTCAAGCTCACTGTTCTGGCCCTATAGGAAACACAGTAGAGTAGAAGAGTGCTCTTTTCTCAAAAGCAGAGTTTGTTTCTTGTAAGGTGGGCTAGCGTTTGTTTCCCAGTACTAAATGGATTTGAATCACATGCAGTTTTTGGTCCTACGAGCAAGAGTTGTTTTCTGGTAAGAAGAGTCACTATTGTACTCCCATTGTCATACACAGGGCAAATAGCACTGGCGTCTGTTCCCAGCATATACAGTGTATTGGACTGAAGAGGATCTACTGTTCTTGTCAGTTTCCTAAGCAGAGTTGAACTAGATATGTATCGTGTGTGTAGTAAGCACAGTTCTTTTGTTCTGAGCAAGCTCACTGTTCTGGCCCTATAGGAAACACAGTAGAGTAGAAGAGTGCTCTTTTCTCAAAAGCAGAGTGTGTTTCTTGTAAGGCGAGCTAGTGTTTGTTTCCCAGTCCTAAATGGAGTTGAATCCCATGCAGTTTCTGTTCCTATGAGCAAGATTTGTTTTCTGGTAAGAAGAGTCACTGTTGTGCTCCCTTTGCCATACACAGTGCAAATAGCAATCGCGTCTGTTCCCAGCAAGTACAGTGTATTGGACTGAAGAGGAGCTCCTGTTCTTGTCAGTTTCCTAAGCAGAGTTGAACTAGATATGGCCCTTGTGTGTATGAAGCACAGTTCTTTTGTTCTGAGCAAGCTCAATCTCAGGACCACATAGGAAACACAGTAGAGTAGAAGAGTGCTCTTTTATCAAAAGCAGAGTGTGTTTCCTGTAAGGCGAGCTAGCATTTGTTTCCAAGTCCTAAATGGAGTTGAATCGCATGCAGTTTTTGGTCCTACGAGCAAGAGTTGTTTTCTGGTAAGGAAAGTCACTATTGTGCTGCCATTGCCATACACAGTGCAAATAGCCCTCATGTCTTCTCCCAGCAAGTACAGTGTATTGGACAGAAGAGCAGCTAATGTTCTTGTCAGTTTCCTAAGCAGAGTTGAACTAGATATGGCTGCTGAGTGTAGGAAGCACAGTTCTTTGGTTCTGAGCAAGCTCACTGTTCTTACCCTATAAGAAAACAGTAGAGTAGAAGAGTGCTCTTTTCTCAAAATCAGAGTGTGTTTCTTTAAGGCAAGCTAGCGTTTATTTCCCAGTTCTAAATGGAGTTGAATCACATGCAGTTTTTGGTCCTAGGAGTAAGAGTTGTTTTCTGGTAAGGAAAGTCACTATTGTTGCTCCCATTGCCATATACAGTGCAAATAGCACTCGCATCTGTTCCCAGCAAGAACAGGGAATTGGACTGAAGAGGAGCTACTGTTCTTGTCAGTTTCCTAAGCAGAGTTGAACTAGATATGGCCCGTGTGTGTAGGAAGCACAGTTCTTTTCTTTTGAGCAAGCACACTGTTCTGGCCCTATAGGAAACACAGTAGAGTAGAAGAGTGCTCTTTTCTCAAAAGCAGAGTGTGTTTCTTGTAAGGCGAGCTAGCATTTGTTTCCCAGTCCTAAATGGAGTTGAGTCACATGCAGTTTTTGGTCCTGTGAGCCAGATTGTTTTCTGGTAAGAAGAGTCACTATTGTGCTCCCATTGCCATACAGAGTGCAAATAGCACTCGCATCTGTTCCCACCAAGTACAGTGTATTGGACTGAAGAGGAGCTACTGTTCTTGTCAGTTTCCTAAGCAAAGTTGAACTAGATATGGCCCATGTGTGTAGGAAGCACAGATCTTTTGTTCTGATCAAGCTCACTGTTTGGACACTGTAGGAAACACAGTAGAGTAGAAGAGTGCTCTTTTCTCAAAAGCAGAGTGTGTTACTTATAAGGCGAGCTAGCATTTGTTTCCCAGTCCTAAATGGAATTGAATCGCATGCAGTTTTTGGTCCTACGAGCAAGAGTTGTTTTCTGGTATGGAAAGTAACTCTTGCGCTCCCATTGACATACACAGTGCAAATAGCACTCGCGTCTGTTCCCAGCAAGTACAGTGTATTGGACTGAAGAGGATCTACTGTTCTTGTCAGTTTCCTAAGCAGAGTTGAACTAGATATGTCAGGTGGCTGTAGGATGCACAGTTCTTTTGTTCTGAGCAAGCTCACTGTTCGGACACCATAGGAATCACAGTAGAGTAGAAGAATGGTCTTTTCTCAAAAGCAGAGTGTGTTTCTTGTAAGGCGAGCTAGTGTTTGTTTCCCAGTCCTAAATGGAGTTGAATCCCATGCAGTTTCTGTTCCTATGAGCAAGATTTGTTTTCTGGTAAGAAGAGTCACTATTGCGCTCCCATTGTCATACACAGGGCTAAGAGCACTGGCGTCTGTTCCCAGCATGTGCAGTGTATTGGACTGAAGAGGATCTACTGTTCTTGTCAGTTTCCTAAACAGAGTTGAACTAGGTATGGCCGTGTGTGTAGGAAGCACAGTTCTTTTCTTTTGAGCAAGCTCACTGTTCTGGCCCTATAGGAAACACAGTAGAGTAGAAGAGTGCTCTTTTCTCAAAAGCAGACTGTGTTTCTTTAAGCGATCTAGCATTTATTTCCCAGTTCTAAATGGAGTTGAATCACATGCAGTTTTTGGTCCTAGGAGTAAGAGTTGTTTTCTGGTAAGTAAAGTCACTCTTTTTGCTCCCATTGCCATACACAGTGCAAATAGCACTCGCGTCTGTTCCCAGCAAGAACAGTGAATTGGACTGAAGAGGTGCTACTGTTCCTGTAAGTTTCCTAAGCAGATTTGAATTTGATATGGCCCGTGTGTGTAGGAAGCACAGTTCTTTTGTTCTGAGCAAGCTCACTGTTCTGGTGCTGTAGGAAACACAGGAGAGTAGAAGAGTGCTCTTTTGTCAAAAAAGAGTGTGTTTCTTGTAAGGCGAGCTAGCATTTGTTTCCCAGTCCTAAATGGAATTGAATCTCATGCAGTTTTTGGTCCTATGAGCATGAGTTGTTTTCTGGTAAAGAAGTCACTATTGTGCCCCCATTGCCATACACAGTGCAAATAGCCCTCGTGTCTGCTCCTATCAAGTACAGTGTATTGGACTGAAGAGGAGCTACTGTTCTTGTCAGTTTCCTAAGCAGAGTTGAACTAGATATGGCCCGTGTGTGTAGGAAGCACCGTTCTTTTCTTGTGAGCAAGCACACTGTTCTGGCCCTATAGGAAACACAGTAGAGTAGAAGAGTGCTCTTTTCTCAAAAGCAGAGTGCGTTTATTGTAAGGCGAGCTAGCATTTGTTTCCCAATACTAAATGGAGTTGAGTCACATGCAGTTTTTGGTCCTATGAGCCAGATTGTTTTCTGGTAAGAAGAGTCACTATTGCGCTCCCATTGCCATACACAGTGCAAATAGCACTCGCATCTGTTCCCAGCAAGTACAGTGTATTGGACTCAAGAGGAGCTACTGTTCTTGTCAGTTTCCTAAGCAGAGTTGAACTAGATATGGCCAATGTGTGTAGGAAGCACAGTTCTTTTGTTCTGATCAAGCTCACTGTTTGGACACCGTAGGAAACACAGTAGAGCACAAGAGTGCTCTTTTCTCAAAAGCAGAGTGTGTTACTTGTAAGGTGAGCCAGCGTTTGTTTCCCAGACTATAATGGAGTTGAATCACATGCAGTTATTGGTCCTACGAGCAAGAGTTGTTTTCTGGTAAGGAAAGTAACTCTTGCGCTCCCATTGACATACACAGTGCAAATAGCACTCGCGTCTGTTCCCAGCAAGTACAGTGTATTGGACTGAAGAGGATACACTGTTCTTGTCAGTTTCCTAAGCAGAGTTGAACTAGATATGTCAGGTGTGTGTAGGATGCACAGTTCTTTTGTTCTGAGCAACCTCACTGTTCGGACACCATAGGAATCACAGTAGAGTAGAAGAATGGTCTTTTCTCAAAAGCAGAGTGTGTTTCTTCTAAGGCGAGCTAGTGTTTGTTTCCCAGTCCTAAATGGAGTTGAATCCCATGCAGTTTCTGTTCTTATGAGCAAGATTTGTTTTCTGGTAAGAAGAGTCACTATTGCGCTCCCATTGTCATACACAGGGCAAAGAGCACTGGCGTCTGTTCCCAGCATGTGCAGTGTATTGGACTGAGGAGGATCTACTGTTCTTGTCATTTTCCTAAACAGAGTTGAACTAGATAAGGCCGTGTGTGTAGGAAGCACAGTTCTTTTCTTGTGAGCAAGCTCACTGTTCTGGCCCTATAGGAAACACAGTAGAGTAGAAGAGTGCTCTTTTCTCAAAAGCAGAGTGAGTTTCTTTAAGGCGAGCTAGCGTTTATTTCCCAGTTCTAAATGGAGTTGAATCACATGCAGTTTTTGGTCCTAGGAGTAAGAGTTGTTTTCTGGTAAGAAGAGTCACTATTGTGCTCCCATTGCCATACACAGTGCAAATAGCACTCACGTCTGTTCCCAGCAAGTACAGTGTATTGGACTGAAGAGGAGCTACTGTTCTTGTCAGTTTCCTAAGCAGAGTTGAACTAGATATGGCCCATGTGTGTAGGAAGCACAGTTCTTTTGTTCTGATCAAGCTCACTGTTCGGACACCGTAGGAAACACAGTAGAGTAGAAGAGTGCTCTTTTCTCAAAAGCAGAGTGTGTTACTTGTAAGGCGAGCCAGCGTTTGTTTCCCAGTCTATAATGGAGTTGACTCACATGCAGTTTTTGGTTCTCCGAGCAAGAGTTGTTTTCTGGTAAGGAAAGTAACTCTTGTGCTCCCATTGACATACACAGAGCAAATAGCACTCGTGTCTGTTCCCAGCAAGTACAGTGTATTGGACTGAAGAGGATCTACTGTTCTTGTCAGTTTCCTAAGCAGAGTTGAACTAGATATGGCTCATGTGTGTAGGAAGCACAGTTGTTTTGTTCTAAGCAAGCTCACTGTTCTGGCGCTATAGAAAACACAGTAGAGTAGAAGAGTGCTCTTTTCTCAAAAGCAGAGTGTGTTTCTTGTAAGGCGAGCTAGCATTTGTTTCCCAGTCCTAAATGGAATTGAATCGCATGCAGTTTTTGGTCCTATGAGCAAGAGTTGTTTTCTGGTAAGGAAATTCACTATTGCGCTCCCATTGCCATGCAGAGTGCAAATAGCACTCGTGTCTGTTCCCAGCATGTACAGTGTATTGGACTGAAGAGGATCTACTGTTCTTGTCAATTTCCTAAACAGAGTTGAACTAGATATGTCAGGTGTGTGTAGGATGCACAGTTCTTTTGTTCTGAGCAAGCTCACTGTTCGGACACCATAGGAATCACAGTAGAGTAGAAGAGTGGTCTTTTCTCAAAAGCAGAGTGTGTTTCTTGTAAGGCGAGCTAGTGTTGGTTTCCCAGTCCTAAATGGAGTTCATTCCCATGCAGTTTCTGTTCCTATGAGCAAGATTTGTTTTCTGGTAAGAAGAGTCATTATTGTGCTCCAATTGCCATACACAGTGCAAATAGCACTGGCGTCTGTTCCCAGCAAGTACAGTGTATTGGACTGAAGAGGAGCTACTGTTCTTGTCAGTTTCCTAAGTAGAGTTGAACTAGATATGGCCCGTGTGTGTAGGAAGCACAGTTCTTTTGTTCTGAGCAAGCTCACTCTCCGGACCACATAGGAAACACAGTAGTGTAGAAGAGTGCTCTTTTCTCAAAAGCAGAGTGTGTTTCCTGTAAGGCGAGCTAGCATTTGTTTCCCAGTCCTAAATGGAGTTGAATCCCATGCAGTTTCTGGTCCTACGAGCAAGAGTTATTTTCTGGTAAGAAGAGTCACTATTGTGCTCACTTTTCCATACACAGTGCAAATAGCACTCGCGTCTGTTCCCACCAAGTACAGTGTATTGAACAGAAGAGGAGCTACTGTTCTTCTCAGTTTCCTAAGCAGAGTTAAACTAGATATGTCCCGTGTGTGTAGGATGTACAGTTCTTTTGTTCTGAGCAAGCTCACTGTTCGGACCCCATAGGAAACACAGTAGAGTAGAAGAGTGCTCTTTTCTCAAAAGGAGAGTTTGTTTCTTGTAAGGCGAGCTAGCGTTTGTTTCCCAGTCCTAAATGGAGTTGAATCCCATGCAGTTCCTGTTCCTACGAGCAAGAGTGGTTTTCTGGTAAGAAGAGTCACTATTGTGCTCCCATAGCCATACACATTGCAAATAGCACTGGCGTCTGTTCCCAGCAACTACAGTGTATTGGACTGAAGAGGAGCTACTGTTCTTGTCAGTTTCCTAAGCATAGTCGAACTAAATATGTCCCGTGTGTTTAGGAAGCACAGTTCTTTTGTTCTGAGCAAGCTCACTGTTCGGACCCCATAGGAAACACAGTAGAGTAGTCGAGTGCTTCTTTCTCAAAAGCAGAGTGTGTTTCTTGTAAGGCGAGCTAGTGTTTGTTTCCCAGTCCTAAATAGAGTTGAATCCCATGCAGTTTCTGTTCCTATGAGCAAGATTTGTTTTCTGGTAAGAAGAGTCACTATTGCGCTCCCATTGTCATACACAGGGCAAAGAGCACTGGCGTCTGTTCCCAGCATGTGCAGTGTATTGGAATGAAGATGATCTACTGTTCTTGTCAGTTTCCTAAACAGAGTTGAACTAGATATGGCCGTGTGTGTAGGAAGCACAGTTCTTTTCTTGTGAGCAAGCTCACTGTTCTGGCCCTATAGGAAACACAGTAGAGTAGAAGAGTGCTCTTTTCTCAAAAGCAGAGTGTGTTTCTTTAAGGCGAGCTAGCGTTTGTTTCCCAGTTCTAAATGGAGTTGAATCACATGCAGTTTTTGGTCCTAGGAGTAAGAGTTGTTTTATGGTAAGTAAAGTCACTCTTGTTGCTCCCATTGCCATACACAGTGCAAATAGCACTCGCGTCTGTTCCCAGCAAGAACAGTGAATTGGACTGAAGAGGAGCTACTTTTCTTGTCAGTTTCATAAGCAGAGTTGAACTAGATATATCCTGTGTGTGTAGGATGCACAGTTCTTTTGTCCTGAGCATGCTCACTGTTCGGACCCCATAGGAAACACAGTAGAGTAGAAGAGTGCTCTTTTCTCAAAAGAAGAGTGTGTTTCTTGTAAGGCGAGCTAGCATTTGTTTCCCAGTCCTAAATGGAGTTGAATCACATGTAGTTTTTGGTCCTACGAGCAAGAGTTGTTTTCTGGTAAGGAAAGTCACTATTGTGCTCCCATTGTCATACACAGGGCAAATAGCACTGGCGTCAGTTCCCAGCATGTACAGTGTATTGGACTGAAGAGGAGCTACTGTTCTTGTCAGTTTCCTAAGCAGAGTTGAACTAGATATGGATCGTGTGTGTAGGAAGCACAGTTCTTTTGTTCTGAGCAAGCTCACTGTTCTGACCCTATAAGAAAAACAGTAGAGTAGAAGAGTGCTCTTTTCTCAAAAGAAGAGTGTGTTTCTTGTAAGGCGAGCTAGCGTTTGTTTCCCAGTCTTGAATGGAGTTGAATCACATGCAGTTTTTGGTCCTAGGAGCAAGAGTTGTTTTTTGGTAAGGAAAGTCACTATTGCGCTCCCTTTGCCATCACAGTGCAAATAGCACTCGTGTCTGTTCCCAGCATGTACAGTGTATTGGACTGAAGAGGATCTACTGTTCTTGTCAGTTTCCTAAGCAGAGTTGAACTAGATATGTCAGGTGTGTAGGATGCACAGTTCTTTTGTTCTGAGCAAGCTCACTGTTCGGACACCAAAGGAATCACAGAAGAGTAGAAGAGTGCTCTTTTGTCAAAAGCAGAGTGTGTTTCTTGAAAGGCGAGCTAGCGTTTGTTTCCCAGTCCTAAATGGAGTTGAATCACATGCAGTTTCTGTTCCTATGAGCAAGATATGTTTTCTGGTAAGAAGAGTCACTATTGTGCTCCCATTGCCATACACAGTGCAACTAGCACTCGCGTCTGTTCCCAGCAAGTACAGTGTATTGGACTGAAGAGGAGCTACTGTTCTTGTCAGTTTCCTAAGCAGAGTTGAACTAGATATGGCCCATGTGTGTAGGAAGCACAGTTCTTTTGTTCTGATCAAGCTCACTGTTCGGACACTGTAGTAAACACAGTAGAGTAGAAGAGTGCTCTTTTCTCAAAAGCAGAGTGTGTTACTTGTAAGGCGAGCCAGCGTTTGTTTCCCAGTCCTAAATGGAGTTCAATCCCATGCAGTTTCTGTTCCTATGAGCAAGATTTGTTTTCTGGTAAGAAGAGTCACTATTGTGCTCCAATTGCCATACACAGGGCAAATACCACTGGCGTCTGTTCCCAGCAAGTACAGTGTATTGGACTGAAGAGGAGCTACTGTTCTTGTCAGTTTCGTAAGCAGAGTTGAACTAGATATGGCCCGTGTGTGTAGGAAGCACAGTTCTTTTGTTCTGAGCAAGCTCACTCTCCGGACCACATAGGAAACACAGTAGTGTAGAAGAGTGCTCTTTTCTCAAAAGGAGAGTGTGTTTCCTGTAAGGCGAGCTAGCATTTTTTTCCCAGTCCTAAATGGAGTTGAATCCCATGCAGTTTCTGGTCCTACGAGCAAGAGTTATTTTCTGTTAAGAAGAGACACTATTGTGCTCACTTTTCCATACACAGTGCAAATAGCACTCGCGTCTGTTCCCACCAAGTACAGTGTATTGGACAGAAGAGGAGCTACTGTTCTTGTCAGTTTCCTAAGCAGAGTTAAACTAGATATGTCCCGTGTGTGTAGGATGTACAGTTCTTTTGTTCTGAGCAAGCTCACTGTTCGGACCCCATAGGAAACACAGTAGAGTAGAAGAGTGCTCTTTTCTCAAAAGCAGAGTTTGTTTCTTGTAAGGTCAGCTAGCATTTGTTTCCCAGTCCTAAATGGAGTTGAATCCCATGCAGTTTCTGTTCCTACGAGCAAGAGTTGTTTTCTGGTAAGAAGAGTCACTATTGTGATCCCATAGCCATACACAGTGCAAATAGCACTGGAGTCTGTTCCCAGCAACTACAGTGTATTGGACTGAAGAGGAGCTAATGTTCTTGTCAGTTTCCTAAGCATAGTTGAACTAGATATGTCCCGTGTGTTTAGGAAGCACAGTTCTTTTGTTCTGAGCAAGCTCACTGTTCGGACCCCATAGGAAACACAGTAGAGTAGACGAGTGCTCCTTTCTTAAAAGCAGAGTGTGTTTCTTGTAAGGCGAGCTAGTGTTTGTTTCCCAGTCCTAAATGGAGTTGAATCCCATGCAGTTTCTGTTCCTATGAGCAAGATTTGTTTTCTGGTAAGAAGAGTCACTATTGCGCTCCCATTGTCATACACAGGGCAAAGAGCACTGGCGTCTGTTCCCAGCATGTTCAGTGTATTGGACTGAAGAGGATCTACTGTTCTTGTCAGTTTCCTAAACAGAGTTGAACTAGATATGGCCGTGTGTGTAGGAAGCACAGTTCTTTTCTTGTGAGCAAGCTCACTGTTCTGGCCCTATAGGAAACACAATAGAGTAGAAGAGTGCTCTTTTCTCAAAAGCAGAGTGTGTTTCTTTAAGGCGAGCTAGCGTTTATTTCCCAGTTCTAAATGGAGTTGAATCACATGCAGGTTTTGGTCCTAGGAGTAAGAGTTGTATTCTGGTAAGTAAAGTCACTCTTGTTGCTCACATTGCCATAAACAGTGCAAATAGCACTCGCGTCTGTTCCCAGCAAGAACAGTGAATTGGACTGAAGAGGAGCTACTGTTCTTGTCAGTTTCCTAAGCAGATTTGAATTTGATATGGCCCGTGTGTGTAGGAAGCACAGTTCTTTTGTTCTGAGCAAGCTCACTGTCTGGTGCTATAGGAAACACGGTAGAGTAGAAGAGTGCTCTTTTGTCAAAAGTAGAGTGTGTTTCTTGTAAGGCGAGCTAGCATTTGTTTCCCAGTCCTAAATGGAATTGAATCGCATGCAGTTTTTGGTCCTATGAGCAAGAGTTTTTTTCTGGTAAGGAAAGTCACTATTGTGCTCCCATTGCCATACACAGTGCAAATAGCACTCGCGTCTGTTCCCAGCATGTACAGTGTATTGGACTGAAGAGGAGCTACTGTTCTTGTCAGTTTCCTAAGCAGAGTAGAACTAGATATGGCCCATGTGTGTAGGAAGCACAGTTCTTTTGTTCTGATCAAGCTCACTGTTCGGACACCTTTGGAAACACTGTACAGTAGAACAGTGCTCTTTTCTCAAAAGCAGAGTGTGTTTCTTTAAGGCGAGCTAGCGTTTATTTCCCAGTTCTAAATGGAGTTGAATCACATGCAGTTTTTGGTCCTAGGAGTAAGAGTTGTTTTCTGGTAAGGAAAGTCATTATTGTTGCTCCCATTGCCATACATAGTGTAAATAGCTCTCACGTCTGTTCCCAGCAAGAACAGTGAATTGGACTATTCAGTAGCTACTGTTCTTGTCAGTTTCCTAAGCAGATTTGAATTTCATATGGCCCGTGTGTAGAAAGCACAGTTCTTTTGTTCTGAGCAAGCTCACTGTTCTGGTGCTATAGGAAACACAGTAGAGTAGAAGAGTGCTCTTTTGTCAAAAGCAGAGTGTGTTTCTTGTAAGGCGAGCTAGCATTTGTTTCCCAGTCCTAAAAGAAATTGAATCGCATGCAGTTTTTGGTCCTATGAGCAAGAGTTGTTTTCTGGTAAGAAAAGTCACTATTGCGCCCCCATTGACATACACAGTGCAAATAGCACTCGCGTCTGTTCCCAGCAAATACAGTGTATTGGACTCAAGAGGATCTACTGTTCTTGTCAGTTTCCTAAGCAGAGTTGAACTAGATATGGCCCGTGTGTGTAGGCAGCACAGTTCTTTTGTTCTGAGCAAGCTCACTCTTCTGGCCCTATAGGAAATACAGTAGAGTAGAAGAGTGCTCTTTTCTCAAAAGCAGAATGTGTTTCCTTAAGGCAAACTAGCGTTTATTTCCCAGTTCTAAATGGAGTTGAATCACATGCAGTTTTTGGTCCTAGGAGTAAAAGTTGTTTTCTGGTAAGGAAAGTCACTATTGTTGCTCCCATTGCCGTACACAGTGCAAAGAGAACTCGCGTCTGTTCCCAGCAAGAACAGTGAATTGGACTGAAGAGGAGCTACTGTTCTTGTGAGTTTCCTAAGCAGATTTGAATTTGATATGGCCCGTGTGTGTAGGAAGCACAGTTCTTTTATTCTGAGCAACCTCACTGTTCTGGTGCTCTAAGAAACACTGTAGAGTAGAAGGGTGCTCTTTTGTCAAAAGCAGAGTGTGTTTCCTGTAAGGCGAGCTAGCATTTGTTTCCCAGTCCTAAATGGAATTGAATCGCATTCAGTTTTTGGTCCTATGAGCAAGAGTTGTTTTCTGGTAAGGAAAGTCACTATTGTGCCCCCATTGCCATACACAGTGCAAATAGCGCTCGCGTCTGTTCCCAGCAAGTACAGTGTATTGGACTCAAGAGGATCTACTGTTCTTGTCAGTTTCCTAAGCAGAGTTGAACTAGATATGGCCCGTGTGTGGAGGAAGCACAGTTCTTTTGTTCTGAGCAAGCTCACTGTTCTGGCCCTATAGGAAACACAGTAGAGTAGAAGAGTGCTCTTTTCTCAAAAGCAAAGTGTGTTTCTATAAGGTGAGCTAGCGTTTATTAACCAGTTCTAAATGGAGTTGAATCAGATGCAGTTTTAGGTCCTACGAGCAAGAGTTGTTTTCTGTTAAGGAAAGTCACTATTGCGCTCCCTTTACCATACACAGTGCAAATAGCACTCGCGTCTGTTCCCAGCATGTACAGTGTATTTGCCTGAAGAGGAGCTACTGTTCTGGTCAGTTTCCTAAGCAGAGTTGAACTATATATGACCCGTGTTTGTAGGAAGCACAGTTCTTTTGTTCTGAGCAAGCTCACTGTTCTGGCCCAATAGGAAACAGAGTAGAGTAGAAGAGTGCTCTTTTCTCAAAAGCAGATTGTGTTTCTTTAAGGCAAGCTAGCGTTTATTTCCCAGTCCTAAATGTAGTTGAATCACATGTAGTTTTTGGTCCTACGAGCAAGAGTTGTTTTCTGGTAAGAAGAGTCACTATGGCGCTGCCTTTGCCATACACAGTGCAAATAGCACTCCCGTCTCTTCCAGTCTTGTACAGTGTATTGGACTGAAAAGGAGTTATTGTTCTTGTCAGTTTCCTAAGCAGAGAAGAACTAGATATGGCCCCTGTGTGTAGGAAGCACAGTTCTTTTGTTCTGAGCATTCTCACTGTTCTGGCCTTTTAGAAAACACAGTAGAGTAGAAGAGTGCTCTTTTCTCAAAAGCAGAGTGTGTTTCTTGTAAGGCGAGCTAGCGTTTGTTTCCCAGTCTTTAATGGAGTTGAATCACATGCAGTTTTTGGTCCTACTAGCAAGAGTTGTTTTCTGGTAAGGAAAGTAACTCTTGCGCTCCCATTGCCATACACAGTGCAAATAGCACTCACGTCTGTTCCCAGCAAGTACAGTGTATCGGACTAAAGAGGAGCTACTCTTCTTGTCAGTTTCCTAAGCAGAGTTGAACTAGATATGGCCCGTGTGTGTAGGAAGCACAGTTCTTTTGTTCTGAGCAAGCTAACTGTTCTGGCGCTCTAGACAAAACAGTAGAGTAGAAGAGTGCTCTTTTCTCAAAAGCAGAGTGTGTTTCTTGTAAGGCGAGCTAGCGTTTGTTTCCCAGTCCTAAATGGAGTTGAGTCCCATGCAGTTTCCGGTTCTACGAGCAAGAGTTGTTTTCTGGGAAGAAGAGTCACTATTGTGTTCCCATTGCCATACACAGTACAAATAGCACTGGCGTCTGTTCCCAGCAAGTACAGTGTATTGGACTGAAGAGGATCTACTGTTCTTGTCAGTTTCCTAAGCAGAATTGAACTAGATATGGCCCGAGTGTGTAGGAAGCACAGTTCTTCTGTTCTGAGCAAGCTCACTGTTCTGGATTTATAGGAAACACAGTAGAGTAGAATAGTGCTCTTTTCTCAAAAGCAGTGTGTGTTTGTTGTAAGGCGAGCTAGCGTTTGTTTCCCAGTCAGAAATGGAGTTGAATCCCATGCAGTTTCTGGTACTACGAGCAAGAGTTGTTTTCTGGTAAGAAGAGTCACTATTGCGCACCCATTGCCATACACATTGCAAATAGCACTCGCGTCTGTTCCAAGCAAGTACAGTGTATTGGACTCAAGAGGAGCTACTGTTCTTGTCAGTTTCCTAAGCAGAGTTGAACTAGATATGGCCCGTGTGTGTAGAAAGCACAGTTCTTTTGTTCTGAGCAAGCTCACTGTTTGGACCCCATAGGAAACACAGTAGAGTAGAAGAGTGCTCTTTTCTCAAAAGCAGAGTGTGTTTCATGTAAGTTGAGCTAGCGTTTGTTTCCCAGGCCTAAATGTAGTTGAATCACATGTAGCTTTTGGTCCTACGAGCAAGAGTTGTTTTCTGGTAAGAAGAGTCACTATGGCGCTGCCTTTGCCATACACAGTGCAAATAGCACTCCCGTCTCTTCCAGTCTTGTACAGTGTATTGGACTGAAAAGGAGTTATTGTTCTTGTCAGTTTCCTAAGCAGAGAAGAACTAGATATGGCCCCTGTGTGTAGGAAGCACAGTTCTTTTGTTCTGAGCATTCTCACTGTTCTGGCCCTTTAGGAAACACAGTAGAGTAGAAGAGTGCTCTTTTCTCAAAAGCAGAGTGTGTTTCTTGTAAGGCGAGCTAGCGTTTGTTTCCCAGTCTTTAATGGAGTTGAATCACATGCAGTTTCTGGTGCTACTAGTAAGAGTTGTTTTCTGGTAAGAAGTGTCACTATTGCGCTCCCTCTTTGTCATACACAGGGCAAATAGCACTGGCGTCTGTTCCCATCAAGTACAGTGTATTGGACTGAAGAGGATCTACTGTTCTTCTCAGTTTCATAAGCAGAGTTGAACTAGATATGGCTCGTGTGTGTAGGAAGCACAGTTCTTTTGTTCTGAGCAAGCTCACTGTTCTGGCTCTATGGGAAACACAGTACAGTAGAAGAGTGCTCTTTTCTCAAGAGTAGAGTGTGTTTCATTTAAGGCGAGCTAGCGTTTCTTTCCCCTTCCTAAATGGAGTTGAATCCCATGCAAATTCTGGTCTAACGAGCAAGAGTTGTTTTCTGGTAAGTAGAGTCACTATTGTGCTCCGTTTGCCATACAGAGTGCAAAAAGCACTCGCGTATGTTCCCAGCAAGTACAGTGTATTGGACTGAGGGGAGCTACTGTTCTTGTCAGTTTCCTAAGCAGAGTTTAATTAGATATGGCCCGTGTGTGTAGGAAGCACAGTTCTTTTGTTGTGAGCAAGCTCACTGTTGTGGCCCTATAGGAAACACAGTAGAGTAGACGAGTACTCTTTTCTCAAAAGCAGAGTGTGTTTCTTGTAAGGCGAGCTAGCGTTTGTTTCCCAATCCTAAATGGAGTTGAATCACATGCAGTTTCTGGTCCTACGAGCAAGAGTTGTTTTCTGGTTAGAGGAGTCACTATTGTGCTCCCATTTTCATACACAGGACAAATAGCACTGGCGTCTGTTCCCAGCAGGTACAGTGTATTGGACTGAAGAGGATCTACCTTTCTTGTCAGTTTCCTAAGCAGAATTGAACTAAATATGGCCCGTGTGTGTAGGAATCACAGTTCTTTTGTTATGAGCAAGCTCACTCTTCTGGCCCTATAGGAAAAACAGTAGAGTAGAAGAGTGCTCTTTTCTCAAAAGCATAGTGTGTTTCTTGTAAGGCGAGCTAGAGATTGTTTCCCAGTCCTAAATGGAGTTGAGTCACATGCAGTTTCTGGTCCTACGAGCAAGAGTTGTTTTCTGGTAAGTAGAGTCACTATTGTGCTCCCATTGCCATACACAGTGCAAAAAGCACTCGCGTCTGTTTCCAGCAAGTACAGTGTATTGGACTGAAGAGGAGCTACTGTTCTTGTCAGTATCCTAAGCAGAGTTAAACTAGATATGGCCAGTTTGTGTAGGAAGCACAGTTCTTTTGTTCTGAGCAAGCTCACTGTTCGGACCCCATAGGAAACACAGTAGAGTAGAAGAGGGCTCTTTTCGCAAAAGCAGAGTGTGTTCTTTGTAAGGCGAGCTAGCATTTGTTTCGCAGTCCTAAATGGAGTTGAATCACAGGCAGTTTCTGGTCCTGCGAGCAAGAGTTGTTTTCTGGTAAGAAGAGTCACTATTGCGCTCCCATTGTAATACACAGGGCAAATAGCACTGGCGTCTGTTCCCAGCATGTACAATGTGTTGGACTGAAGAGGTTCTACTGTTCTTGTCAGTTTCATAAGCAGAGTTGAACTAGATATGACCCGTGTATGTAGGAAGCACAGTTCTTTTGTTGTGAGCAAGCTCACTGTTCTGGCCCTATAGGAAACACAGTAGAGTAGAAGAGTGCTCTTTTCTCACAAGCAGAGTGTGTTTCTTGTAAGGCGAGCTAGCGTTTGTTTCCCAGTCCTAAAAGAAGTTGAATCATATGCAGTTTCTGGTCCTACGAGCAAGAGTTGTTTTCTGGTAAGAAGAGTCACTATTTTGCTCCCATTGTAATACACAGGGCAAATAGCACTGGCGTCTGTTCCCAGCAAGTACAGTGTTTTGGACTGAAGAGGATCTACTGTTCTTGTCATTTTCCTAAGCAGAGATGATCTAGATGTGACCTGTGTATGTAGGAAGCACAGTTCTTTTGTTCTGAGCAAGCTCACTGTTCGGACCCCATAGGAAACACAGTAGAGTAGAAGAGGGCTCTTTTCGCAAAAGCAGAGTGTGTTCTTTGTAAGGCAAGCTAGCATTTTTTTCGCAGTCCTAAATGGAGTTGTTTCAGGCAGTTTCTTGTCCTGCGAGCAAGAGTTGTTTTCTGGTAAGAAGAGTCACTATTGCGTTCCCATTGTAATACACAGGGCAAATAGCACTGGCGTCTGTTCCCAGCATGTACAATGTATTGGACTGAAGAGGTTCTACTGTTCTTGTCATTTTCATATGCAGAGTTGAACTAGATATGACCCGTGTATGTAGGAATCACAGTTCTTTTGTTGTGAGCAAGCTCACTGTTCTGGCCCTATAGGAAACACAGTAGAGTAGAAGTGTGCTCTTTTCTCAAAAGCAGAGTGTGTTTCTTGTAAGGCGAGCTAGCGTTTGTTTCCCAGTCCTAAATGAAGTTGAATCATATGCAGTTTCTGGTCCTACGAGCAAGAGTTGTTTTCTGGTAAGGAAAGTCACTATTGTGCTCCCATTGCCATACACAGTGCAAATAGCACTCGCGTCTGTTCTCAGCAGGTACAGTGTATTGGACTGAAAAGGAGAGACTGTTCTTGTCAGTTTCCTAAGCACAGAAGAACTAGATATGGCCCCTGTGTGTAGGAAGCACAGTTCTTTTGTTCTGAGCAAGCTCACTGTTCTGGCGCTATAGAAAACACAGTAGAGAAGATGAGTGCTCTTATCTCAAAAGTAGAGTGTGTTTCATTTAAGGCGAGCTAGCGTTTGTTTCCCAGTCCTAAATGAAGTTGAATCATATGCAGTTTCTGGTCCTACGAGCAAGAGTTGTTTTCTGGTAAGGAAAGTCACTATTGTGCTCCCATTGCCATACAGAGTGCAAAAAGCACTCGCGTATGTTCCCAGCATTTACAGGGTATTGGACTGAAAAGGAGCTACTGTTCTTGTCAGTATCATAAGCAGAGTTGAACTAGATATGGCCAGTGTGTGTAGGAAGCACAGTTCTTTTGTTCTGAGCAAGCTCACTGTTCTGGCGCTATAGAAAACACAGTAGAGAAGATGAGTGCTCTTTTCTCAAAAGTAGAGTGTGTTTCATTTAAGGCGAGCTAGCGTTTGTTTCCCAGTCCTAAATGGAGTTGAATCCCATGCAGTTTCTGTTCCTACGAGCAAGAGTTGTTTTCTGGTAAGTAGAGTCACTATTGTGCTCCCATTGCCATACAGAGTGCAAAAAGCAATCGCGTATGTTCCCAGCATTTACAGTGTATTGGACTGAAAAGGAGCTACTGTTCTTATCAGTACCATAAGCAGAGTTGAACTAGATATGGCCAGTGTGTGTAGGAAGCACAGTTCTTTTGTTCTGAGCAAGCTCACTGTTCTGGCCCTATAGGAAACACAGTAGAGTAGAAGAGTGCTCTTTTGTCAAAAGCAGAGTGTGTTTCTTGTAAGGCGAGCTAGCATTTGTTTTCCAGTCCTAAATGGAGTTGAATCACATGCAGTTTCTGGTCCTACGAGCAAGAGTTGTTTTCTGGTAAGAAGAGTCACTATTGCGCTGCCTTTGCCATACACAGTGCAAATAGCACTCAAATCTCTTCCCAGCTTGTACAGTGTATTGGAATGAAAAGGAGTTACTGTTCTTGTCAGTTTCCTAAGCAGAGAAGAACGAGATATGGCCGTGTGTGTAGGAAGCACAGTTCTATTGTTCTGAGCAAGCTCACTGTTCTGGCCCTATAGGAAACACAGTAGAGTAGAAGACTGCTCTTTTCTCAAAAGCAGAGTGTGTTTCTTTTTAGGCGAGCTAGTGTTTGTTTCTCAGTCCTAAATGGAGTTGAATCACATGCAGTTTTTGGTCCTACGAGCAAGAGTTGTTTTCTGGTAAGGAAAGTCACTATTGTGCTCCCATTGCCATACACAGTGCAAATAGCACTGGCATCTGTTCCCAGCAAGTACAGTGTATTGGACTGAAAAGGAGCTATTGTTCTTGTCAGTTTCCTAGGCAGAGTTGAACTAGATATTGCCAGTGTGTGTAAGAAGCACAGTTCTTTTGTTCTGAACAAGCTCACTTTTCGGACCCCATAAGAAACACAGTAGAGTAGAAGAGTGCTCTTTTCTCAAAAGCAGAGTGTGTTTCTTGTAAGGTGAGCTAGCGTTTGTTTCCCAGTCCTAAATGTAGTTGAATCACATGCAGTTTCTGGTCCTATGAGCAAGAGTTTTTTTCTGGTAGGAAGAGTCACTATTGCGCTCCCATTGTCATACACAGTGCAAATAGCACTCGCATCTGTTCCCAGCAAGTATTGTGTATTGCACTGAAGAGGAGCTCCTGTTCTTGTCAGTTTCCAAAGCAGAGTTGAACTAGATATGGCCCGTGTGTAGGAAGCACAGTTCTTTTGTTCTGAGCAAGCTCACTGTTCGGACCCCATAGGAAACACAGTAGAGTAGAAGAGGGCTCTACAATGTATTGGACTGAAGAGGTTCTACTGTTCTTGTCAGTTTCCTAAGCAGAGTTGAACTAGGTATGACCCATGTATGTATTGAGCACAGTTCTTTTGTTGTGAGCAAGCTCACTGTTCTGGCCCTATAGGAAACACGGTAGAGTAGAAGAGTGCTCTTTTCTCAAAAGCAGAGTGTGTTTCTTGTAAGGCGAGATAGCGTTTGTTTCCCAGTCCTAAATGGAGTTGAATCACATGCAGTTTCTGGTCCTACGAGCAAAAGTTGCTTTCTGGTAAGGAAAGTCACTATTGCGCTCCCATTGCCATACACAGGGCAAATAGCACTCTTGTCTGTTCCCAGCAAGTACAGTGTATAGGAATGAAAAGGAGTTATTGTTCTTGTCAGTTTTCTAAGCAGAATTGAACTAGATATGGCTGTGTGTGTAGGAAGCACAGTTCTTTTGTTCTGAGCAAGCTCACTGTTCTGGACCTGTAGGAAACACAGTAGAGTAGAAGAGTGCTATTTTCTCAAAAGCAGAGTGTGTTTCTTGTAAGGCGAGCTAATGTTCGTTTCTCAGTCCTAAATGGAGTTCAATCACATGCAGCTTTTGGTCCTACGAGCAAGAGCTGTTTTCTGGTAGAAGAGTCACTTTTGCGCTCCCATTGCCATACACAGTGCAAATAGCACTCCCGTCTGTTCCCAGCAAGTACAGTGTATTGGACTGAAGAGGAGCTACTGTTCTTGTCAGTATCCTAAGCAGAGTTGAACTAGATATGACCCGTGTATGTAGGAAGCACAGTTCTTTTGTCCTGAGAAAGCTCACTGTTCTGGCACTTTAGGAAACACAATAGAGTAGAAGAGTGCTCTTTTCTCAAAAGCAGAGTGTGTTACTTGTAAGACGAGCTAGGGTTTGTTTCCCAGTCCTAAATGGAGTTGAATCACATGCAGTTTCTGGTCCTACGAGCAAGAGTTGTTTTCTGGTAAGTAAAGTCACTATTGTGCTCCCATTGTCATACACAGTGCAAATAGCACTCACGTCTGTTCCCAGGGAGTACAGTGTATTGGACTGAAAAGGAGAGACTCCTCTTATCAATTACTAAGAAGAGAAGAACTATATATGGCCCCTGTGTATAGGAAGCACTGTTCTTTTGTTCTGAGCATTCTCACTGTTCTGGCTCTTTAGGAAACAGAATAGAGTAGAAGAGTGCTCTTTTGTCAAAAGCAGAGTGTGTTTCTTGTAAGGAGAGCTAGCGTATGTTTCCCAGTCCTAAATAGAGTTGAATCACATGCAGTTTCTGGTCCTACGAGCAAGAGTTTTTTTTCTGGTAAGAAGAGTCACTATTGTGCTCGCATTGCCATACACAGTGCAAATAGCACTCGCGTCTGTTCCCAGAAAGAACAGTGTATTGGTCTGAAGAGGAGCTACTGTTCTTGTCAGTATTCTAAGCAGAGTTGAACTAGATATGGCCCGTGTGAGTAGGAAGCACAGTTCTTTTGTTCTGAGCAAGCTCACTCTTCTGGCCCTATAGGAAACACAGTAGAGTAGAAGAGTGCTCTTCTCTCAAAAGCAGAGTGTGTTCTTTCTAAGGCGAGCTAGCGTTTGTTTCGCAGTCCTAATGGAGTTGAATCACAGGCAGTTTCTGGTCCTGCGAGCAAGAGTTGTTTTCTCGTAAGAAGAGTCACTATTGCGCTCCCATTGTAATACAAAGAGCAAATAGCACTGCCATCTGTTCCTAGCATGTACAATGTATTGGACTGAAGAGGTTCTACTGTTCTTGTCAGTTTCCTAAGCAGAGTTGAACTAGGTATGACCCATGTATGTATTAAGCACAGTTCTTTTGTTGTGAGCAAGCTCACTGTTCTGGCCGTATAGGAAACACGGTAGAGTAGAAGAGTGCTCTTTTCTCAAAAGCAGAGTGTGTTTCTTGTAAGACGAGATAGCGTTTCTTTCCCAGTCCTAAATAAAGTTGAATCACATGCAGTTTCTGGTCCTACGAGCAAAAGTTGCTTTCTGGTAAGGAAAGTCACTATTGTGCTCCCATTGCCATACACAGTGCAAATAGCACTCGCGTCTGTTCCCAGCAGGTACAGTGTATTGGACCGAAAAGGAGATACTGTTCTTGTCAGTTTCCTAAGCAGAGAACTAGATATGGCCCCTGTGTGTAGGAAGCCCAGTTCTTTTGTTCTGAGCTTTCTCACTGTTCTGGCCCTTTTAGGAAACACAATAGAGTAGGAGAGTGCTATTTTCTCAAAGCAGAGTGTGTTTCTTGTAAGGCGAGCAAGCGTTTGTTTCCCAGGCATAAATGGAGTTGAATCACATGCAGTTTCTGGTCCTATGAGCAAGAGTTGTTTTCTGGTAAGAATAGTCACTATTGCACTCCCATTGTAATATACAGGGCAAATAGCACTAGCGTCTGTTCCCAGCATGTACAGTGTATTGGACTGACGAGAAGCTACTGTTCTTGTCAGTTTCCTAAGCAGAGTTGAACTAGATATGACCCGTGTATGTAGGAAGCACAGTTCTTTTGTTCTGAGCAAGCTCACTGTTCTGGCCATATAGGAAACACAGTAGAGTAGAAGAGTGCTCTTTTCTCAAAAGCAGAGTGTGTTTCTTGTAAGGTGAGCTAGCGTTTGTTTCCTAGTCCTAAATGGAGTAGAATCACATGCCGTTTCTGGTCCTACGAGCAAGAGTTGTTTTCTGGTAAGAAAAGTCACTATTGCGCTGCCTTTGCCATACACAGTGCAAATAGCACTCGCGTCTGTTCCCAGCAAGTACAGTGTATTGTACTGAAGAGGAGCTACTGTTCTTGTCAGTTTCCTAATCAGAGTTGAACTAGATATGGCCCCTGTGTGTAGGAAGCACAGTTTTTTTGTTCTGAGCAAGCTCACTGTTCTGGCCCTATAGGAAAAACGGTAGAGTAGAAGAGTGCTCTTTTCTCAAAAGCAGAGTGTGTTTGTTTTTAGGCGTGCTAGTGTTTTTTTCTCAGTCCTAAATGGAGTTGAATCACATGCAGTTTTTGGTCCTACGAGCAAGAATTGTTTTCTCGTAAAAAGAGTCACTATTGTGCTGCCTTTGCCATACACAGTGCAAATAGCACTCCCATCTCTTCCCAGCTTGTACAGTGTATTGGAATGAAAAGGAGTTACTGTTCTTGTCAGCTTCCTAATCAGAGAAGAACGAGATATGGCCGTGTTTGTAGGAAGCACAGTTCTTTTGTTCTGAGCAAGCTCACTGTTCTGGCACTATAGGAAACACAGTAGAGTAGAAGAGAGCTCTTTTTTCAAAAGCAGAGTGTGTTTCTAGTAAAGTGAGATAGTGCTTGTTTCCCAGTCTTAAATGGAGTTGAATCACATGCAGTTTCTGGTCCTATGAGCAAGAGTTGTTTTCTGGTAGGAAGAGTCACTATTGTGCTCCCATTGCCATACACAGTGCAAATAGCACTCGCGTCTGTTACCAGCAATTACAGTGTATTGGACTGAAGAGGAGCTACTGTTCTTGTCAGTTTCCAAAGCAGAGTTGAACTAGATATGGCCCGTGTGTGTAGGAAGCACAGTTCTTTTGTTCTGAGCAAGCTCACTGTTCAGACCGCATAGGATACACAGCAGAGAAGTAGAGTGCTCTTTTCTCAAAAGCAGAGTGTGTTTCTTGTAATGCGAGCTAGCATTTGTTTCCCAGTCCTAAATGGATTTGAATCACATGCAGTTTCTGGTCCTATGAGCAAGAGTTGTTTTCTGGTAAGGAAAGTCACTATTGCGCTCCCATTGCCATACACAGGGCAAATAGCACTCTTGTCTGTTCCCAGCAAGTACAGTGTATAGGAATGAAAAGGAGTTATTGTTCTTGTCAGTTTTCTAAGCAGAATTGAACTAGATATGGCTGTGTGTGTAGGAAGCACAGTCTTTTGTTCTGAGCAAGCTCACTGTTCTGGACCTGTAGGAAACACAATAGAGTAGAAGAGTGCTATTTTCTCAAAAGCAGAGTGTGTTTCTTGTAAGGCGAGCTAATGTTTGTTTCTCAGTCCTAAATGGAGTTCAATCACATGCAGTTTTTGGTCCTACGAGCAAGAGTTGTTTTCTGGTAGAAGAGTCACTTTTGCGCTCCCATTGCCCTACACAGTGCAAATAGCACTCCCGTCTGTTCCCAGCAAGTACAGTGTATTGGACTGAAGAGGAGCTACTGTTCTTGTCAGTATCCTAAGCAGAGTTGAACTAGATATGACCCGTGTATGTAGGAAGCACAGTTCTTTTGTCCTGAGAAAGCTCACTGTTCTGGCACTTTAGGAAACACAATAGAGTAGAAGAGTGCTCTTTTCTCAAAAGCAGAGTGTGTTACTTGTAAGATGAGCTAGGGTTTGTTTCCCAGTCCTAAATGGAGTTGAATCACATGCAGTTTCTGGTCCTACGAGCAAGAGTTGTTTTCTGGTAAGGAAAGTCACTATTGTGCTCCCACTGTCATACACAGTGCAAATAGCACTCACGTCTGTTCCCAGGGAGTACAGTGTATTGGACTGAAAAGGAGAGACTCCTCTTATCAATTACTAAGAAGAGAAGAACTATATATGGCCCCTGTGTATAGGAAGCACTGTTCTTTTTTTCGGAGCATTCTCACTGTTCTGGCTCTTTAGGAAACAGAATAGAGTAGAAGAGTGCTCTTTTGTCAAAAGCAGAGTGTGTTTCTTGTAAGGAGAGCTAGCGTATGTTTCCCAGTCCTAAATGGAGTTGAATCACATGCAGTTTCTGGTCCTATGAGCAAGAGTTTTTTTCTGGTAAGAAGAGTCACTATTGTGCTCGCATTGCCATACACAGTGCAAATAGCACTCGCGTCTGTTCCCAGAAATAACAGTGTATTGGTCTGAAGAGGAGCTACTGTTCTTGTCAGTATTCTAAGCAGAGTTGAACTAGATATGGCCCGTGTGAGAAGGAATCACAGTTCTTTTGTTCTGAGCAAGCTCACTGTTCTGGCCCTATAGGAAACACAGTAGAGGAGAAGAGTGCTCTTCTCTCAAAAGCAGAGTGTGTTCTTTGTAAGGCTAGCTAGCGTTTGTTTCGCAGTCCTAAATGGAGTTGAATCACAGGCAGTTTCTGGTCCTGCGAGCAAGAGTTGTTTTCTGGTAAGAAGAGTCACTATTGCGCTCCCATTGTAATACAAAGAGCAAATAGCACTGGCATCTGTTCCCAGCATGTACAATGTATTGGACTGAAGAGGTTCTACTGTTCTTGTCAGTTTCCTAAGCAGAGTTGAACTAGGTATGACCCATGTATGTATTAAGCACAGTTCTTTTGTTGTGAGCAAGCTCACTGTTCTGGCCCTATAGGAAACACGGTAGAGTAGAAGAGTGCTCTTTTCTCAAAAGCAGAGTGTGTTTCTTGTAAGGCGAGATAGCGTTTGTTTCCCAGTCCTAAATAAAGTTGAATCACATGCAGTTTCTGGTCCTACGAGCAAAAGTTGCTTTCTGGTAAGGAAAGTCACTATTCTGCTCCCATTGCCATACACAGTGCAAATAGCACTCCCGTCTGTTCCCAGCAGGTACAGTGTATTGGACCGAAAAGGAGAGACTCTTCTTGTCAGTTTCCTAAGCAGAGAAGAACTAGATATGGCCCCTGTGTGTAGGAAGCCCAGTTCTTTTGTTCTGAGCAAGCTCACTGTTCTGGCCATATAGGAAACACAGTAGAGTAGAAGAGTGCTCTTTAATCAAAAGCAGAGTGTGCTTCTTGTAAGGCAAGCTAGCATTTGTTTCCCAGTCCTAAATGTAGTTGAATAACACGCAGTTTCTGGTCCTACGAGCAAGAGTTGTTTTCTAGTAAGGAAAGTCACTATTGCGCTCCCATTGTCATACACAGTGCAAATAGCACTCGCGTCTGTTCCCAGCAAGTACAGTGTATTGGACTGAGGAGGAGCTATTGTTCTTGTCAGTTTCCTAAGAAGAGTTGAACTAGATATTGCCCGTGTGTAGGAAGCACAGTTCTTTTGTTCTGAGCAAGCTCACTGTTCGGACCCCATAGGAAACACAGTAGAGTAGTAGAGTGCTCTTTTCCCAAAAGCAGAGTGTGTTTCTTGTAAGTTGAGCTAGCGTTTGTTTCCCAGTCCTAAATGTAGTTGAATCACATGCAGTTTTTGGTCCTACGAGCAAGAGTTGTTTTCTGGTAAGAAGAGTCACTATTGCGCTGCCTTTGCCATACACAGTGCAAATAGCACTCGCGTCTCTTCCAGTCTTGTACAGTGTATTGGACTGAAAAGGAGTTATTGTTCTTGTCAGTTTTCTAAGCAGAGATGAACTAGATATGACCTGTGTATGTAGGAAGCACAGTTCTTTTGTTCTGAGCAAGCTCACTGTTCTGGCCCTAAAGGAAAAACAGTAGAGTAGAAGAGTGCTCTTTTCTCAAAAGCAGAGTGTGTTTCTTGTAAGGCGAGCTAGCGTATGTTTCCCAGTCCTAAATGGAGTTGAGTCACATGCAGTTTTTGGTGCTACGAGCAAGAGTTGTTTTCTGGTAAGTAGAGTCACTATTGTGCTCCCATTGCCATACACAGTGCAAAAAGCACTCGCGTCTGTTCCCAGAAAGTACAGTGTATTGGACTGAAGAGGAGCTACTTTTCTAGTCAGTATACTAAGCAGAGTTGAACTAGATATGGCCCGTGTGTGTAGGAAGCACAGTTCTTTTGTTCTGAGCAAGCTCACTATTCAGACCCCATTGGAAACACAGCAGAGTAGAAGAGTGCTCTTTTCTCAAAAGCAGTGTGTGATTCTTGTAAGGCGAGCTAGCATTTCTTTCCCAGTCCTAAATGGATATCAATCACATGCAGTTTCTCGTCCTATGAGCAAGAGTTGTTTCATGGTAAGAAGAGTCACTATTGTTCTCCATTTGCCATACTCAGTGCAAATAGCACTCGTGTCTGTTCCCAGCAAGTACAGTGTATTGGACTCAAGAGGAGTTACTGTTCTTGTCAGTTTCCTAAGCAGAGTTGAACTAGATATGGCCCCTGTGTGTAAGAAGCACAGTTCTTTTGTTCTGAGCAAGCCTACTGTCCTGGCCCTATAGGAAACACAGTAGAGTAGAAGAGTGCTCTTTTCTCAAAAGCAGAGTGTGTTTCTTGTAAGGCAAGCTAGCATTTGTTTCCCAGTCCTTAGTGGAGTTGAATCACATGCAGTTTCTGGTCCTATCTGCAAGAGTTGTTTTCTCGTAAGAAGAGTCACTATTGTGCTCCCATTGCCATAAACAGTGCAAATAGCACTTGCGTCTGTTTCCAGCAAGTACAGTGTATTGGACTGAAGAGGAGCTACTGTTCTTGTCAGATTCCTAAGCAGAGTTGAACTAGATATGGCCCCTGTGTGTAGGAAGCACAGTTCTTTTGTTCTGAGCATGTTCACTGTTCTGGTCCCAGAGAAAACACAGTAGAGTACATGACTGCTCTTTTCTCAAAAGCAGACTGTGTTTCTTGTAAGGCGAGCTAGAGTTAGTTTCCCAGTCCTAATGGAGTTGAATCATAGGCAGTTTCTGGTCCTACGAGCAAGAGTTTTTTTCTGGTAAGAAGAGACACTATTGCTCTCCCATTGTCATACACAGGGCAAATAGCACTCGCGTCTGTTCCAATCATGTACTGTGTATCGGACTGAAGAGGATCTACTGTTCTTGTCAGTTTCCTAAGCAGAATTGAACTAGATATGGCCCGTGTGTGTAGGAAGCACAGTTCTTTTGTTTTGAGCAAGCTCACTGTTCTAGCCATTTAGGGAAACACAGTAGAGTAGAATAGTGCTCTTTTCTCAAAAGCAGAGTGTGTTTCTTGTAAGGCGAGCTAGAGTATGTTTCCCAGTCCTAAATGGAATTGAATAACATGCAGTTTCTGGTCCTACGAGCAAGAGTTGTTTTCGGGTAAGGAAAGTCACTATTTCGCTTCCATTGCCATATACAGTGCAAATAGCACTCGCGTCTGTTCCCAGCAAGTACAGTGTATTGGACTGAAGAGGATCTACTGTTCTTGTCAGTTTTCTAAGCAGAATTGAACTAGATATGGCCCGAGTGTGTAGGAAGCACAGTTCTTTTGTTCTGAGCAAGCTCACTGTTCAGACACCTTAGGAAACACTGTAGAGTAGATGAGTGCTCTTTTCTCAAAAGCAGAGTGTGTTTCTTGTAAGGCGAGCTAGCATTTGTTTCCCATTCCAAAATGGAGTTGAATCACATGCAGTTTCTGGTCCTATGAGCAAGAATTGTTTTCTGGTAAGAAGAGTCACTATTGCGCTCCCATTGTCATACACAGTGCAAATAGCACTGGCGTCTGTTCCCAGCATGTTCAGTGTATTGGACTGAAGAGGATCTACTGTTCTTGTCAGTTTCCTAAGCAGAATTGAACTAGATATGGCCGTGTGTGTAGGAATCACAGTTCTTTTGTTCTGAGCAGGCTCACTGTTCATACCCCATAGGCAACACAGTAGAGTAGAAGTGTGCTCTTTTCTCAAAAGCAGACTGTGTTTTTTCATAAGGCGAGCTAGCGTTTGTTTCCCAGTCCTAACCGGAGTTTAATCACATGCAGTTTTTGTTCCTAAGAGCAACAGTTGTTTTCCGGTAAGGAAAGTCACTCTTGCGCTCCCATTGCCATACACAGTGCAAATAGCACTCGCGTCTGTTCCCAGCATGTACAGTGTATTGGATTGAAGAGGATCTGCTGTTCTTGTCAGTTTCCTAAGCCGAGTTGAACTAGATATGGCCCGTGTGTGTAGGAGCACAGTTCTTTTGTTCTCATCAATCTCACTGTTCTGGTGCTATAGGAAACACAGTAGAGTAGAAGAGTGATCTTTTCTCCAAAGCAGAGTGTGTTTCTTGTAAGGCGAACTAGTGTTTGTTTTGCAGTCCTAAATAGAGTTGAATCACATGAAGTTTCTTCTCCTACGAGCAAGAGTTGTTTGCTGGTAAGAAGAGACACTATTGCGCTCCCATTGTCATACACAGGGCAAAGAGCACTTGCGTCAGTTCATAGCATGTACTGTGTATTGGACTGAAGAGGATCTACTGTTCTTCTCAGTTTCCTAAGCAGAGTTGAACTAGATATGGCCCGTGTGTGTACGAAGCACAGTTCTTTTGTTCTGAGCAAGCACACTGTTTGGACACCATAGGAAACACAGTAGAGTAGAAGAGTGCTCTTTTCGCAAAAGCAGAGTGTGTTTCTTGTAAGGCGAGCTAGAGTTTGTTTCCCAGTCCTAAATGGAATTGAATAACATGCAGTTTCTGGTCCTACGAGCAAGAGTTGTTTTCGGGTAAGGAAAGTCACTATTTCGCTTCCATTGCCATATACAGTGCAAATAGCACTCGCGTCTGTTCCCAGCAAGTAGAGTGTATTGGACTGAAGAGGATCTACTGTTCTTGTCAGTTTTCTAAGCAGAATTGAACTAGATATGGCCCGAGTGTGTAGGAAGCACAGTTCTTTTGTTCTGAGCAAGCTCACTGTTCAGACACCTTAGGAAACACTGTAGAGTAGATGAGTGCTCTTTTCTCAAAAGCAGAGTGTGTTTCTTGTAAGGCGAGCTAGCATTTGTTTCCCATTCCAAAATGGAGTTGAATCACATGCAGTTTCTGGTCCTATGAGCAAGAATTGTTTTCTGGTAACAAGAGTCACTATTGCGCTCCCATTGTCATACACAGTGCAAATAGCACTGGCGTCTGTTCCCAGCATGTACAGTGTATTGGACTGAAGAGGATCTACTGTTCTTGTCAGTTTCCTAAGCAGAATTGAACTAGATATGGCCGTGTGTGTAGGAATCACAGTTCTTTTTTTCTGAGCAGGCTCACTGTTCATACCCCATAGGCAACACAGTAGAGTAGAAGTGTGCTCTTTTCCCCAAAGCAGACTGTGTTTTTCATAAGGCGAGCTAGCGTTTGTTTCCCAGTCCTAACTGGAGTTTAATTACATGCAGTTTTTGTTCCTAAGAGCAACAGTTGTTTTCCGGTAAGGAAAGTCACTCTTGCGCTCCCATTGCCATACACAGTGCAAATAGCACTCGCGTCTGTTCCCAGCATGTACAGTGTATTGGATTGAAGAGGATCTACTGTTCTTGTCAGTTTCCTAAGCCGAGTTGAACTAGATATGGCCCGTGTGTGTAGGAAGCACAGTTCTTTTGTTCTCATCAATCTCACTGTTCTGGCGCTATAGGAAACACAGTAGAGTAGAAGAGTGATCTTTTCTCCAAATCAGAGTGTGTTTCTTGTAAGGCGAACTAGTGTTTGTTTTGCAGTCCTAAATAGAGTTGAATCACATGAAGTTTCTTCTCCTACGAGCAAGAGTTGTTTTCTGGTAAGAAGAGACACTATTGCGCTCCCATTGTCATACACAGGGCAAAGAGCACTTGCGTCAGTTCCCAGCATGTACTGTGTATTGGACTGAAGAGGATCTACTGTTCTTCTCAGTTTCCTAAGCAGAGTTGAACTAGATATGGCCCGTGTGTGTACGAAGCACAGTTCTTTTGTTCTGAGCAAGCACACTGTTTGGACACCATAGGAAACACAGTAGAGTAGAAGAGTGCTCTTTTCGCAAAAGCAGAGTGTGTTTCTTGTAAGGTGAGCTAGCGTTTGTTTCCCAGTCCTAAATGGAATTGAATCACATGCAATTTCTGGTCCTACGAGCAAGAGTTGTTTTCGGGTAAGGAAAGTCACTCTTGTGCTTACATTGACATACACAGTGCAAATAGCACTCGCGTCTGTTCCCAGCAAGTACAGTGTATTGGACTGAAGAGGATCTACTGTTCTCGTCAGTTTCCTAAGCAGAATTGAACTAGATATGGCCCGAGTGTGTAGGAAGCACAGTTCTTTTGTTCTGAGCAAGCTCACTGATCTGGCCCTATAGGAAACCCAGTAGAGTAGAAGAGTGCTCTTTTCTCAAAAGCAGAGTGTGTTTTTCATAAGGCGAGCTAGCATTTGTTTCCCAGTCCTAACCGGAGTTTAATCACATGCAGTTTTTGGTCCTAGGAGCAAGAGTTGTTTTCTGGTAAGCAAAGGCACTATTGCGCTCCCATTGCCATACATAGTGCAAATAGCACTCGCGTCTGTTCCCAGCAAGTACAGTGTATTGGACTGAAGAGGAGGTACTGTTCTTGTCAGTTTTCTAAACAGAATTGAACTAGATATGGCCCCTTTGTGTAGTAAGCACAGTTCTTTTGTTCTGAGCAAGCTCACTGTTCTGGCCCTATAGGAAACACAGTAGAGTAGAAGAGTGGTATTTTCTCAAAAGCAGAGTGTGTTTCTTGTAAGGCGAGCTAGTTTTTGTTTCCCAGTCCTAAATGGTGTTGAATCACATGCAGTTTTTGGTCCTACAAGCAAGAGTTGTTTTCTGGTAAGGAAAGTCACTCTTGCGCTCCATTTGCCATACACAGTGCAAATAGCACTCGTGTCTGTTCCCAGCATGTACAGTGTATTGGACTGAAGAGGATCTACTGTTCTTCTCAGTTTCCTAAGCAGAGTTGAACTAGATATGTCAGGTGTATAGGATGCAACAGTTCTTTTGTTCTGAGCAAGCTCACTGTTCGGACACCATAGGAATCACAGTAGAGTAGAAGAGTGCTCTTTTGTCAAAAGCAGAGTGTGTTTCTTGTAAGGCGAACTAGTGTTTGTTTCCCAGTCCTAAATGGAGTTGAATCCCATGCAGTTTCTGTTCCTATGAGCAAGATTTGTTTTCTGGTAAGAAGAGTCACTATTGTGCTCCCATTGCCATACACAGTGCAAATAGCACTCGCGTCTGTTCCCAGCAAGTACAGTGTATTGGACTGAAGAGGATCTACTGTTCTTGTCAGTTTCCTAAGCAGAGTTGAACTACATTTGGCCCATGTGTGTAGAAAGCACAGTTTTTTTGTTCTGATCAAGCTCACTGTTCGGACACCATAGGAAACAGAGTAGAGTAGAAGAGTGCTCTTTTCTCAAAAGCAGAGTGTGTTACTTGTAAGGCGAGCCAGCGTTTGTTTCCCAGTCTATAATGGAGTTGAATCACATGCAGTTTTTGGTCCTACGAGCAAGAGTTGTTTTCTAGTAAGGAAAGTAACTCTTGTGCTCCCATTGACATACACAGTGCAAATAGCACTCGCGTCTGTTCCCAGCAAGTACAGTGTATTGGACTCAAGAGGATCTACTGTTCTTGTCAGTTTCCTAAGCAGAGTTGAACGAGATATGGCTCGTGTGTGTAGGAAGCACAGTTCTTTTGTTCTAAGCAAACTCACTGTTCTGGCGCTATGGGAAACACAGTAGAGTAGAAGAGTGCTCTTTTCTCAAAAGCAGAGTGTGTTTCTTGTAAGGAGAGCTAGCATTTGTTTCCTAGTCCTAAATGGAATTGAATCGCATGCAGTTTTTGGTCCTATGAGCAAGAGTTGTTTTCTGGTAAGGAAAGTCACTATTGTGCTCCTATTGCCATACACAGTACAAATAGCCCTTGTGTCTGCTCCCAGCAAGTACAGTGTATTGGACTGAAGAGCAGCTTCTTTTCTTTTCAGTTTCCTAAGCAGAGTTGAACTAGATATGGCACGTGTGTGTAGGAAGCACAGTTCTTTTGTTCGGAGCAACTCACTGTTCTGACCCTATAAGAAACACAGTAGAGTAGAAGAGTGCTCTTTTCTCAAAAGCAGAGTGTGTTTCTTTAAGGCGAGGTAGCGTTTATTTCCCAGTTCTAAATGGAGTTGAATCACATGCAGTTTTTGGTCCTAGGAGTAAGAGTTGTTTTCTGGTAAGGTAAGTCACTATTGTTGCTCCCATTGCCATAAACAGTGCAAATAGCACTCGCGTCTGTTTCCATCAAATACAGTGTATTGGACTGAAAAGGAGCTACTGTTCTTGTCAGTTTCCTAACCAGAGATGAACTAGATATGGCCCGTGTGTGTAGGAAGCACAGTTCTTTTGTTATGAGCAAGCTCACTGTTGTGGCACTATAGCAAACACAGTAGAGTAGAAGAGAGCTCTTTTCTAGAAAGTAGAGTCTGTTTCTTGTAAGGCGATCTAGCATTTGTTTCCCAGTCCTAAATCTAGTTGAATCACATGCAGATTCTGGTTCTACGAGCAAGAATTGCTTTATGGTAAGAAGAGTCACTAAGAGTCACTATTGCGCTCCCATTGTCATACACAGGGCAAATAGCACTCGCGTCTGTTCCCGGCAAGAACAGTGAATTGGACTGAAGAGGAGCTACTGTTCTTGTCAGTTTCGTAAGCAGATTTGAATTTGATATGGCCCGTGTGTGTAGGAAGCACAGTTCCTTTGTTCTGAGCAAGCTCACTGTTCTGGTGCTATAGGAAACTCAGTAGAGTAGAAGAGTGCTCTTTTGTCAAAAGCAGAGTGTGTTTCTTGTAAGGCGAGATTGCATTTGTTTCCCAGTCCTAAATGGAACTGAACCGCATGCAGTTATTGGTCCTATGAGCAAGAGTTGTTTTCTGGTAAGGAAAGTCACTATTGTGTTCCCATTGCCATACACAGTGCAAATAGCACTCGCGTCTGTTCCCAGCTAGTACAGTGTATTGGACTGAAGAGGAGCTACTGTTCTTGTCAGTTTCATAAGCAGAGTTGAACTAGATATGTCCTGTGTGTGTAGGATGCACATTTTTTTGTCCTGAGCATGCTCACTGTTCGGACCCCATAGGAAACACAGTAGAGTAGAAGAGTACTCTTTTCTCAAAAGCAGAGTGTGTTTCTTTAAAGCAAGCTAGAGTTTATTTCCCAGTTCTAAATGGAGTTGAATCTCATGCAGTTCTTGGTCCTATGAGCAAGAGTTGTTTTCTGTTAAGGAAAGTCACTATTGCGCTCCCATTGCCATACACAGTGCAAATAGCACTCGCGTCTGTTCCCAGCAAGTACAGTGTATTGGACAGAAGAGGAGGTACTGTTCTTGTCAGTTTTCTAAAAAGTTGAACTAGATATGGCCTCTTTGTGTAGTAAGCACACTTCTTTTGTTCTGAGAAAGCTCACTGTTCTGGCCCTATAGGAAACACAGTAGAGTAGAAGAGTGCTATTTTCTCAAAAGCAGAGTGTGTTTCTTGTAAGGCGAGCTAGCGTTTGTTTCCCAGTCCTAAATGGAGTTGAATCACATGCAGTTTTTGGTCCTACGAGCAAGAGTTGTTTTCTGGTAAAGAAAGTCACTATTGTTGCTCCCATTGCCATACACAGTGCAAATAGCACTCGCGTCTGTTTCCAACAAGAACAGTGAATTGGACTGAAGAAGAGCTACTGTTCTTGTCAGTTTCCTAAGCAGATTTGAATTTGATATGGCCCGTGGGTGTAGGAAGCACAGTTCTTTTGTTCTAAGCAAGCTCACTGTTCTGGTGGTATAGGAAACAAGTAGAGTAGAAGAGTGCTCTTTTGTCAAAAGCAGAGTGTGTTTCTTGTAAGGCGAGCTAGCATTTGTTTCCCAGTCCTAAATGGAATTGAATCGCATGCAGTTTTTGGTCCTATGAGCAAGAGTTGTTTTCTGGTAAGGAAAGTCACTATTGAGCCCCCATTGCCATACACAGTGCAAATAGCCCTCGTGTCTGCTCCCATCAAGTACATTGTATTGGACTGAAGAGGAGCTACTGTTCTTGTCAGTTTCCTAAGCAGAGTTGAACTAGATATGGCCCGAGTGTGTAGGTAGCACAGTTCTTTTCTTGTGAGCAAGCTCAATGTTCTGGCCCTATAGGAAACACAGTAGAGTAGAAGAGTGCTCTTTTCTCAAAAGCAGAGTGTGTTTCTTGTAAGGCGAGCTAGCGTTTGTTTCCCAGTCCTAAATGGAGTTGAGTCACATGCAGTTTTTGGTCCTATGAGCAAGAGTTGTTTTCTGGTAAGAAGAGTCACTATTGTGCTCCCATTGCCATACACAGTGGAAAGAGCCCTTATGTCTGTTCCCAGCAAGTACAGTGTATTGGACTGAAGAGGAGCTACTGTTCTTGTCAGTTTCCTAAGCAGAGTAGAAATAGATATGGCCCATGTGTGTAGGAAGCACAGTTCTTTTGTTCTGATCAAGCTCACTGTTCGGACACCTTTGGAAACACAGTACAGTAGAACAGTGCTCTTTTCTCAAAAGCAGAGTGTGTTTCTTTAAGGCGAGCTAGCGTTTATTTCCCAGTTCTAAATGGAGTTGAATCACATGCAGTTTTTGGTCCTAGGAGTAAGAGTTGTTTTCTGGTAAGGAAAGTCATTATTGTTGCTCCCATTGCCATACATAGTGTAAATAGCTCTCACGTCTGTTCCCAGCAAGAACAGTGAATTGGACTATTCAGTAGCTACTGTTCTTGTCAGTTTCCTAAGCAGATTTGAATTTGATATGGCCCGTGTGTAGAAAGCACAGTTCTTTCGTTCTGAGCAAGCTCACTGTTCTGGTGCTATAGGAAACACAGTAGAGTAGAAGAGTGCTCTTTTGTCAAAAGCAGAGTGTGTTTCTTGTAAGGCGAGCTAGCATTTGTTTCCCAGTCCTAAAAGAAATTGAATCGCATGCAGTTTTTGGTCCTATGTGCAAGAGTTGTTTTCTGGTAAGGAAAGTCACTATTGCGCCCCCATTGTCATACACAGTGCAAATAGCACTCGCGTCTGTTCCCAGCAAATACAGTGTATTGGACTCAAGAGGATCTACTGTTCTTGTCAGTTTCCTAAGCAGAGTTGAACTAGATATGGCCCGTGTGTAGGAAGCACAGTTCTTTTGTTCTGAGCAAGCTCACTCTTCTGGCCCTATAGGAAATACAGTAGAGTAGAAGAGTGCTCTTTTCTCAAAAGCAGAATGTGTTTCCTTAAGGCAAGCTAGCGTTTATTTCCCAGTTCTAAATGGAGTTGAATCACATGCAGTTTTTGGTCCTAGGAGTAAAAGTTGTTTTCTGGTAAGGAAAGTCACTATTGTTGCTCCCATTGCCGTACACAGTGCAAAGAGAACTCGCGTCTGTTCCCAGCAAGAACAGTGAATTGGACTGAAGAGGAGCGACTGTTCTTGTGAGTTTCCTAAGCAGATTTGAATTTGATATGGCCCGTGTGTGTAGGAAGCACAGTTCTTTTATTCTGAGCAACCTCACTGTTCTGGTGCTCTAAGAAACACTGTAGAGTAGAAGGGTGCTCTTTTGTCAAAAGCAGAGTGTGTTTCCTGTAAGGCGAGCTAGCATTTGTTTCCCAGTCCTAAATGGAATTGAATCGCATTCAGTTTTTGGTCCTATGAGCAAGAGTTGTTTTCTGGTAAGGAAAGTCACTATTGTGCCCCCATTGCCATACACAGTGCAAATAGCGCTCGCATCTGTTCCCAGCAAGTACAGTGTATTGGACTCAAGAGGATCTACTGTTCTTGTCAGTTTCCTAAGCAGAGTTCAACTAGATATGGCCCGTGTGTGTAGGAAGCACAGTTCTTTTGTTCTGAGCAAGCTCACTGTTCTGGCCCTATAGGAAACACAGTAGAGTAGAAGAGTGCTCTTTTCTCAAAAGCAAAGTGTGTTTCTATAAGGTGAGCTAGCGTTTATTAACCAGTTCTAAATGGAGTTGAATCAGATGCAGTTTTAGGTCCTACGAGCAAGAGTTGTTTTCTGTTAAGGAAAGTCACTATTGCGCTCCCTTTACCATACACAGTGCAAATAGCACTGGCGTCTGTTCCCAGCATGTACAGTGTATTTGCCTGAAGAGGAGCTACTGTTCTGGTCAGTTTCCTAAGCAGAGTTGAACTATATATGACCCGTGTTTGTAGGAAGCACAGTTCTTTTGTTCTGAGCAAGCTCACTGTTCTGGCCCAATAGGAAACAGAGTAGAGTAGAAGAGTGCTCTTTTCTCAAAAGCAGAATGTGTTTCTTTAAGGCAAGCTAGCGTTTATTTCCCAGTCCTAAATGTAGTTGAATCACATGTAGTTTTTGGTCCTACGAGCAAGAGTTGTTTTCTGGTAAGAAGAGTCACTATGGCGCTGCCTTTGCCATACACAGTGCAAATAGCACTCCCGTCTCTTCCAGTCTTGTACAGTGTATTGGACTGAAAAGGAGTTATTGTTCTTGTCAGTTTCCTAAGCAGAGAAGAACTAGATATGGCCCCTGTGTGTAGGAAGCACAGTTCTTTTGTTCTGAGCATTCTCACTGTTCTGGCCTTTTAGGAAACACAGTAGAGTAGAAGAGTGCTCTTTTCTCAAAAGCAGAGTGTGTTTCTTGTAAGGCGAGCTAGCGTTTGTTTCCCAGTCTTTAATGGAGTTGAATCACATGCAGTTTTTGGTCCTACTAGCACGAGTTGTTTTCTGGTAAGGAAAGTAACTCTTGCGCTCCCATTGCCATACACAGTGCAAATAGCACTCGCGTCTGTTTCCAGCAAGTACAGTGTATCGGACTAAAGAGGAGCTACTCTTCTTGTCAGTTTCCTAAGCAGAGTTGAACTAGATATGGCCCGTGTGTGTAGGAAGCACAGTTCTTTTGTTCTGAGCAAGCTAACTGTTCTGGCGCTCTAGACAAAACAGTAGAGTAGAAGAGTGCTCTTTTCTCAAAAGCAGAGTATGTTTCTTGTAAGGCGAGCTAGCGTTTGTTTCCCAGTCCTAAATGGAGTTGAGTCCCATGCAGTTTCCGGTTCTACGAGCAAGAGTTGTTTTCTGGGAAGAAGAGTCACTATTGTGTTCCCATTGCCATACACAGTACAAATAGCACTGGCGTCTATTCCCAGCAAGTACAGTGTATTGGACTGAAGAGGATCTACTGTTCTTGTCAGTTTCCTAAGCAGAATTGAACTAGATATGGCCCGAGTGTGTAGGAAGCACAGTTCTTCTGTTCTGAGCAAGCTCACTGTTCTGGATTTATAGGAAACACAGTAGAGTAGAATAGTGCTCTTTTCTCAAAAGCAGTGTGTGTTTGTTGTAAGGCGAGCTAGCGTTTGTTTCCCAGTCAGAAATGGAGTTGAATCCCATGCAGTTTCTGGTACTACGAGCAAGAGTTGTTTTCTGGTAAGAAGAGTCACTATTGCGCACCCATTGCCATACACATTGCAAATAGCACTCGCATCTGTTCCCAGCAAGTACAGTGTATTGGACTCAAGAGGAGCTACTGTTCTTGTCAGTTTCCTAAGCAGAGTTGAACTAGATATGGCCCGTGTGTGTAGGAAGCACAGTTCTTTTGTTCTGAGCAAGCTCACTGTTTGGACCCCATAGGAAACACAGTAGAGTAGAAGAGTGCTTTTTTCTCACAAGCAGAGTGTGTTTCTTGTAAGGCGAGCTAGCGTTTGTTTCCCAGTCCTAAAAGAAGTTGAATCAT
Organism: Peromyscus eremicus; assembly: GCF_949786415.1. Taxonomy (NCBI): domain Eukaryota; kingdom Metazoa; phylum Chordata; class Mammalia; order Rodentia; family Cricetidae; genus Peromyscus; species Peromyscus eremicus. The sequence continues at coordinate 73,059 of NW_026734530.1, read as the reverse complement.
ATGCAGTTTCTGGTCCTACGAGCAAGAGTTGTTTTCTGGTAAGAAGAGTCACTATTTTGCTCCCATTGTAATACACAGGGCAAATAGCACTGGCGTCTGTTCCCAGCATGTACAGTGTTTCGGACTGAAGAGGATCTACTGTTCTTGTCATTTTCCTAAGCAGAGATGATCTAGATGTGACCTGTGTATGTAGGAAGCACAGTTCTTTTGTTCTGAGCAAGCTCACTGTTCGGACCCCATAGGAAACACAGTAGAGTAGAAGAGGGCTCTTTTCGCAAAAGCAGAGTGTGTTCTTTGTAAGGCGAGCTAGCATTTTTTTCGCAGTCCTAAATGGAGTTGTTTCAGGCAGTTTCTTGTCCTGCGAGCAAGAGTTGTTTTCTGGTAAGAAGAGTCACTATTGCGTTCCCATTGTAATACACAGGGCAAATAGCACTGGCGTCTGTTCCCAGCATGTACAATGTATTGGACTGAAGAGGTTCTACTGTTCTTGTCATTTTCATATGCAGAGTTGAACTAGATATGACCCGTGTATGTAGGAAACACAGTTCTTTTGTTGTGAGCAAGCTCACTGTTCTGGCCCTATAGGAAACACAGTAGAGTAGAAGAGTGCTCTTTTCTCAAAAGCAGAGTGTGTTTCTTGTAAGGCGAGCTAGCGTTTGTTTCCCAGTCCTAAATGAAGTTGAATCATATGCAGTTTCTGGTCCTACGAGCAAGAGTTTTTTTCTGGTAAGGAAAGTCACTATTGTGCTCCCATTGCCATACACAGTGCAAATAGCACTCGCGTCTGTTCTCAGCAGGTACAGTGTATTGGACTGAAAAGGAGAGACTGTTCTTGTCAGTTTCCTAAGCACAGAAGAACTAGATATGGCCCCTGTGTGTAGGAAGCACAGTTCTTTTGTTCTGAGCAAGCTCACTGTTCTGGCCCTATAGGAAACACAGTAGAGTAGAAGAGTGCTCTTTTGTCAAAAGCAGAGTGTGTTTCTTGTAAGGCGAGCTAGCATTTGTTTTCCAGTCCTAAATGGAGTTCAATCACATGCAGTTTCTGGTCCTACGAGCAAGAGTTGTTTTCTGGTAAGAAGAGTCACTATTGCGCTGCCTTTGCCATACACAGTGCAAATAGCACTCCCATCTCTTCCCAGCTTGTACAGTATATTGGAATGAAAAGGAGTTACTGTTCTTGTCAGTTTCCTAAGCAGAGAAGAACGAGATATGGCCGTGTGTGTAGGAAGCACAGTTCTATTGTTCTGAGCAAGCTCACTGTTCTGGCCCTATAGGAAACACAGTAGAGTAGAAGACTGCTCTTTTCTCAAAAGCAGAGTATGTTTCTTGGAAGTCGAGCTAGCGTTTGTTTCCCAGTCCTAAATGGAGTTGAGTCACATGCAGTTTTTTGTCCAACGAGCAAGAGTTGTTTTCTGGTAAGACAAGTCACTATTGTGCTCCAATTGCCATACTCAGTGCAAATATCACTCGCGTCTGTTCCCAGCAAGTACAGTGTATTGGACTGAAAAGGAGCTATTGTTCTTGTCAGTTTCCTAGGCAGAGTTGAACTAGATATTGCCAGTGTGTGTAAGAAGCACAGTTCTTTTGTTCTGAACAAGCTCACTTTTCGGACCCCATAAGAAACACAGTAGAGTAGAAGAGTGCTCTTTTCTCAAAAGCAGAGTGTGTTTCTTGTAAGGTGAGCTAGCGTTTGTTTCCCAGTCCTAAATGTAGTTGAATCACATGCAGGTTCTGGTCCTATGAGCAAGAGTTGTTTTCTGGTAAGAAGAGTCACTATTGTGCTCCCATTGTAATACACAGGGCAAATAGCATGGGCGTCGGTTCCCAGCATTTCCAGTGTATTGGGCTGAAGACGATCTACTGTTCTTGTCAGTTTCCTAAGCAGAGATGAACTAGATATGACCTGTGTATGTAGGAAGCACAGTTCTTTTGTTCTGAGCAAGCTCACTGTTCTGGCCCTATAGGAAAAATAGTAGAGTAGAAGAGAGCTCTTTTCTCAAAAGCAGAGTGTGTTTCTAGTAATGTGAGCTAGCGCTTGTTTCCCAGTCTTAAATGGAGTTGAATCACATGCAGTTTCTGGTCCTATGAGCAAGAGTTTTTTTCTGGTAGGAAGAGTCACTATTGCGCTCCCATTGTCATACACAGTGCAAATAGCACTCGCATCTGTTCCCAGCAAATATTGTGTATTGCACTGAAGAGGAGCTCCTGTTCTTGTCAGTTTCCAAAGCAGAGTTGAACTAGATATGGCCCGTGTGTAGGAAGCACAGTTCTTTTGTTCTGAGCAAGCTCACTGTTCGGACCCCATAGGAAACACAGTAGAGTAGAAGAGGGCTCTCCAATATATTGGACTGAAGAGGTTCTTCTGTTCTTGTCAGTTTCCTAAGCAGAGTTGAACTAGGTATGACCCATGTATGTATTGAGCACAGTTCTTTTGTTGTGAGCAAGCTCACTGTTCTGGCCCTATAGGAAACACGGTAGAGTAGAAGAGTGCTCTTTTCTCAAAAGCAGAGTGTGTTTCTTGTAAGGCGAGATAGCGTTTGTTTCCCAGTCCTAAATGGAGTTGAATCACATGCAGTTTCTGGTCCTACGAGCAAAAGTTGCTTTCTGGTAAGGAAAGTCACTATTGCGCTCCCATTGCCATACACAGGGCAAATAGCACTCTTGTCTGTTCCCAGCAAGGACAGTGTATAGGAATGAAAAGGAGTTATTGTTCTTGTCAGTTTTCTAAGCAGAATTGAACTAGATATGGCTGTGTGTGTAGGAAGCACAGTTCTTTTGTTCTCAGCAAGCTCACTGTTTTGGACCTGTAGGAAACACAGTAGAGTAGAAGAGTGCTATTTTCTCAAAAGCAGAGTGTGTTTCTTGTAAGGCGAGCTAATGTTCGTTTCTCAGTCCTAAATGGAGTTCAATCACATGCAGCTTTTGGTCCTACGAGCAAGAGTTGTTTTCTGGTAGAAGAGTCACTTTTGCGCTCCCACTGCCATACACAGTGCAAATAGCACTCCCGTCTGTTCCCAGCAAGTACAGTGTATTGGACTGAAGAGGAGCTACTGTTCTTGTCAGTATCCTAAGCAGAGTTGAACTAGATATGACCCGTGTATGTAGGAAGCACAGTTCTTTTGTCCTGAGAAAGCTCACTGTTCTGGCACTTTAGGAAACACAATAGAGTAGAAGAGTGCTCTTTTCTCAAAAGCAGAGTGTGTTACTTGTAAGACGAGCTAGGGTTTGTTTCCCAGTCCTAAATGGAGTTGAATCACATGCAGTTTCTGGTCCTACGAGCAAGAGTTGTTTTCTGGTAAGGAAAGTCACTATTGTGCTCCCATTGTCATACACAGTGCAAATAGCACTCACGTCTGTTCCCAGGGAGTACAGTGTATTGGACTGAAAAGGAGAGACTCCTCTTATCAATTACTAAGAAGAGAAGAACTATATATGGCCCCTGTGTATAGGAAGCACTGTTCTTTTGTTCTGAGCATTCTCACTGTTCTGGCTCTTTAGGAAACAGAATAGAGTAGAAGAGTGCTCTTTTTTCAAAAGCAGAGTGTGTTTCTTGTAAGGAGATCTAGCGTATGTTTCCCAGTCCTAAATAGAGTTGAATCACATGCAGTTTCTGGTCCTACCAGCAAGAGTTTTTTTTCTGGTAAGAAGAGTCACTATTGTGCTCGCATTGCCATACACAGTGCAAATAGCACTCGCGTCTGTTCCCAGAAAGAACAGTGTATTGGTCTGAAGAGGAGCTACTGTTCTTGTCAGTATTCTAAGCAGAGTTGAACTAGATATGGCCCGTGTGAGTAGGAAGCACAGTTCTTTTGTTCTGAGCAAGCTCACTCTTCTGGCCCTATAGGAAACACAGTAGAGTAGAAGAGTGCTCTTCTCTCAAAAGCAGAGTGTGTTTTTTCTAAGGCGAGCTAGCGTTTGTTTCGCAGTCCTAAATGGAGTTGAATCACAGGCAGTTTCTGGTCCTTTGAGCAAGAGTTGTTTTCTGGTAAGAAGAGTCACTATTGTGCTCCCATTGTAATACAAAGAGCAAATAGCACTGCCATCTGTTCCTAGCATGTACAATGTATTGGACTGAAGAGGTTCTACTGTTCTTGTCACTTTCCTAAGCAGAGTTTAACTAGGTATGACCCATGTATGTATTAAGCACAGTTCTTTTGTTGTGTGCAAGCTCACTGTTCTGGCCCTATAGGAAACACGGTAGAGTAGAAGAGTGCTCTTTTCTCAAAAGCAGAGTGTGTTTCTTGTAAGATGAGATAGCGTTTGTTTCCCAGTCCTAAATAAAGTTGAATCACATGCAGTTTCTGGTCCTACGAGCAAAAGTTGCTTTCTGGTAAGGAAAGTCACTATTGTGCTCCCATTGCCATACACAGTGCAAATAGCACTCGCGTCTGTTCCCAGCAGGTACAGTGTATTGGACCGAAAAGGAGATACTGTTCTTGTAAGTTTCCTAAGCAGAGAACTAGATATGGCCCCTGTGTGTAGGAAGCCCAGTTCTTTTGTTCTGAGCTTTCTCACTGTTCTGGCCCTTTTAGGAAACACAATAGAGTAGGAGAGTGCTCTTTTCTCAAAGCAGAGTGTGTTTCTTGTAAGGCGAGCAAGCGTTTGTTTCCCAGGCATAAATGGAGTTGAATCACATGCAGTTTCTGGTCCTATGAGCAAGAGTTGTTTTCTGGTAAGAAGAGTCACTATTGCGCTCCCATTGTAATATACAGGGCAAATAGCACTAGCGTCTGTTCCCAGCATGTACAGTGTATTGGACTGACGAGAAGCTACTGTTCTTGTCAGTTTCCTAAGCAGAGTTGAACTAGATATGACCCGTGTATGTAGGAAGCACAGTTCTTTTGTTCTGAGCAAGCTCACTGTTCTGGCCATATAGGAAACACAGTAGAGTAGAAGAGTGCTCTTTTCTCAAAAGCAGAGTGTGTTTCTTGTAAGGTGAGCTAGCGTTTCTTTCCTATTCCTAAATGGAGTAGAATCACATGCCGTTTCTGGTCCTACGAGCAAGAGCTATTTTCAGGTAAGAAAAGTCACTATTGCGCTGCCTTTGCCATACACAGTGCAAATAGCACTCGCGTCTGTTCCCAGCAAGTACAGTGTATTGTACTGAAGAGGAGCTACTGTTCTTGTCAGTTTCCTAAGCAGAGTTGAACTAGATATGGCCCCTGTGTGTAGGAAGCACAGTTTTTTTGTTCTGAGCAAGCTCACTGTTCTGGCCCTATAGGAAAAACAGTAGAGTAGAAGAGTGCTCTTTTCTCAAAAGCAGAGTGTGTTTGTTTTTAGGCGTACTAGTGTTTTTTTCTCAGTCCTAAATGGAGTTGAATCACATGCAGTTTTTGGTCCTACGAGCAAGAATTGTTTTCTCGTAAGAAGAGTCACTATTGTGCTGCCTTTGCCATACACAGTGCAAATAGCACTCCCATTTCTTCCCAGCTTGTACAGTGTATTGGAATGAAAAGGAGTTACTGTTCTTGTCAGCTTCCTAAGCAGAGAAGAACGAGATATGGCCGTGTGTGTAGGAAGCACAGTTCTTTTTTCTGAGCAAGCTTACTGTTCTGGCACTATAGGAAACACAGTAGAGTAGAAGAGAGCTCTTTTTTCAAAAGCAGAGTGTGTTTCTAGTAAATTTAGATAGTCATTGTTTCCCAGTCTTAAATGGAGTTGAATCACATGCAGTTTCTGGTCCTATGAGCAAGAGTTGTTTTCTGGTTGGAAGAGTCACTATTGTGCTCCCATTGCCATACACAGTGCAAATAGCACTCGCGTCTGTTACCAGCAATTACAGTGTATTGGACTGAAGAGGAGCTCCTGTTCTTGTCAGTTTCCAAAGCAGAGTTGAACTAGATATGGCCCGTGTGTGTAGGAAGCACAGTTCTTTTGTTCTGAGCAAGCTCACTGTTCAGACTGCATAGGATACACAGCAGAGAAGAAGAGTGCTCTTTTCTCAAAAGCAGAGTGTGTTTCTTGTAATGCGAGCTAGCATTTGTTTCCCAGTCCTAAATGGATTTGAATCACATGCAGTTTCTGGTCCTACGAGCAAGAGTTGTTTTCTGGTAAGGAAAGTCACTATTGCGCTCCCATTGCCATACACAGGGCAAATAGCACTCTTGTCTGTTCCCAGCAAGTACAGTGTATAGGAATGAAAAGGAGTTATTGTTCTTGTCAGTTTTCTAAGCAGAATTGAACTAGATATGGCTGTGTGTGTAGGAAGCACAGTCTTTTGTTCTGAGCAAGCTCACTGTTCTGGACCTGTAGGAAACACAATAGAGTAGAAGAGTGCTATTTTCTCAAAAGCAGAGTGTGTTTCTTGTAAGGCGAGCTAATGTTTGTTTCTCAGTCCTAAATGGAGTTCAATCACATGCAGTTTTTGGTCCTACGAGCAAGAGTTGTTTTCTGGTAGAAGAGTCACTTTTGCGCTCCCATTGCCCTACACAGTGCAAATAGCACTCCCGTCTGTTCCCAGCAAGTACAGTGTATTGGACTGAAGAGGAGCTACTGTTCTTGTCAGTATCCTAAGCAGAGTTGAACTAGATATGACCCGTGTATGTAGGAAGCACAGTTCTTTTGTCCTGAGAAAGCTCACTGTTCTGGCACTTTAGGAAACACAATAGAGTAGAAGAGTGCTCTTTTCTCAAAAGCAGAGTGTGTTACTTGTAAGACGAGCTAGGGTTTGTTTCCCAGTCCTAAATGGAGTTGAATCACATGCAGTTTCTGGTCCTATGAGCAAGAGTTTTTTTCTGGTAAGGAAAGTCACTATTGTGCTCCCACTGTCATACACAGTGCAAATAGCACTCACGTCTGTTCCCAGGGAGTACAGTGTATTGGACTGAAAAGGAGAGACTCCTCTTATCAATTACTAAGAAGAGAAGAACTATATATGGCCCCTGTGTATAGGAAGCACTGTTCTTTTGTTCGGAGCATTCTCACTGTTCTGGCTCTTTAGGAAACAGAATAGAGTAGAAGAGTGCTCTTTTGTCAAAAGCAGAGTGTGTTTCTTGTAAGGAGAGCTAGCGTATGTTTCCCAGTCCTAAATGGAGTTGAATCACATGCAGTTTCTGGTCCTATGAGCAAGAGTTTTTTTCTGGTAAGAAGAGTCACTATTGTGCTTGCATTGCCATACACAGTGCAAATAGCATTCGCGTCTGTTCCCAGAAAGAACAGTGTATTGGTCTGAAGAGGAGCTACTGTTCTTGTCAGTATTCTAAGCAGAGTTGAACTAGATATGGCCCGTGTGAGAAGGAATCACAGTTCTTTTGTTCTGAGCAAGCTCACTGTTCTGGCCCTATAGGAAACACAGTAGAGGAGAAGAGTGCTCTTCTCTCAAAAGCAGAGTGTGTTCTTTGTAAGGCTAGCTAGCGTTTGTTTCGCAGTCCTAAATGGAGTTGAATCACAGGCAGTTTCTGGTCCTGCGAGCAAGAGTTGTTTTCTGGTAAGAAGAGTCACTATTGCTCTCCCATTGTAATACAAAGAGCAAATAGCACTGGCATCTGTTCCCAGCATGTACAATGTATTGGACTGAAGAGGTTCTACTGTTCTTGTCAGTTTCCTAAGCAGAGTTGAACTAGGTATGACCCATGTATGTATTAAGCACAGCTCTTTTGTTGTGAGCAAGCTCACTGTTCTGGCCCTATAGGAAACACGGTAGAGTAGAAGAGTGCTCTTTTCTCAAAAGCAGAGTGTGTTTCTTGTAAGGCGAGATAGCGTTTGTTTCACAGTCCTAAATAAAGTTGAATCACATGCAGTTTCTGGTCCTACGAGCAAAAGTTGCTTTCTGGTAAGGAAAGTCACTATTCTGCTCCCATTGCCATACACAGTGCAAATAGCACTGGCGTGTGTTCCCAGCAGGTACAGTGTATTGGACCGAAAAGGAGAGACTCTTCTTGTCAGTTTCCTAAGCAGAGAAGAACTAGATATGGCCCCTGTGTGTAGGAAGCACAGTTCTTTTGTTCTGAGCAAGCTCACTGTTCTGGCCATATAGGAAACACAGTAGAGTAGAAGAGTGCTCTTTAATCAAAAGCAGAGTGTGCTTCTTGTAAGGCAAGCTAGCATTTGTTTCCCAGTCCTAAATGTAGTTGAATAACACGCAGTTTCTGGTCCTACGAGCAAGAGTTGTTTTCTGGTAAGGAAAGTCACTATTGCGCTCCCATTGTCATACACAGTGCAAATAGCACTCGCGTCTGTTCCCAGCAAGTACAGTGTATTGGACTGAGGAGGAGCTATTGTTCTTGTCAGTTTCCTAAGAAGAGTTGAACTAGATATTGCCCGTGTGTAGGAAGCACAGTTCTTTTGTTCTGAGCAAGCTCACTGTTCGGACCCCATAGGAAACACAGTAGAGTAGTAGAGTGCTCTTTTCCCAAAAGCAGAGTGTGTTTCTTGTAAGTTGAGCTAGCGTTTGTTTCCCAGTCCTAAATGTAGTTGAATCACATGCAGTTTTTGGTCCTACGAGCAAGAGTTGTTTTCTGGTAAGAAGAGTCACTATTGCGCTGCCTTTGCCATACACAGTGCAAATAGCACTCGCGTCTCTTCCAGTCTTGTACAGTGTATTGGACTGAAAAGGAGTTATTGTTCTTGTCAGTTTCCTAAGCAGAGATGAACTAGATATGACCTGTGTATGTAGGAAGCACAGTTCTTTTGTTCTGAGCAAGCTCACTGTTCTGGCCCTAAAGGAAAAACAGTAGAGTAGAAGAGTGCTCTTTTCTCAAAAGCAGAGTGTGTTTCTTGTAAGGCAAGCTAGCGTATGTTTCCCAGTCCTAAATGGAGTTGAGTCACATGCAGTTTTTGGTGCTACGAGCAAGAGTTGTTTTCTGGTAAGTAGAGTCACTATTGTGCTCCCATTGCCATACACAGTGCAAAAAGCACTCGCGTCTGTTCCCAGAAAGTACAGTGTATTGGACTGAAGAGGAGCTACTTTTCTAGTCAGTATACTAAGCAGAGTTGAACTAGATATGGCCCGTGTGTGTAGGAAGCACAGTTCTTTTGTTCTGAGCATTCTCACTGTTCTGGCCCTTTAGGAAACACAATAGAGTAGAAGAGTGCTCTTTTCTCAAAAGCAGAGTGTGTTTCTTGTAAGGTGAGCTAGCGTTTGTTTCCCAGTATTTAATGGAGTTGAATCACATGCAGTTTCTGGTCCTATGAGCAAGAGTTGTTTTCTGGTAAGAAGAGTCACTATTTCGCTCCCATTTTAATATACAGGGCAAATAGCACTAGCGTCTGTTTCCCGAATGTACAGTGTATTGGACTGAAGAGAAGCTACTTTTCTTGTCAGTTTCCTAAGCAGAGTTGAACTAGATATGACCCGTTTATGTAGAAAGCACAGTTCTTTCGTTCTGAGCAACGTCACTGTTCTGGCCATATAGGAAACAAGGTAGAGTAGAAGAGTGCTCTTTTCTCAAAAGCAGAGTGTGTTTCTTGTAAGGTGAGCTAGTGTTTGTTTCCCAGTCCTAAATAAAGTTGAATCACATGCAGTTTCTGGTCCTACGAGCAAAAGTTGCTTTCTGGTAAGGAAAGTCACTATTGTGCTCCCATTGCCATACACAGTGCAAATAGCACTCGCGTCTGTTCCCAGCAGGTACAGTGTATTGGACCGAAAAGGAGATACTGTTCTTGTAAGTTTCCTAAGCAGAGAACTAGATATGGCCCCTGTGTGTAGGAAGCCCAGTTCTTTTGTTCTGAGCTTTCTCACTGTTCTGGCCCTTTTAGGAAACACAATAGAGTAGGAGAGTGCTCTTTTCTCAAAGCAGAGTGTGTTTCTTGTAAGGAGAGCAAGCGTTTGTTTCCCAGGCATAAATGGAGTTGAATCACATGCAGTTTCTGGTCCTATGAGCAAGAGTTGTTTTCTGGTAAGAAGAGTCACTATTGCGCTCCCATTGTAATATACAGGGCAAATAGCACTAGCGTCTGTTCCCAGCATGTACAGTGTATTGGACTGACGAGAAGCTACTGTTCTTGTCAGTTTCCTAAGCAGAGTTGAACTAGATATGACCCGTGTATGTAGGAAGCACAGTTCTTTTGTTCTGAGCAAGCTCACTGTTCTGGCCATATAGGAAACACAGTAGAGTAGAAGAGTGCTCTTTTCTCAAAAGCAGAGTGTGTTTCTTGTAAGGTGAGCTAGCGTTTGTTTCCTAGTCCTAAATGGAGTAGAATCACATGCCGTTTCTGGTCCTACGAGCAAGAGTTGTTTTCTGGTAAGAAAAGTCACTATTGCGCTGCCTTTGCCATACACAGTGCAAATAGCACTCGCGTCTGTTCCCAGCAAGTACAGTGTATTGTACTGAAGAGGAGCTACTGTTCTTGTCAGTTTCCTAAGCAGAGTTGAACTAGATATGGCCCCTGTGTGTAGGAAGCACAGTTTTTTTGTTCTGAGCAAGCTCACTGTTCTGGCCCTATAGGAAAAACAGTAGAGTAGAAGAGTGCTCTTTTCTCAAAAGCAGAGTGTGTTTGTTTTTAGGCGTACTAGTGTTTTTTTCTCAGTCCTAAATGGAGTTGAATCACATGCAGTTTTTGGTCCTACGAGCAAGAATTGTTTTCTCGTAAGAAGAGTCACTATTGTGCTGCCTTTGCCATACACAGTGCAAATAGCACTCCCATTTCTTCCCAGCTTGTACAGTGTATTGGAATGAAAAGGAGTTACTGTTCTTGTCAGCTTCCTAAGCAGAGAAGAACGAGATATGGCCATGTGTGTAGGAAGCACAGTTCTTTTTTCTGAGCAAGCTTACTGTTCTGGCACTATAGGAAACACAGTAGAGTAGAAGAGAGCTCTTTTTTCAAAAGCAGAGTGTGTTTCTAGTAAATTTAGATAGTCATTGTTTCCCAGTCTTAAATGGAGTTGAATCACATGCAGTTTCTGGTCCTATGAGCAAGAGTTGTTTTCTGGTTGGAAGAGTCACTATTGTGCTCCCATTGCCATACACAGTGCAAATAGCACTCGCGTCTGTTACCAGCAATTACAGTGTATTGGACTGAAGAGGAGCTCCTGTTCTTGTCAGTTTCCAAAGCAGAGTTGAACTAGATATGGCCCGTGTGTGTAGGAAGCACAGTTCTTTTGTTCTGAGCAAGCTCACTGTTCAGACTGCATAGGATACACAGCAGAGAAGAAGAGTGCTCTTTTCTCAAAAGCAGAGTGTGTTTCTTGTAATGCGAGCTAGCATTTGTTTCCCAGTCCTAAATGGATTTGAATCACATGCAGTTTCTGGTCCTACGAGCAAGAGTTGTTTTCTGGTAAGGAAAGTCACTATTGCGCTCCCATTGCCATACACAGGGCAAATAGCACTCTTGTCTGTTCCCAGCAAGTACAGTGTATAGGAATGAAAAGGAGTTATTGTTCTTGTCAGTTTTCTAAGCAGAATTGAACTAGATATGGCTGTGTGTGTAGGAAGCACAGTCTTTTGTTCTGAGCAAGCTCACTGTTCTGGACCTGTAGGAAACACAATAGAGTAGAAGAGTGCTATTTTCTCAAAAGCAGAGTGTGTTTCTTGTAAGGCGAGCTAATGTTTGTTTCTCAGTCCTAAATGGAGTTCAATCACATGCAGTTTTTGGTCCTACGAGCAAGAGTTGTTTTCTGGTAGAAGAGTCACTTTTGCGCTCCCATTGCCCTACACAGTGCAAATAGCACTCCCGTCTGTTCCCAGCAAGTACAGTGTATTGGACTGAAGAGGAGCTACTGTTCTTGTCAGTATCCTAAGCAGAGTTGAACTAGATATGACCCGTGTATGTAGGAAGCACAGTTCTTTTGTCCTGAGAAAGCTCACTGTTCTGGCACTTTAGGAAACACAATAGAGTAGAAGAGTGCTCTTTTCTCAAAAGCAGAGTGTGTTACTTGTAAGACGAGCTAGGGTTTGTTTCCCAGTCCTAAATGGAGTTGAATCACATGCAGTTTCTGGTCCTATGAGCAAGAGTTTTTTTCTGGTAAGGAAAGTCACTATTGTGCTCCCACTGTCATACACAGTGCAAATAGCACTCACGTCTGTTCCCAGGGAGTACAGTGTATTGGACTGAAAAGGAGAGACTCCTCTTATCAATTACTAAGAAGAGAAGAACTATATATGGCCCCTGTGTATAGGAAGCACTGTTCTTTTGTTCGGAGCATTCTCACTGTTCTGGCTCTTTAGGAAACAGAATAGAGTAGAAGAGTGCTCTTTTGTCAAAAGCAGAGTGTGTTTCTTGTAAGGAGAGCTAGCGTATGTTTCCCAGTCCTAAATGGAGTTGAATCACATGCAGTTTCTGGTCCTATGAGCAAGAGTTTTTTTCTGGTAAGAAGAGTCACTATTGTGCTTGCATTGCCATACACAGTGGAAATAGCACTCGCGTCTGTTCCCAGAAAGAACAGTGTATTGGTCTGAAGAGGAGCTACTGTTCTTGTCAGTATTCTAAGCAGAGTTGAACTAGATATGGCCCGTGTGAGAAGGAATCACAGTTCTTTTGTTCTGAGCAAGCTCACTGTTCTGGCCCTATAGGAAACACAGTAGAGGAGAAGAGTGCTCTTCTCTCAAAAGCAGAGTGTGTTCTTTGTAAGGCTAGCTAGCGTTTGTTTCGCAGTCCTAAATGGAGTTGAATCACAGGCAGTTTCTGGTCCTGCGAGCAAGAGTTGTTTTCTGGTAAGAAGAGTCACTATTGCTCTCCCATTGTAATACAAAGAGCAAATAGCACTGGCATCTGTTCCCAGCATGTACAATGTATTGGACTGAAGAGGTTCTACTGTTCTTGTCAGTTTCCTAAGCAGAGTTGAACTAGGTATGACCCATGTATGTATTAAGCACAGCTCTTTTGTTGTGAGCAAGCTCACTGTTCTGGCCCTATAGGAAACACGGTAGAGTAGAAGAGTGCTCTTTTCTCAAAAGCAGAGTGTGTTTCTTGTAAGGCGAGATAGCGTTTGTTTCACAGTCCTAAATAAAGTTGAATCACATGCAGTTTCTGGTCCTACGAGCAAAAGTTGCTTTCTGGTAAGGAAAGTCACTATTCTGCTCCCATTGCCATACACAGTGCAAATAGCACTGGCGTGTGTTCCCAGCAGGTACAGTGTATTGGACCGAAAAGGAGAGACTCTTCTTGTCAGTTTCCTAAGCAGAGAAGAACTAGATATGGCCCCTGTGTGTAGGAAGCACAGTTCTTTTGTTCTGAGCAAGCTCACTGTTCTGGCCATATAGGAAACACAGTAGAGTAGAAGAGTGCTCTTTAATCAAAAGCAGAGTGTGCTTCTTGTAAGGCAAGCTAGCATTTGTTTCCCAGTCCTAAATGTAGTTGAATAACACGCAGTTTCTGGTCCTACGAGCAAGAGTTGTTTTCTGGTAAGGAAAGTCACTATTGCGCTCCCATTGTCATACACAGTGCAAATAGCACTCGCGTCTGTTCCCAGCAAGTACAGTGTATTGGACTGAGGAGGAGCTATTGTTCTTGTCAGTTTCCTAAGAAGAGTTGAACTAGATATTGCCCGTGTGTAGGAAGCACAGTTCTTTTGTTCTGAGCAAGCTCACTGTTCGGACCCCATAGGAAACACAGTAGAGTAGTAGAGTGCTCTTTTCCCAAAAGCAGAGTGTGTTTCTTGTAAGTTGAGCTAGCGTTTGTTTCCCAGTCCTAAATGTAGTTGAATCACATGCAGTTTTTGGTCCTACGAGCAAGAGTTGTTTTCTGGTAAGAAGAGTCACTATTGCGCTGCCTTTGCCATACACAGTGCAAATAGCACTCGCGTCTCTTCCAGTCTTGTACAGTGTATTGGACTGAAAAGGAGTTATTGTTCTTGTCAGTTTCCTAAGCAGAGATGAACTAGATATGACCTGTGTATGTAGGAAGCACAGTTCTTTTGTTCTGAGCAAGCTCACTGTTCTGGCCCTAAAGGAAAAACAGTAGAGTAGAAGAGTGCTCTTTTCTCAAAAGCAGAGTGTGTTTCTTGTAAGGCGAGCTAGCGTATGTTTCCCAGTCCTAAATGGAGTTGAGTCACATGCAGTTTTTGGTGCTACGAGCAAGAGTTGTTTTCTGGTAAGTAGAGTCACTATTGTGCTCCCATTGCCATACACAGTGCAAAAAGCACTCGCGTCTGTTCCCAGAAAGTACAGTGTATTGGACTGAAGAGGAGCTACTTTTCTAGTCAGTATACTAAGCAGAGTTGAACTAGATATGGCCCGTGTGTGTAGGAAGCACAGTTCTTTTGTTCTGAGCATTCTCACTGTTCTGGCCCTTTAGGAAACACAATAGAGTAGAAGAGTGCTCTTTTCTCAAAAGCAGAGTGTGTTTCTTGTAAGGTGAGCTAGCGTTTGTTTCCCAGTATTTAATGGAGTTGAATCACATGCAGTTTCTGGTCCTATGAGCAAGAGTTGTTTTCTGGTAAGAAGAGTCACTATTTCGCTCCCATTTTAATATACAGGGCAAATAGCACTAGCGTCTGTTTCCCGAATGTACAGTGTATTGGACTGAAGAGAAGCTACTTTTCTTGTCAGTTTCCTAAGCAGAGTTGAACTAGATATGACCCGTTTATGTAGAAAGCACAGTTCTTTCGTTCTGAGCAACGTCACTGTTCTGGCCATATAGGAAACAAGGTAGAGTAGAAGAGTGCTCTTTTCTCAAAAGCAGAGTGTGTTTCTTGTAAGGTGAGCTAGCGTTTGTTTCCCAGTCCTAAATGGAGTTGAATTACATGCAGTTTCTGGTCCTACGAACAAGAGTTGTTTTCTGGTAAGAAGAGTCACTATTGTGCTGCCTTTGCCATACACAGTACAAATAGCACTCGCGTCTGTTCCCAGCAAGTACAGTGTATTGTACTGAAGAGGAGCTACTGTTCTTGTCAGTTTCCTAAGCAGAGTTGAACTAGATATGGCCCCTGTGTGTAGGAGGCACAGTTCTTTTGTTCTGAGCAAGCTCACTGTTCTGGCCCTATAGGAAACACAGTAGAGTAGAAGAGTGCTCTTTTCTCAAATGCAGAGTGTGTTTCTTGTAAGGTGAGCTAGTGTTTGTTTCCCAGTCTTAAATGGAGTTGAGTCACAAGGAGTTTCTGGTCCCACGAGCGAGAGTTGTTTTCTGGTAAGAAGAGGCACTATTGCGCTTTCATTATCATTCACAGTGCAAATAGCACTCGCGTCTGTTCCCAGCAAGTACAGTGTATTGGACTGAAGAGGACCTACTGTTTTTGTCAGTTATCTAAGCAGAGTTGAACTAGATATGACCGTGTATGTAGGAAGCACAGTTCTTTTGTTCTGAGCAAGCTCATTGTTCTGGCCCTATAGGACACAGTAGAGTAGAAGAGTGCTCTTTTCTCAAAAGCAGAGTGTGTTTCTTGTAAGGTGAGCTAGCGTTTGTTTCCCAGTATTTAATGGAGTTGAATCACATGCAGTTTCTGGTTCTATGAGCAAGAGTTGTTTTCTGGTAAGAAGAGTCACTATTGCGCTCCCATTGTCATACACAGGGCAAATAGCACTGGCGTCTGTTCCCAGCATGTACAGTGTATTGGACTGAAGAGGATCTACTGTTCTTGTCAGTTTCCTAAGCAGAATTATACTAGATATGGCCGTGTGTGTAGGAATCACAGTTCTTTTGTTCTGAGCAGGCTCACTGTTCAGACCCCATAGGCAACACAGTAGAGTAGAAGTGTGCTCTTTTCTCAAAAGCAGAGTGTGTTTCTCATAAGGCGAGCTAGCGTTTGTTTCCCAGTCCTAACCGGAGTTTAATCACATGCAGTTTTTGTTCATAAGAGCAAGAGTTGTTATAAGGTAAGGAAAGTAACTCTTGCACTCCCATTGCCATACACAGTACAAATAGCACTCGCGTCTGTTCCCAGCAAGTACAGTGTATTGGACTGAAGAGAATCTACTGTTCTTGTCAGTTTCCTAAGCAGAGTTGAAATAGATATGGCCCGTGTGTGTAGGAAGCACAGTTCTTTTGTTCTCATCAATCTCACTGTTCTGGCGCTATAGGAAACACAGTAGAGTAGAAGAGTGCTCTTTTCTCTAAATCAGAGTGTGTTTCTTGTAAGGCGAGCTAGCATTTCTTTCCCAGTCCTAAATGGAGTGGAATCACATGTAGTTTCTCGTCCTACGAGCAAGAGTTGTTTTCTGGTAAGAAGAGTCACTAATGCGCTCCATTTGCCATACACAGTGCAAATAGCACTCGCGTCTGTTCCCAGCAAGTACAGTGTATTGGACTCAAGAGGAGCTACTGTTCTTGTCAGTTTCCTAATCAGAGTTGAACTTGATATGGCCCGTGTGTGTAGGAAGCACAGTTCTTTTGTTCTGAGCAAGCTCACTATTCAGACCCCATAGGAAACACAGCAGAGTAGAAGAGTGCTCTTTTCTCAAAAGCAGTGTGTGATTCTTGTAAGGCGAGCTAGCATTTCTTTCCCAGTCCTAAATGGATATCAATCACATGCAGTTTCTCGTCCTATGAGCAAGAGT
This sequence comes from Peromyscus eremicus, assembly GCF_949786415.1. Lineage (NCBI taxonomy): Eukaryota > Metazoa > Chordata > Mammalia > Rodentia > Cricetidae > Peromyscus > Peromyscus eremicus. The sequence goes on along the minus strand of NW_026734530.1, from coordinate 56,689 downwards.
TGTTTCATGGTAAGAAGAGTCACTATTGTTCTCCATTTGCCATACTCAGTGCAAATAGCACTCGTGTCTGTTCCTAGCAAGTACAGTGTATTGGACTCAAGAGGAGCTACTGTTCTTGTCAGTTTCCTAAGCAGAGTTGAACTAGATATGGCCCCTGAGTGTAAGAAGCACAGTTCTTTTGTTCTGAGCAAACCTACTGTCCTGGCCCTATAGGAAACACAGTAGAGTAGAAGAGTGCTCTTTTCTCAAAAGCAGAGTGTGTTTCTTGTAAGGCAAGGTAGCATTTGTTTCCCAGTCCTTAGTGGAGTTGAATCACATGCAGTTTCTGGTCCTATCTGCAAGAGTTGTTTTCTCGTAAGAAGAGTCACTATTGTGCTCCCATTGCCATAAACAGTGCAAATAGCACTTGCGTCTGTTTCCAGCAAGTACAGTGTATTGGACTGAAGAGGAGCTACTGTTCTTGTCAGATTCCTAAGCAGAGTTGAACTAGATATGGCTCCTGTGTGTAGGAAGCACAGTTCTTTTGTTCTGAGCATGTTCACTGTTCTGGTCCCAGAGAAAACACAGTAGAGTACATGACTGCTCTTTTCTCAAAAGCAGACTGTGTTTCTTGTAAGGCGAGCTAGAGTTAGTTTCCCAGTCCTAATGGAGTTGAATCATAGGCAGTTTCTGGTCCTACGAGCAAGAGTTTTTTTCTGGTAAGAAGAGACACTATTGCTCTCCCATTGTCATACACAGGGCAAATAGCACTCGCGTCTGTTCCAATCATGTACTGTGTATCGGACTGAAGAGGATCTACTGTTCTTGTCAGTTTCCTAAGCAGAATTGAACTAGATATGGCCCGTGTGTGTAGGAAGCACAGTTCTTTTGTTTTGAGCAAGCTCACTGTTCTAGCCATTTAGGAAACACAGTAGAGTAGAATAGTGCTCTTTTCTCAAAAGCAGAGTGTGTTTCTTGTAAGGCGAGCTAGAGTTTGTTTCCCAGTCCTAAATGGAATTGAATAACATGCAGTTTCTGGTCCTACGAGCAAGAGTTGTTTTCGGGTAAGGAAAGTCACTATTTCGCTTCCATTGCCATATACAGTGCAAATAGCACTCGCGTCTGTTCCCAGCAAGTACAGTGTATTGGACTGAAGAGGATCTACTGTTCTTGTCAGTTTTCTAAGCAGAATTGAACTAGATATGGCCCGAGTGTGTAGGAAGCACAGTTCTTTTGTTCTGAGCAAGCTCACTGTTCAGACACCTTAGGAAACACTGTAGAGTAGATGAGTGCTCTTTTCTCAAAAGCAGAGTGTGTTTCTTGTAAGGCGAGCTAGCATTTGTTTCCCATTCCAAAATGGAGTTGAATCACATGCAGTTTCTGGTCCTATGAGCAAGAATTGTTTTCTGGTAACAAGAGTCACTATTGCGCTCCCATTGTCATACACAGTGCAAATAGCACTGGCGTCTGTTCCCAGCATGTACAGTGTATTGGACTGAAGAGGATCTACTGTTCTTGTCAGTTTCCTAAGCAGAATTGAACTAGATATGGCCGTGTGTGTAGGAATCACAGTTCTTTTGTTCTGAGCAGGCTCACTGTTCATACCCCATAGGCAACACAGTAGAGTAGAAGTGTGCTCTTTTCTCAAAAGCAGACTGTGTTTTTCATAAGGCGAGCTAGCGTTTGTTTCCCTGTCCTAACCGGAGTTTAATCACATGCAGTTTTTGTTCCTAAGAGCAACAGTTGTTTTCCGGTAAGGAAAGTCACTCTTGCGCTCCCATTGCCATACACAGTGCAAATAGCACTCGCGTCTGTTCCCAGCATGTACAGTGTATTGGATTGAAGAGGATCTGCTGTTCTTGTCAGTTTCCTAAGCCGAGTTGAACTAGATATGGCCCGTGTGTGTAGGAAGCACAGTTCTTTTGTTCTCATCAATCTCACTGTTCTGGTGCTATAGGAAACACAGTAGAGTAGAAGAGTGATCTTTTCTCCAAATCAGAGTGTGTTTCTTGTAAGGCGAACTAGTGTTTGTTTTGCAGTCCTAAATAGAGTTGAATCACATGAAGTTTCTTCTCCTACGAGCAAGAGTTGTTTTCTGGTAAGAAGAGACACTATTGCACTCCCATTGTCATACACAGGGCAAAGAGCACTTGCGTCAGTTCCCAGCATGTACTGTGTATTGGACTGAAGAGGATCTACTGTTCTTCTCAGTTTCCTAAGCAGAGTTGAACTAGATATGGCCCGTGTGTGTACGAAGCACAGTTCTTTTGTTCTGAGCAAGCACACTGTTTGGACACCATAGGAAACACAGTAGAGTAGAAGAGTGCTCTTTTCGCAAAAGCAGAGTGTGTTTCTTGTAAGGCGAGCTAGAGTTTGTTTCCCAGTCCTAAATGGAATTGAATAACATGCAGTTTCTGGTCCTACGAGCAAGAGTTGTTTTCGGGTAAGGAAAGTCACTATTTCGCTTCCATTGCCATATACAGTGCAAATAGCACTCGCGTCTGTTCCCAGCAAGTACAGCGTATTGGACTGAAGAGGATCTACTGTTCTTGTCAGTTTTCTAAGCAGAATTGAACTAGATATGGCCCGAGTGTGTAGGAAGCACAGTTCTTTTGTTCTGAGCAAGCTCACTGATCTGGCCCTATAGGAAACCCAGTAGAGTAGAAGAGTGCTCTTTTCTCAAAAGCAGAGTGTGTTTCTCATAAGGCGAGCTAGCATTTGTTTCCCAGTCCTAACCGGAGTTTAATAACATGCAGTTTTTGGTCCTACGAGCAAGAGTTGTTTTCTGGTAAGCAAAGTCACTATTGCGCTCCCATTGCCATACACAGTGCAAATAGCACTGGCGTCTGTTACCAGCAAGTACAGTGTATTGGACCGAAGAGGAGCTACTGTTCTTGTCAGTTTCCTAAGCAGAGTTGAACTAGATATGGCCCGTGTGTGTAGGAAGCACAGTTCTTTTGTTCTGAGCAAGCTCACTGATCTGGCCCTATAGGAAACCCAGTAGAGCAGAAGAGTGCTCTTTTCTCAAAAGCAGAGTGTGTTTCTCGTAAGGCGAGCTAGCGTTTGTTTCCCAGTCCTAACCGGAGTTTAATCACATGCAGTTTTTGGTCGTAAGAGCAAGAGTTGTTTTCTGGTAAGCAAAGTCACTATTGCGCTCCCATTGCCATACACAGTGCAAATAGCACTGGCGTCTGTTACCAGCAAGTACAGTGTATTGGACCGAAGAGGAGCTACTGTTCTTGTCAGTTTCCTAAGCAGAGTTGAACTAGATATGGCCCGTGTGTGTAGGAAGCACAGTTCTTTTGTTCTGAGCAAGCTCACTATTCGGACCCCATAGGAAACACAGCAGAGTAGAAGAGTGGCCTTTTCTCAAAAGCAGAGTGTGTTTCTTGTAAGGCGAGCTAGCATTTGTTTCCCAGTCCTAAATGGAGTTGACTCCCATGCAGGTTCTGGTTCTATGAGCAAGAGTTGTTTTCTGGTAACAAGAGTCACTATTGTGCTCCCATTGCCATACACAGTGCAAATAGCACTCGCGTCTGTTCCCAGAAAGTACAGTGTATTGGACTGAAGAGGAGCTACTGTTCTTGTCAGTTTCGTAAGCAGAGTTGAACTGGATATGGCCTGTGTGTGTAGGAAACACAGTTCTTTTGTTCTGAGCAAGCTCACTTTTCGGACACCTTAGGAAACACTGTAGAGTAGATGAGTGCTCTTTTCTCAAAAGCAGAGTGTGTTTCTTGTAAGGCGAGCTAGCATTTGTTTCCCATTCCAAAATGGAGTTGAATCACATGCAGTTTCTGGTCCTGTGAGCAAGAATTTTTTTCTGGTAAGAAGAGTCACTATTGCGCTCCCATTGTCATACACAGTGCAAACAGCACTGGCTTCTGTTCCCAGCATGTACAGTGAATTGGATTGAAGAGAATCTACTGTTCTTGTCATTTTCCTAAGCAGAGTTGAACTAGATATGGCACGTGTGTGTAGGAAGCACAGTTCCTTTGTTCTGAGCAAGCTCACTGTTCAGACCCAGTAGGAAACACAGTACAGTAGAAGAGTGCTCTTTTTTCAAAAGCAGAGTGTGTTTCTTGTAAGGCGAGCTAGTGTTTGTTTTGCAGTCCTAAATAGAGTTGAATCACATGAAGTTTCTTCTCCTACGAGCAAGAGTTGTTTTCTGGTAAGAAGAGACACTATTGCGCTCCCATTGTCATACACAAGGCAAAGAGCACTTGCGTCAGTTCCCAGCATGTACTGTGTATTGGACTGAAGAGGATCTACTGTTCTTCTCAGTTTCCTAAGCAGAGTTGAACTAGATATGGCCCGTGTGTGTAGGAAGCACAGTTCTTTTGTTCTGAGAAAGCACACTGTTTGAACACCATAGGAAACACAGTAGAGTAGAAGAGTGCTCTTTTCGCAAAAGCAGAGTGTGTTTCTCGTAAGGCGAGCTAGCTATTGTTTCCCAGTCCTAACCGGAGTTTAATCACATGCAGTTTTTGTTCCTAAGAGCAACAGTTGTTTTCCGGTAAGGAAAGTCACTCTTGCGCTCCCATTGCCATACACAGTGCAAATAGCACTCGCGTCTGTTCCCAGCAAGTACAGTGTTTTGGACTGAAGAGAATCTACTGTTCTTGTCAGTTTCCTAAGCAGAGTTGAACTAGATATGGCCCGTGTGTGTAGGAAGCACAGTTCTTTTGTTCTGAGCAAGCTCACTATTCGGACCCCATAGGAAACACAGCAGAGTAGAAGAGTGCTCTTTTCTCAAAAGCAGTGTGTGATTCTTGTAAGGTGAGCTAGCATTTCTTTCCCAGTCCTAAATGGAGTGGAATCACATGCAGTTTCTCCTCCTATGAGCAAGAGTTGTTTCATGGTAAGAAGAGTCACTATTGTTCTCCATTTGCCATACTCAGTGCAAATAGCACTCGTGTCTGTTCCCAGCAAGTACAGCGTATTGTACTCAAGAGGAGATACTGTTCTTGTCAGTTTCCTAAGTAGAGTTGAACTAGATATGACTCCTGTGTGTAAGAAGCACAGTTCTTTTGTTCTGAGCAAGCCTACTGTCCTGGCCCTATAGGAAACACACTAGAGTAGAAGAGTGCTCTTTTCTCAAAAGCAGAGTGTGTTTCTTATAAGGCGAGCTAGCGTTTGTTTCCCAGTCCTAAATGGAGTTGAATCCCATGCAGTTTCTGGTCCTACGAGCAAGAGTTGTTTTCTGGTAAGGAAAGAAACTATTGTGCTCCCATTTCCATACACAGTGAAAATAGCACTTGCGTCTGTTCCCAGCATGTACAGTGTATTGGACTGAATAGGATATACTGTTCTTGTCAGTTTCCTAAGCAGATTTGAACTAGATATGGCCCGTGTGTGTAGGAAGCACAGTTCTTTTGTTCTGAGCAAGCTCACTGTTCGGACACCATAGGAAACACTGTAGAGTAGAAGAGTGCTCTTTTCTCAAAAGCAGAGTGTGTTTCTTGTAAGGTGAGCTAGTGTTTGTTTCCCAGTCAGAAATTGAGTTGAATCCCATTCAGTTTCTGCTCCTAGGAACAAGAGTTTTTTTCTGGTAAGAAGAGTCACTATGCGCTCCCATTGCCATACACAGTGCAAATAGCACTAGCGTCTGTTCCCAGCAAGTACAGTGTATTGGACTTTAGAGGAGCTCCTGTTCCTGTCAGTTTCCTAAGCAGAGTTGTACTAGATATGGCCCGTGTGTGTAGGAAGCACAGTTCTTTTGTGCAGAGCAAGCTCACTGTTTGGACCCCATAGGAAACACAGTAGAGTAGATGAGTGCTCTTTTCTCAAAAGCAGAATGTGTTTTTTGTAAGGCGAATTAGAGTTTGTTTCCCAGTCCTAAATGGAGTTGAATCAAATGCAGTTTCTGGTCCAACGAGCAAGAGTTTTTTTCTGGTAAGGAGAGTCACTATTGCGCTCCCATTGTCATACACAGGGCAAATAGCACTGGCGTCTGTTCCCAGCTTACACAGTGTATTGGACTGAAGAGGATCTACTGTTCTTGTCAGTTTCCTAAGCAGAGTTGAACTAGATATGGTTCGTGTGTGTAGGAAGCACAGTTCTTTTGTTTCTGAGCAAGCTCACTGTTCTGGCCCTATAGGAAACACAGTAGAGTAGAAGAGTGCTCTTTTCTCAAAAGCAGAGTGTGTTTCTTGTAAGGTGAGCTAGCGTTAGTTTCCCAGTCCTAAATGAAGTTGAATCACATAAGTTTATGTTGCTAAGGGCAAGAGTTGTTTTCTGGTAAGAGAGTCACTATTGCGCTCCCTTTGCCATACACATTGCAAATAGCACTCGCGTCTGTTCCCATCAAGTACAGTGTATTGGACTGAAGAGGAGCTACTGTTGTTTTCAGTTTCCTAAGCAGAGTTGAATTAGATATGGCCCCTGTGTGTAGGAAGCACAGTTCTTTTGTTCTGAGCAAGCTCACTGTTAGGAAACCATAGGAAACACAGTAGGGTAGAAGAGTGCTCTTTTCTCAAAAGCAGAGTGTGTTTCTTATAAGGCAAGGTAGCGTTTCTTTCCCAGTCCTAAATGGAGTTGAATCCTATGCAGTTTCTGGTCCTACGAGCAACAGTTGTTTTCTGGTAAGAAGAGTCTCTATTGCGCTCCCATTGCCATACACAGGGCAAATAGCACTCAAGTCTGTTCCCAGCAAGTACAGTGTATTGGACTGAAGAGGAGCTCCTGTTCTTGTCAGGTTCCTAAGCAGAGTTGAACTAGATATGTCCCGTGTGTGTAGGATGCACAGCTCTTTTGTTCTGAGCAAGCTCACTGTTCGGACACCTAAGGAAACACAGTAGAGTAGAAGAGTGTTCTTTTCTCAAAAGCAGAGTGTGTTTCTTGTAAGGCGAGCTAGCGTTTGTTTCCCAGTCCTAAATGGAGCTGAATCCCATGCAGTTTCTGGTCCTATGAGCAAGAGTTGTTTTCTGGTAAGTAGAGTCACTATTGTGCTCCCATTGACATACACAGTGCAAATAGCACTCGCGTCTGTTTCCAGCAAGTACAGTGTATTGGACTGAAGAGGAGCTACTGTTCTTTTCAGTTTCCTAAGCAGACTTGAACTATATATGGCCCCTGAGTGTAGGAAGCACAATTCTTTTGTTCTGAGCAAGCTCCCTGTTCTGGCACTGTAGGAAACACAGTAGAGTAGAAGAGTGCTCTTTTCTCAAAAGCAGAGTGTGTTTCTTGTAAGGCGTGCTAGCGTTTGTTTCCCAGTCCTAAATGGAGTTGAATCCCACGCAGTTTCTGTCCTACGAGCAAGAGTTGTTTTCTGGTAAGAAGAGTCACTATTGCACTCCCATTGCCATACAAAGTACAAATAGCACTCGCATTTGTTCCCATCAAGTACAGTGTATTATACTGAAGAGGAGCTACTGTTCTTGTCAGTTTCCTAAACAGAGTTGAACTAGATATGGCCCGTGTGTGTAGGAATCACAGTTCTTTTGTTCTGAGCAAGCTCACTGTTCGGACCCCATAGGAAACACAGTAGAGTAGAAGGGTGCTCTTTTCTCAAAAGCAGAGTGTGTTTCTTGTAATGTGAGCTAGTGTTTGTTTCCCAGTCAGAAATGGAGTTGAATCTCATTTAGTTTCTGGTCCTACAAGCAAGAGTTGTTTTCTGGTAAGAAGAGTCACTATTGCGCTCCCTTTGCCATACACAGTGCAAATAGCACTTGCATCTGTTCCCAGCATTTACAGTGTATTGGACTGAAGAGGAGCTACTGTTCTTGTCAGTTTCCTAAGAAGAGTTGAACTAGATATGGCCCGTGTGTGTAGGAAGAACAGTTCTTTTGTTCTGAGCAAGCTCACTGTTCGCAGCCCATAGGAAACACAGTCGAGTAGAAGAGTGCCCTTTTCTCAAAAGCAGCGTGTGTTTCTTGTAAGGTGAGCTAGCATTTGTTTCCCAGTCCTAAATGGAGTTGAATCACATAAGTTTATGTTGCTAAGTGCAAGAGTTGTTTTCTGGTAAGAATAGTCACTATTGTGCTCCCATTGCCATACAGAGTGCAAATAGCACTCGCGTCTGTTCCCAGCAAGTACAGTGTATTATACTGAAGAGGAGCTACTGTTCTTGTCAGTTTCCTAAGCAGAGTTGAACTAGATATGTCCCGTTTGTGTAGGAAGCACAGTTCTTTTGTTCTGAGCAAGCTCACTGTTCGGACACCTTAGGAAACACAGTAGAGTAGAAGAGTGGTCTTTTCTCAAAAGCAGACTGTGTTTCTTGTAAAGCGAGCTAGCGTTTGTTTCCCAGTCCTAAATGGAATTGAATCACATGCAGTTTCTGGTCTTACGAGCAAGAGTTGTTTTCTGGTAAGATGAGTCACTATTGTGCTCCCAATGTCATACACAGGGCAAATAGCACTGGCATCAGTTCCCAGCATGTACAGTGTATTGGACTGAAGAGGAGCCACTGTTCTTGTCAGTTTCTTAAGCAGAGTTGAACTATATATGGCCCCTGAGTGTAGGAAGCACAATTCTTTTGTTCTGAGCAAGCTCACTCTTCTGGCCCTATGGGAAACACATTAGAGTAGAAGAGTGCTCTTTTCTCAAAAGCAGAGTGTGTTTCTTATAAGGCGTGATAGCGTTTGTTTCCCAGTCCTAAATGGAGTTGAATCCCATGCAGTTTCTGTTTCTACGACCAAGAGTTGTTTTCTGGTAAGAAGAGTCACTATTGCGCTCCCATTGCCATACACAGTGCAAATAGCACTCGTGTCTGTTCCCAGCAAGTACAGTGTATTGGACTGAAGAGGAGTTACTGTTCTTGTCAGTTTCCTAAGCAGAGTTGAACTAGATATGTCCCGTGTGTGTAGGATGAACAGCTCTTTTGTTCTGAGCAAGCTCACTGTTCGGACACCTAAGGAAACACAGTAGAGTAGAAGAGTGCTCTTTTCTCAAAAGCAGAGTGTGTTTCTTGTAAGGCGAGCTAGTGTTTGTTTCCCAGTCCTTAATGGAGCTGAATCCCATGCAGTTTCTGGTCCTATGAGTAAGAGTTGTTTTCTGGTAAGTAGAGTCAGTATTGCGCTCCCATTGTGATATACAGTGCAAATAGCACTCGCGTCTGTTCTCAGCAAGTACAGTGTATTGGACTGAAGAGGAGCTACTGTTCTTGTCAGTTTCCTAAGCAGAGTTGAACTAGATATGTCCTGTTTGTGTAGGATGAACAGTTCTTTTGTTCTGAGCAAGCTCACTGTTCGGACACCTTAGGAAACACAGTAGAGTAGAAGAGTGCCCTTTTCTCAAAAGCAGACTGTGTTTCTTGTAAAGCGAGCTTGCGTTTGTTTCCCAGTCCTAAATGGAATTGAATCACATGCAGTTTCTGGTCCTACGAGCAAGAGTTGTTTTCTTGTAAGATGAGTCACTATTGTGCTCCCAATGTCATACACAGGGCAAATAGCACTGGCATCAGTTCCCAGCATGTAGAGTGTATTGGATTGAAGAGGAGATACTGTTCTTGTCAGTTTCCTAAGCAGAGTTGAACTATATATGGCCCCTGAGTTTAGGAAGCACAATTTTTTGTTTTGACAAGCTCCCTGTTCTGGCCCTGTAGGAAACACAGTAGAGTAGAAGGGTGCTCTTTTCTCAAAAGCAGAGTGTGTTTCTTGTAAGGCGAGCTAGCGTTTGTTTCCCAGTCCTAAATGGAGTTGAATCACATGCAGGTTCTGGTCCTACGAGAAAGAGTTGTTTTCTGGTAAGAAGAGTCATTATTGCGCTCCCATTGTCATACACAGGGCTAATAGCACTGGCGTCTGTTCCCAGCATGTACAGTGTATTGGACTGAAGAGGATCTACTGGTCTTGTCAGTTTCATCAGTTTCATAAGCAGAATAACTAGATATGGCCCATGTGTAGGAATCACAGTTCTTTTGTTCTGAGCAAGCTCACTGTTCGGACACCATAGGAAACACAGAAGAGTAGAAGAGTGCTCTTTTCTCAAAAGCAGAATGTGTTTCTTGTAAGGCGAGCTAGTGTTTGTTTCCTAGTCAGAAATGGAGTTGAATCCCATGCAGTTTCTGGTCCTTTGAGAAAGAGTTGTTTTCTGGTAAGAAGAGTCACTATTGAGCTCCCATTGCCATACACAGTGCAAATAGCACTCGCGTCTGTTCCCAGCAAGTACAGTGTATTGGACTGAAGAGGAGTTACTGTTCTTGTCAGTTTTCTAAGCAGAGTTGAACTAGATATGTCCCGTGTGTGTAGGATGAACAGCTCTTTTGTTCTGAGCAAGCTCACTGTTCGGACACCTAAGGAAACCCAGTAGAGTAGACGAGTGCTCTTTTCTCAAAAGCAGAGTGTTTTTTTTGTAAGGCGAGCTAGTGTTTGTTTCCCAATCCTTAATGGAGCTGAATCCCATGCAGTTTCTGGTCCTATGAGCAAGAGTTTTTTTCTGGTAAGTAGAGTCAGTATTGCGCTCCCATTGCCATATACAGTGCAAATAGCACTCGCGTCTGTTCCCAGCAAGTACAGTGTTTTGGACTGAGGAGGAGCTACTGTTCTTGTCAGTGTCATAAGCAGTGTTGAACTAGATATGTCCCGTGTGTGTAGGATGCACAGTTCTTTTGTTCTGAGCAAGCTCACTGTTCGGAAACCACAGGAAACACAGTAGAGTAGAAGAGTGCTCTTTTCTCAAAAGCAGAGTGTTTTTATTGTAAGGCGAGCTAGCTTTTGTTTCCGAGTACTAAATGGAGTTGAATCACATGCAGTTTCTGTTCCTATGAGAAAGAGTTGTTTTTCTTTAAGAAGAGTCACTATTGCGCTCCCATTGCCATACACTTTGCAAATAGCACTCGCTTCAGATCCCAGCAATTACAGTGAATTGGACTGAAAAGGAGCTCCTGTTCTTGTCAGTTTCCTAAGCAGAGTTGAACTAGATATGGCCCGTGTGTTTGGGAAGCACAGTTCTTTAGTTCTGAGCAAGCACACTGTTCAGAGCCCATAGGAAACACAGTAGAGTAGAAGAGTGCTCTTTTCTCAAAAACATAGTGTGTTTCTTGTAAGGCGAGCTAGCGTTTGTTTCACAGTCCTAAATGGAGTTGAATCCCATGCAGTTTCTGTCCCTACGAGCAAGAGTTGTTTTCTGGTAAGAAGAGTCACAATTGTGCTCCCATTGCCATACACAGTGCAAATAGCATCGCGACTGTTCCCAGCAAGTACAGTGTATTGGACTGAAGAGGATCTACTGTTCTTGTCAGTTTCCTAAGCAGAGTTGAACTACATATGGCCCGTGTTTGTAGGAAGCACAGTTTTTTTGTTCTGAGCAAGCTCACTGTTCGGAGTCCATAGGAAACAAAGTAGAGTAGAAGAGTGCCCTTTTCTCAAAAGCAGAGTGTGTTTCTCGTAAGGCAAGCTAGCATTTGTTTCCCAGTCCTAAATGGAGTTGAATCACATGCAGTTTCTGGTCCTACCAGCAGGAGTTGTTTTCTGGTAAATAGAGTCACTATTGTGCTCCCATTGCCATACACAGTGCGAATAGCACTCGCATATGACCCCAGCAAGTACAGTGTATTGGACTGAAGAGGAGCTACTGTTCTTGTCAGTTTTCTAAGCAGAGTTGAACTAGATATGGCCCGTGTGTGTAGGAAGCATAGTTCTTTTGTTCTGAGCAAATTCACTGTTCTGGCTCTATTGGAAACACAGTAGAGTAGAAGAGTGCTCTTTTCTCAAAAGCAGAGTGTGTTTCTTGTAAGGCGAGCTAGCATTTGTTTTCCAGTCCTAAATGGAGTTGAATCACATGCATTTTCTGGTCCTATGAGCTAGAGTTGTTTTCTTGTAAGTAGGGTTACTATTGCGCTCCCATTGTCATACACAGGGCAAATAGCACTGGCGTCTCTTCCCAGCATGTACAGTGTATTGGACTGAGGAGGATCTACTGTTCTTATCTGTTTCATAAGCAGAATAACTAGATATGGCCCGTGTGTGTAGGAAGCACAGTTCTTTTGTTCTGAGCAAGCTCACTGTTCGGACCCCATAGGAAACACAGTAGAGAAGAAGAGTGCTCTTTTCTCAAAAGCAGAGTTTGTTTCTTGTAATGCAAGCTAGCATTTGTTTCCCAGTCCTAAATGGAGTTGAATTACATGCAGTTTCTGGTCCTACCAGAAAGAGTTGTTTTCTGGTAAGAAGAGTCACTATTGCGCTCCCTTTGTCAACACAGGGCAAATAGCACTGGCATTTGTTCCCAGCATGTACAGTGTATTGGACGGAAGAGGAGCTACTATTCTTGTCAGTTTCATAAGCAGAGTTGAACTAGATATGTCCCCTGTGTGTAGGAAGCACAGTTCTTTTGTTCTGAGCAAGCTCACTGTTCTGGCCCTATAGGAAACACAGTAGAGTAGAAGAGTGCTATTTTCTCAAAAGCAGAGTGTGTTTCTTGTAAGGCGAGCTAGCATTTGTTTCCCAGTCCTAAATGGAGTTGAGTCACATGCAGTGTCTGGTCCTAGGAGCAAGAGTTGTTTTCTGGTAAGAAGAGTCAATATTGCGCTCACATTGTCATACACAGGGCAAATAGCACTGGCGTATGTTTTCAGCATGTACAGTGTATTGGACTGAAGAGGATCTACTGTTCTTGTCAGTTTCCTAAGCAGAGTTGAACTAGATATGACCCGTTTGTGTAGGATGCACAGTTCTTTTGTTCTGAGCAAGCTCACTGTTCGGACCGCATATAAAACACAGTAGAGTAGAAGAGTGCTCTTTTCTCAAAAGCAGAGTGTGTTTCTAGTAAGTTGAGCTAGCGTTTGTTTCCCAGTCCTAAATTGAGTTGAATCCAATGCAGTTTCTATTCCTACGAGCAAGAGTTGTTTTCTGGTAAGAATAGTCACTATTGTGCTCCCTTTGTCAACACAGGGCAAATAGCACTGGCATCTGTTCCCAGCATGTACAGAGTATTGGATGGAAGAGGAGCTACTATTCTTGTCAGTTTCATAAGCAGAGTTGAACTAGATATGGCCCGTGTGTGTAGGAAGCACAGTTCTTTTGTTCTGATCAAGCTCACTGTTCGGACACAATAGGAAACACAGTAGAGTAGATGGGTGCTCTTTTCTCAAAAGCAGAGTGTGTTTCTTGTAAGACGAGCTAGTGTTTTTTTCCCAGTCCTAAATGGAGTTGAAACACATGCAGTTTCTGGTCTTACAAACAAGAGTTGTTTTCTGGTAAGAAGAGTCACTATTGTGCTCCCATTGACCATACACAGGGCAAATAGCACTGGCGTCTGTTCCCAAAATGTACAGTGTATTGGACTGAAGAGGATCTACTGTTCTTGTCAGTTTCCTAAGCAGAGTTGAACTAGATATGGCCCATGTGTGTAGGAGGCACAGTTCTTTTGTTCTGAGCAAGCTCACTGTTCTGGCCCTATAGGAAACACAGTAGAGTAGAAGAGTGCTCTTTTCTCTAAAGCAGAGTGTGTTTCTTGCAAGGCGAGCTAGCATTTGTTTCTGAGTCCTAAATGGAGTTGAATCCCATGCAGTTTCTGTTCCTAAAATAAGAGTTGTTTTCTGGTAAGAAGAGTCACTATTGTGCTCCCATTGCCATACACAGTGCAAAGAGCACTCGCGTCTGTTCCCAGCAACTACAGTGTATTGGACTGAAGAGGAGCTCCTGTTCTTGCCAGTTTCCTAAGCAGAGTTGAACTAGATATGGCCCGTGTGCTTAGGAAGCACAGTTCTTTTGTTCTGAGCAAGCACACTGTTCGGATGCCATAGGAAACACAGTAGAGTAGAAGAGTGCTCTTTTCTCAAAAGCAGAGTGTGTTTCTTGTAAGGCGAGCTAGCGTTGGTTTCCCAGTCGGAAATGGAGTTGAATCCCATGCAGTTTCTGTTCCTATGAGCAAGAGTTGTTTTCTGGTAAGGAGAGTCACTATTTCGCTCCCATTGCCATACACAGTGCAAATAGCACTCGCCTCTGTTCCCAGCAAGTACAGTGTATTGGACTGAAGAGGAGCTACTGTTCTTGTCAGTGTCATAAGCAGAGTTGAACTAGATATGACCCGTGTGTGTAGAAAGCACAGTTCTTTTGTTCTGAACAAGCTCAGTGTTCTAGCCCTATAGGAAAGACAGTAGAGAATAAGAGTGCTCTTTTCTCAAAAGCAGAGTGTGTTTCTAGAGGCGAGCTAGCATTTGCATCCCAGTCCTAAATGGAGTTGAATCACATGCAGTTTCTGGTCCTACGAGAAAGAGTTCTTTTCTGGTAAGATGAGTAACTATTGCGCTCCCTTTGTCAACACAGGGCAAATAGCACTGGCATTTGTTCCCAGCATGTACAGTGTATTGGACGGAAGAGGAGCTACTATTCTTGTCAGTTTCATAAGCAGAGTTGAACTAGATATGTCCCCTGTGTGTAGGAAGCACAGTTCTTTTGTTCTGAGCAAGCTCACTGTTCTGGCCCTATAGGAAACACAGTAGAGTAGAAGAGTGCTCTTTTCTCAAAAGCAGAGTGTGTTTCTTGTAAGGCGAGCTAGCATTAGTTTCTGAGTCCTAAATGGAGTTGAATCCCATGCAGTTTCTGGTCCTACGAGCAAGAGTTGTTTTCTGGTAAGAAGAGTCACTATTGAGCTCCCATTGCCATACACAGTGCAAATAGCACTCGCATCTGTTCCCAGCAAGTACAGTGTATTGGACTGAAGAGGAGATACTGTTCTTGTCAGTTTCCTAAGCAGAGTTGAACTAGATATGGCCCGTGTGTTTAGGAAGCACAGTTCTTTTGTTCTGAGCAAGCACACTGTTCGGAGCCCATAGGAAACACAGTAGAGTAGAAGAGTGTTCTTTTCTCAAAAACATAGTGTGTTTCTTGTAAGGCGAGCTAGCGTTTGTTTCCCAGTCCTAAATGGAGTTGAATCCCATGCAGTTTCTGTTCCTACGAGGAAGAGTTGTTTTCTGGTAAGAATAGTCACTATTGTGCTCCCATTGCCATACACAGTGCAAATAGCATAGCATCTGTTCCCAGCAAGTACAGTGTATTGGACTGAAGAGGATCTACTGTTCTTGTCAGTTTCCTAAGCAGAGTTGAACTAGATATGACCCGTGTGTTTAGGAAGCACAGTTCTTTTGTTCTGAGCAAGCACACTGTTCGGAGTCCATAGGAAACACAGTAGAGTAGATGAGTACTCTTTTCTCAGAAACAGAGTGTGTTTCTTGTAAGACGAGCTAGCATTTCTTTCCCAGTCCTAAATGGAGTTGAATCCCATGCAGTTTCTGTTCCTACGAGCAAGAGTTGTTTTCTGGTAAGAAGTGTCACTATTGAGCTCCCATTGCCATATACAGTGAAAATAGCACTCGCCTCTGTTCCAAGCAAGTACAGTGTATTGGACTGAAGAGGAGATACTGTTCTTGTCAGTTTCCTAAGCAGAGTTGAACTAGATATGATCCTTGTGTGTAGGAAGCACAGTTCTTTTGTTCTGAGCAAGCTCACTGTTCTAGGCCTATAGGAAACACACTAGAGTAGAAGAGTGCTCTTTTCTCAAAAGCAGAGTGTGTTTCTTGTAAGGCGAGCTAGCATTTGTTTCCCAGTCCTAAATGGAGTTGAATCACATGCAGTTTCTGGTCCTACGAGAAAGAGTTGTTTTCTGGTAAGATGAGTAACTATTGTGCTCCCTTTGTCAATACAGGGCAAATAGCACTGGCATCTGTTCCCAGCATGTACAGTGTATTGGACGGAAGAGGAGCTACTATTCTTGTCAGTTTCATAAGCAGAGTTGAACTAGATATGGCCCCTGTGTGTAGGAAACACAGTTCTTTTGTTTTGAGCAAGCTCACTGTTCTGGCCCTATAGGAAACACAGTACAGTAGAAGAGTGCTCTTTTCTCAAAAGCAGAGTGTGTTTCTTGTAAGGCGAGCTAGCGTTTGTTTCCTAGTCCTAAATGGAGTTGAGTCACATGCAGTTTCTGGTCCTACGAGCAAGAGTTGTTTTCCTGTTAAGAAGAGTCACTATAGTGCTCCCGTTGTCATACACAGAACAAATAGCACTCTCGTCTGTTCCCAGCATGTACAGTGTATTGGACTGAAGAAGATCTACTGTTCTTGTCAGTTTCCTAAGCAGAATTGAACTAGATATGGCACCTGTGTGTAGGAAGCACAGTTCTTTTGTTCTGACCAAGCTCCCTGTTCGGACCCCATAGGAAACACAGTAGAGTAGAAGAGTGCTCTTTTCTCAAAAGCAGAGTGTGTTTCTTGTAAGGCGACCTAGCGTTTGTTTCCCAGTTCTAAATGGAGTTGAATCATATGCAGTTTTTGGTCCTAGGAGCAAGAGTTGTTTTCTGGTAAGAAGAGTCACTATTGTGCTCCCATTGCCATACACAGTGCAAATAGATCTCGCGTCTGTTCCCAGCACGTACAGTGTATTGGACTGAAGAGGAGCTACTCTTCTTGTCACTTTCCTAAGCAGAGTTTAACTAGATATGTCCCCTGTGTGTAGGAAGCACAGTTCTTTTGTTCTGAGCAAGCTCACTGTTCTGGCTCTATTGGAAACACAGTAGAGTAGAAGAGTGCTCTTTTCTCAAAAGCAGAGTGTGTTTCATGTAAGGCGAGCTATCATTTGTTTTCCAGTCCTAAAGGGAGTTGGGTCACATGCAGTTTCTGGTCCTATGAGCAACAATTGTTTTCTGGTAAGTAGGGTTACTATTGCCCTCCCATTGTCATACACAGGGCAAATAGCACTCGTGTCTGTTCCCAGCATGTACAGTGTATTGGACTGAAGAGGATCTACTGTTCTTGTCAGTTTCCTAAGCAGAATTGAACTAGGTATGGCCCACGTGTAGGAAGCACAGTTCTTTTGTTCTGAGCAAGCTCACTGTTCGGACACCATAGGAAACACAGAAGAGTAGAAGAGTGCTCTTTTCTCAAAAGCAGAATGTGTTTCTTTTAAGGCGAGCTAGTGTTTGTTTCCCAGTCCTAAGTGGAGTTGAATCACATGCAGTTTCTGGTCCTATGAGCAAGAGTTGGTTTCTGGTAAGAAGAGTCACTATTGTGCTCCCATTGCCATACACAGGGCAAACAGTTCTGGCGTCTGTTCCCAGCATGTACAGTGTATTGGACTGAAGAGGATCTACTGTTCTTGTCAGTTTCCTAAAAAGAGTTGAACTACCTATGTCCCTTGTGTAGGAACTACAGTTCTTTTGTTCTGAGCAAGCTCACTCTTCTGGCCCTAAAAGTTATACAGTAGAGTAGAAGAGTGCTCTTTTTTCAAAAGCAGAGTGTGTTTCTTGTAAGGCAAGCTAGCGTTTGTTTCCGGGGCCTAAATGGAGTTGAATCCCATGCAGTTTCTGTTCCTATGAGCAAGAGTTGTTTTCTCGTAAGTAGAGTCACTATTGAGCTCCCATTGCCATACACAGTGCAAATAGATCTCGCGTCTGTTCCCAGCAAGTACAGTGTTTTGGACTTAAGAGGAGCTAATGTTCTTGTCAGTTTCCTAAGCAGAGTTGAACTAGATATTGCCCGTGTGTGTAGGAAGCGCAGTTATTTTGTGTAGAGCAAGCTCACTGTTCTGGCCCTATAGGAAACACAGTAGAGTAGAAGAGTGCTCTTTTCTCAAAAGCAGAGTGTGTTTCTTGTAAGGCGAGCTAGCATTTGTTTCCCAGTCCTAAATGGAGTTGAAGCACATGCAGTTTCTGGTCCTACGAGAAAGAGTTGTTTTCTGGTCAGATGAGTAACTATTGCGCTCTCTTTGTCAACACAGGGCAAATAGCACTGGCATCTGTTCCCAGCATGTACAGTGTATTGGACTGAAAAGGAGCTACTGTTCTTGTCAGTGTCATAATCAGAGTTGAACTAGATATGTCCCGTGTATGTAGGATGCACAGTTCTTTTCTTCTGAGCAAGCTCACTGTTCGGACACCACAGGAAACACAGTAGAGTAGAAGAGTGCTCTTTTCTCAAAAGCAGAGTGTGTTTTTTGTAAAGCGAGTTAGCGTTTGTTTCCCAGTCCTAAATGGAGTTGAATCCAATGCAGTTTCTGTTCCTATGAGAAAGAGTTGTTTTCTGGTAAGAAGAGTCACTATTGAGCTCCCATTGCCATACACAGTGCAAATTGCACTCGCTTCTGTTCCCAGCAAGTGCAGTGTATTGGACTGAATAGGAACTCCTGTTCTTGTCAGTTTTATAAGCTGAGTTGAACTAGATATGGCCCGTGTGTTTAGGAAGCACAGTTCTTTTGTGCTGAGCAAGCACACTGTTCAGAGCCCACAGGAAACACAGTAGAGTAGAAGAGTGCACTTTTCTCAAAAACATAGTGTGTTTCTTGTAAGGCGAGCTAGCATTTGTTTCCCAGTCCTAAATGGAGTTGAATCCCATGCAGTTTCTGTTCCTACGAGCAAGAGATGGTTTCTGGTAAGAATAGTCATTATTGAGCTCCCATTGAATACACAGTGCAAATAGCACTCGCGTCTGTTCCCAGCAAGTACAGTGTATTGGACTGAAGAGGAGCTCCTGTTCTTGCCAGTTTCCTAAGCAGAGTTGAACTAGATATGGCCCGTGTGTTTAGGAAGCACAGTTTTTTTGTACTGAGCAAGCACACTGTTCGGATGCCATAGGAAACACAGTAGAGTAGAAGAGTGCTCTTTTCTCAAAAGCAGAGTGTGTTTCTTGTAAGGCGAGCTAGCGTTGGTTTCCCAGTCGGAAATGGAGTTGAATCCCATGCAGTTTCTGTTCCTACGAGCAAGAGTTGTTTTCTGGTAAGGAGAGTCACTATTTCGCTCCCATTGCCATACACAGTGCAAATAGCACTCGCCTCTGTTCCCAGCAAGTACAGTGTATTGGACTGAAGAGGAGCTACTGTTCTTGTCAGTGTCATAAGCAGAGTTGAACTAGATATGACCTGTGTGTGTAGAAAGCACAGTTCTTTTGTTCTGAACAAGCTCAGTGTTCTAGCCCTATAGGAAAGACAGTAGAGAATAAGAGTGCTCTTTTCTCAAAAGCAGAGTGTGTTTCTAGAGGCGAGCTAGCATTTGCATCCCAGTCCTAAATGGAGTTGAATCACATGCAGTTTCTGGTCCTACGAGAAAGAGTTCTTTTCTGGTAAGATGAGTAACTATTGCGCTCCCTTTGTCAACACAGGGCAAATAGCACTGGCATTTGTTCCCAGCATGTACAGTGTATTGGACGGAAGAGGATCTACTGTTCTTGTCAGTTTCATAAGCAGAGTTGAACTAGATATGTCCCCTGTGTGTAGGAAGCACAGTTCTTTTGTTCTGAGCAAGCTCACTGTTCTGGCCCTATAGGAAACACAGTAGAGTAGAAGAGTGCTCTTTACTCAAAAGCAAAGTGTGTTTCTTGTAAGGCGAGCTAGTGTTTGTTTCCCAGTCCTTAATGGATCTGAATCCCATGCAGTTTCTGGTCCTATGAGCAAGAGTTGTTTTCTGGTAAGTAGAGTCAGTATTGCGCTCCCATTGTGATATACAGTGCAAATAGCACTCGCGTCTGATCTCAGCAAGTACAGTGTATTGGACTGAAGAGGAGCTACTGTTCTTGTCAGTTTCCTAAGCAGAGTTGAACTAGATATGTCCTGTTTGTGTAGGATGAACAGTTCTTTTGTTCTGAGCAAGCTCACTGTTCGGACACCTTAGGAAACACAGTAGAGTAGAAGAGTGCCCTTTTCTCAAAAGCAGACTGTGTTTCTTGTAAAGCGAGCTTGCTTTTGTTTCCCAGTCCTAAATGGAATTGAATCACATGCAGTTTCTGGTCCTACGAGCAAGAGTTGTTTTCTTGTAAGATGAGTCACTATTGTGCTCCCAATGTCATACACAGGGCAAATAGCACTGGCATCAGTTCCCAGCATGTACAGTGTATTGGATTGAAGAGGAGATACTGTTCTTGTCAGTTTCCTAAGCAGAGTTGAACTATATATGGCCCCTGAGTTTAGGAAGCACAATTCTTTTGTTCTGACAAGCACCCTGTTCTGGCCCTATAGGAAAAACAGTAGAGAAGAAGAGTGCTCTTTTCTCAAAAGCAGAGTGTGTTTCTTGTAAGGCGTGCTAGGGTTTGTTTCTCAGTCCTAAATGGAGTTGAATCACATGCAGTTTTTGGTCCTACGAGCAAGAGTTGTTTTCTGGTAAGAAGAGTCACTATTGCACTCCCATTGCCATACACAGTGCAAATAGCACTCGCGTCTGCTCCCAGCAAGTACAGTGTATTATACTGAAGAGGAGCTACTGTTCTTGTCAGTTTCCTAAGCAGAGTTGAACTAGATATGGCACCTGTGTGTAGGAAGCACAGTTCTTTTGTTCTGACCAATCTCACTGTTCGGACCCCATAGGAAACACAGTAGAGTAGAAGGGTGCTCTTTTCTCAAATGCAGAGTGTGTTTCTTGTAAGGCGAGCTAGTGTTTGTTTCCCAGTTCTAAATGGAGTTGAATCACATGCAGTTTCTGGTCCTACGAGCAAGAGTTGTTTTCTGGTAAGAAGAGTGACTTTCGAGCTCCCTTTGCCATACACAGTGCAAATAGCACTTGCATCTGTTCCCAGGAATTTCAGTGTATTGGACTGAAGAGGAGCTACTGTTCTTGTCAGTTTCCTAAGCAGAGTTGAACTAGATATGCCCCGTGTGTGTAAGAAGCACAGTTCTTTTGTTCTGAGCTAGCTCACTGTTCTGGCCCTATAGGAAACACAGTAGAGTAGAAGAGTGCTCTTTTCTCAAAAGCAGAGTGTGTTTCCTGTAAGTTGAGCTAGCGTTTGCTTCCCAGTTCTAAATGGAGTTGAATCACATGCAGGTTCTGGTCCTACGAGAAAGAGTTGTTTTCTGGTAAGAAGAGTCATTATTGCGCTCCCATTGTCATACACAGGGCTAATAGCACTGGCGTCTGTTCCCAGCATGTACAGTGTATTGGACTGAAGAGGATCTACTGTTCTTGTCAGTTTCATGAGTTTCATAAGCAGAATAACTAGATATGGCCCATGTGTAGGAAGCACAGTTCTTTTGTTCTGAGCAAGCTCACTGTTCGGACACCATAGGAAACACAGAAGAGTAGAAGAGTGCTCTTTTCTCAAAAGCAGAGTATGATTCTTGTAAGGCGAGCTAGTGCTTGTTTCCCAATCAGAAATGGAGTTGAATCCCATGCAGTTTCTGGTCCTATGAGAAAGAGTTGTTTTCTGGTAAGAAGAGTCACTATTGAGCTCCCATTGCCATACACAGTGCAAATAGCACTCGCGTCTGTTCCCAGCAAGTACAGTGTATTGGACTGAAGAGGAGCTACTGTTCTTGTCAGTGTCATAAGCAGAGTTGAACTAGATATGTCCCGTTTGTGTAGGATGCACAGTTCTTTTGTTCTGAGCAAGCTCACTGTTTGGACACCATAGGAAACACAGTAGAGTAGAAGAGTGCTCTTTTCTCAAAAGCAGAGTGTGTTTCTTGTAAGGCGAGCTAGCATTTGTTTCCCAGTCCTAAATGGAGTGGAATCCCATGCAGTTTATGGTCCTACGAGCAAGAGCTGTTTTCTGGTAAGTAGAGTCACTATTGTGCTCCCATTGCCATACACAGTGCAAATAGCACTCGCGTCTGTTCCCAGCAAGTACAGTGTATTGGACTGAAGAGGAGCTTCTGTTCTTGTCAGTTTCCTAAGCAGAGTTGAACTAGATATGGCCCGTGTGTGTAGGAAGCACAGTTCTTTTGTTCTGAGCAAGCCCACTGTTCTGGCTCTATTGGAAACACAGTAGAGTAGAAGAGTGCTCTTTTCTCAAAAGCAGAGTGTGTTTCTTGTAAGGCGAGCTAGCATTTGTTTTCCAGTCCTAAATGGAGTTGAATCACGTGCAGTTTCTGGTCCTACGAGCAAGAGTTGTTTTCTGGTAATTAGGGTTACTATTGTGCTCCCATTGTCATACACAGGGCAAATAGCACTGGCGTCTGTTCCCAGCATGTACAGTGTATTGGACTGAAGAGGATCTACTGTTCTTGTCAGTTTCATCAGTTTCATAAGCAGAATAACTAGATATGGCCCGTGTGTAGGAAGCACAGTTCTTTTGTTCTGAGCAAGCTCAATTTTCGGACACCATAGGAAACACAGAAGAGTAGAAGAGTGCTCTTTTCTCAAAAGCAGAGTGTGTTTATTTTAAGGCGAGCTAGCGTTTGTTTCCCAGTCAGAAATGGAGTTGAATCCAATGCAGTTTCTGGTCCAATGAGAAAGAGTTGTTTTCTGGTAAGAAGAGTCACTATTGCGCTCCCATTGCCACAAAGAGCAAATAGCACTCCCGTCTGTTCCCAGCAAGTACAGTGTATTGGACTGAAGAGGAGATCCTGTTCTTGTCAGTTTCCTAAGCAGAGTTGAACTAGATATGGCCCGTGTGTGTAGGAAGCACAGTTTTTTGTTCTGAGCAAGCTCACTGTTCGGACACAATAGGAAACACAGTAGAGTAGAAAGGTGCTCTTTTCTCAAAAGCAGAGTGTGTTTCTTGTAAGGCGAGCTAGCATTTGTTTCCGAGTCCTAAATGGAGTTGAATCACATGCACTTTCTGGTCTTACGAGCAAGAGTTGTTTTCTGGTAAGTAGAGACACATTTTTGCTCCCATTGCCATACACAGTGCAAATAGCCCTCGCGTATGTTCCCAGAAAGTATAGTGTATTGGACAGAAGAGGAGCTACTGTTCTTGTCAGTTTCCTAAGCAGAGTTGTACTAGATATGGCCCGTGTGTGTAGGAAGCACAGTTCTTTTGTTCTGAGCAAGCTCACTGTTCTGGCCCTAAAGGAAACACAGTAGAGTAGAAGAGTGCTCTTTTCTCAAAAGCAGAGTGTGTTTCTTGTAAGGCGGGCTAGCGTTTGTTTCCCAGTCAGAAATGGAGTTGAATCCCATGCAGTTTCTGTTCCTTTGAGCAAGAGTTGTTTTCAGGTGAGAAGAGTCACTATTGTGCTCCCTTTTCCATACAGAGTACAAATAGCACTCCCATCTGTTCCCAGCAAGTACAGTGTATTGGACAGAAGAGGAGCTACTGTTCTTGTCAGTTTCCTAAGCAGAGTTGAACTAGATATGTCCCGTGTGTGTAGGATGCACAGTTCTTTTGTTCTGAGCAAGCTCACTGTTCGGACCCCATAGTAAACAGTGTAGAGTAGAAGAGTGCTCTTTTCTCAAAAGCAGAGTGTGTTTCTTGTAAGGCGAGCTAGCATTTGTTTCCCAGTCCTAAATGGAGTTGAATCCCATGCAGTTGCTGGTCCCACGAGCAAGAGTTGTTTTCTGGTAAGAAGAGTCACAATTGTGTTCCCATTGCCATACACAGTGCAAATAGCACTCGCGTCTGTTCCCAGCAAGTACACTGTATTGGACTGAAGAGGAGCTACTGTTCTTGTCAGTTTCCTAAGCAGAGTTAAACTAGATATGGCCCGTGTGTGTAGGAAGCACAGTTCATTTGTTCTGAGCAAGCGCTCTGTTCGGACCCCATAGGAAACCCAGTAGAGTAGAAGAGTGCTCTTTTCTCAAAAGCAGAGTGTGTTTCTTGTAAGGCGAGCTAGCATTTGTTTCCAGTCCTAAATGGAGTTGAATCACATGCAGTTTCTGGTCCTACGAGAAGGAGTTGTTTTCTTGTAAGATGAGTAATTATTGCGCTCCCTTTGTCAACACAGGGCAAAGAGCACTGGCATCTGTTCCCAGCATGTACAGAGTATTGGACAGAAGATGAGCTACTATTCTTGTCAGTTTCATAAGCAGAGTTGAACTAGATATGGCCTGTGTGTGTAGGAAGCACAGTTCTTTTGTTCTGAGCAAGCTCACTGTTCGGACACAATAGGAAACACAGTAGAGTAGAAGGGTGCTCTTTTCTCAAAAGCAGAGTGTGTTTCTTGTAAGGCGAGCTAGGGTTTGTTTCCCAGTCCTAAATGGAGTTGAATCACATGCAGTTTCTGATCCTATGATCAAGAGTTGTTTTCCGGTAAGAAGAGTCACTATTGTGCTGCCAATGCCATACACAGTGCAAATAGCAATCACGTCTGTTCCCAGCAAGTACAGTGTATTGGACTGAAGAGGAGATCCTTTTCTTGCCAGTTTCCTAAGCAGAGTTGAACTAGATATGCCCCGTGTGTGTAAGAAGCACAGTTCTTTTGTTCTGAACTAGCTCACTGTTCTGGCCCTATAGGAAACACAGTAGAGTAGAAGAGTGCTCTTTTCTCAAAAGCAGAGTGTGTTTCTTGTAAGGCGAGCTAGCGTTTGTTTCCCAGTCCTAAATGGAGTTGAATCACATGCAGGTTCTGGTCCTACGAGAAAGAGTTGTTTTCTGGTAAAAAGAGTCATTATTGCGCTCCCATTGTCATACACAGGGCTAATAGCACTGGCGTCTGTTCCCAGCATGTACAGTGTATTGGACTGAAGAGGATCTACTGTTCTTGTCAGTTTCATCAGTTTCATAAGCAGAATAACTAGATATGGCCCATGTGTAGGAAGCACAGTTCTTTTGTTCTGAGCAAGCTCACTGTTCGGACACCATAGGAAACACAGAAGAGTAGAAGAGTGCTCTTTTCTCAAAAGCAGTGTGTGTTTCTTGTAAGGCGAGCTAGTGTTTGTTTCCTAGTCAGAAATGGAGTTGAATCCCATGCAGTTTCTGGTCCTTTGAGAAAGAGTTGTTTTCTGGTAAGTAGAGTCAGTATTGCGCTCCCATTGCCATATACAGTGCAAATAGCACTCGCGTCTGTTCCCAGCAAGTACAGTGTATTGGACTGAGGAGGAGCTACTGTTCTTGTCAGTGTCATAAGCAGTGTTGAACTAGATATGTCCCGTGTGTGTAGGATGCACAGTTCTTTTGTTCTGAGCAAGCTCACTGTTCGGAAACCACAGGAAACTCACTAGAGTAGAAGAGTGCTCTTTTCTCAAAAGCAGAGTGTTTTTATTGTAAGGCGAGCTAGCATTTGTTTCCGAGTACTAAATGGAGTTGAATCACATGCAGTTTCTGTTCCTATGAGAAAGAGTTGTTTTTCTTTAAGAAGAGTCACTATTGCGCTCCCATTGCCATACACTTTGCAAATAGCACTCGCTTCAGTTCCCAGCAAATACAGTGAATTGGACTGAAAAGGAGCTCCTGTTCTTGTCA
The DNA here is from genome assembly GCF_949786415.1 of Peromyscus eremicus. NCBI lineage: Eukaryota > Metazoa > Chordata > Mammalia > Rodentia > Cricetidae > Peromyscus > Peromyscus eremicus. The sequence goes on along the minus strand of NW_026734530.1, from coordinate 31,740 downwards.
GTTTCCTAAGCAGAGTTGAACTAGATATGGCCCGTGTGTTTAGGAAGCACAGTTCATTAGTTCTGAGCAAGCACACTGTTCAGAGCCCATAGGATACACAGTAGAGTAGAAGAGTGCTCTTTTCTCAAAAACATAGTGTGTTTCTTGTAAGGCGAGCTAGCGTTTGTTTCCCAGTCCTAAATGGAGTTGAATCCCATGCAGTTTCTGTCCTTACGAGCAAGAGTTGTTTTCTGGTAAGAAGAGTCACAATTGTGCTCCCATTGCCATACACAGTGCAAATAGCATCACGACTGTTCCCAGCAATTACAGTGTGTTGGACTGAAGAGGATCTACTGTTCTTGTCAGTTTCCTAAGCAGAGTTGAACTACATATGGCCCGTGTTTGTAGGAAGCACAGTTCTTTTGTTCTGAGCAAGCTCACTGTTCAGAGCCCATAGGAAACAAAGTAGAGTAGAAGAGTGCCCTTTTCTCAAAAGCAGAGTGTGTTTCTCCTAAGGCAAGCTAGCATTTGTTTCCCAGTCCTAAATGGAGTTGAATCACATGCAGTTTCTGGTCCTACCAGCAAGAGTTGTTTTCTGGTAAATAGAGTCACTATTGTGCTCCCATTGCCATACACAGTGCGAATAGCACTCGCATATGACCCCAGCAAGTACAGTGTATTGGACTGAAGAGGAGCTACTGTTCTTGTCAGTTTTCTAAGCAGAGTTGAACTAGATATGGCCCGTGTGTGTAGGAAGCATAGTTCTTTTGTTCTGAGCAAATTCACTGTTCTGGCTCTATTGGAAACACAGTAGAGTAGAAGAGTGCTCTTTTCTCAAAAGCAGAGTGTGTTTCTTGTAATGCCAGCTAGCATTTGTTTTCCAGTCCTAAATGGAGTTGAATCACATGCAGTTTCTGGTCCTATGAGCAAGAGTTGTTTTCTTGTAAGTAGGGTTACTATTGCGCTCCCATTGTCATACACAGGGCAAATAGCACTGGCGTCTCTTCCCAGCATGTACAGTGTATTGGACTGAGGAGGATCTACTGTTCTTATCAGTTTCATAAGCAGAATAACTAGATATGGCCCGTGTGTGTAGGAAGCACAGTTCTTTTGTTCTGAGCAAGCTCACTGTTCGGACCCCATAGGAAACACAGTAGAGTAGAAGAGTGCTCTTTTCTCAAAAGCAGAGTGTGTTTCTTGTAAGGCAAGCTAGCATTTGTTTCCCAGTCTTAAATGGAGTTGAAACACATGCAGTTTCTGGTCCTACCAGAAAGAGTTGTTTTCTGGTAAGAAGAGTCACTATTGCGCTCCCTTTGTCAACACAGGGCAAATAGCACTGGCATTTGTTCCCAGCATGTACAGTGTATTGGACGGAAGAGGAGCTACTATTCTTGTCAGTTTCATAAGCAGAGTTGAACTAGATATGTCCCCTGTGTGTAGGAAGCACAGTTCTTTTGTTCTGAGCAAGCTCACTGTTCTGGCCCTATAGGAAACACAGTAGAGTAGAAGAGTGCTATTTTCTCAAAAGCAGAGTGTGTTTCTTGTAAGGCAAGCTAGCATTTGTTTCCCAGTCCTAAATGGAGTTGAGTCACATGCAGTTTCTGGTCCTAGGAGCAAGAGTTGTTTTCTGGTAAGAAGAGTCAATATTGCGCTCACATTGTCATACACAGGGCAAATAGCACTGGCGTATGTTTTCAGCATGTACAGTGTATTGGACTGAAGAGGATCTACTGTTCTTGTCAGTTTCCTAAGCAGAGTTGAACTAGATATGACCCGTTTGTGTAGGATGCACAGTTCTTTTGTTCTGAGCAAACTCACTGTTCGGACCGCATATAAAACACAGTAGAGTAGAAGAGTGCTCTTTTCTCAAAAGCAGAGTGTGTTTCTAGTAAGGTGAGCAGGCGTTTGTTTCCCAGTCCTAAATTGAGTTGAATCCAATGCAGTTTCTATTCCTACGAGCAAGAGTTGTTTTCTGGTAAGAATAGTCACTATTGCGCTCCCTTTGTCAACACAGGGCAAATAGCACTGGCATCTGTTCCCAGCATGTACAGAGTATTGGACAGAAGAGGAGCTACTATTCTTGTCAGTTTCATAAGCAGAGTTGAACTAGATATGGCTCGTGTGTGTAGGAAGCACAGTTCTTTTGTTCTGATCAAGCTCACTGTTCGGACACAATAGGAAACACAGTAGAGTAGATGGGTGCTCTTTTCTCAAAAGCAGAGTGTGTTTCTTGTAAGACGAGCTAGTGTTTTTTTCCCAGTCCTAAATGGAGTTGAAACACATGCAGTTTCTGGTCTTACGAACAAGTGTTGTTTTCTGGTAAGAAGAGTCACTATTGTGCTCCCATTGACATACACAGGGCAAATAGCACTGGCGTCTGTTCCCAGCATGTACAGTGTATTGGACTAAAGAGGATCTACTGTTCTTGTCAGTTTCCTAAGCAGAGTTGAACTAGATATGGCCCATGTGTGTAGAAAGCACAGTTCATTTGTTCTGAGCAAGCTCACTGTTCGGACCCCATAGGAAACACAGAAGAGTAGAAGAGTGGTCTTTTCTCAAAAGCAGAATGTGTTTCTTTTAAGGCGAGCTAGTGTTTGTTTCGCAGAACTAAATGGAGTTGAATCCCATGCAGTTTCTGGTTCTATGAGCAAGAGTTTTTTTCTGGTAAGAAGAGTCACTATTGCACTCCCTTTGTCATACACAGGACAAATAGCTCTGACGTCTGTTCCCAGCATGTACAGTGTATTGGACTGAAGAGGATCTACTGTTCTTGTCGGTTTCCTAAGCAGAGTTGAACTACCTATGTCTCGTGTGTGTAGGAACTACAGTTCTTTTGTTCTGAGCAAGCACACTGTTCGGAGCCCATAGGAAACACAGTAGAGTAGAAGAGTGCTCTTTTCTCAAAAACAGAGTGTGTTTCTTGTAAGGCGAGGTAGCGTTTGTTTCCCAGGCCTAAATGGAGTTGAATCCCATGCAGATTCTGTTCCTACGAGCAAGAGTTGTTTTCTGGTAAATAGAGTCTATTGAGCTCCCATTGCCATACACAGTGCAAATAGCCCTCACGTCTGTTCCCAGCAAGTACAGTGTACTGGACTGAAGAGGAGCTACTGTTCTTGTCAGTTTCCTAAGCAGAGTTGAACTAGATATGGACCGTGTGTAGGAAGCACAGTTCTTTTGTTCTGAGCAAGCTCACTGTTCTGGCCCTATAGGAAACACAGTAGAGTAGAAGAGTGCTCTTTTCCAAAAGCAGAGTGTGTTTCTTGTAAGACGAGTTAGCATTTGCATCCCAGTCCTAAATGGAGTTGAATCACATGCAGTTTCTGGTCCTACGAGAAAGAGTTGTTTTCTGGTAAGAAGAGTCACTATTGTGCTCCCATTGCCATACACCATGCAAGTAGCACTCGCGTCTGTTCCCAGCAAGTACAGTGTATTGGACTGAAGAGGAGCTAATGTTCTTGTCAGTTTCCTAAGCAGAGTTGAACTAGATATGGCCCGTGTGTGTAGGAAGCACAGTTCTTTTGTTCTGAGCCTTCTCACATTTCTGGCTCTATTGGAAACACAGTACAGTAGAAGAGTGCTCTTTTCTCCAAAGCAGAGTGTGTTTCTTGTAAGGCGAGCTAGCATTTGTTTTCCAGTCCTAAATGGAGTTGAATCACATGCAGTTTCTGGTCCTATGAGCAAGAGTTGTTTTCTGGTAAGTAGGGTTACTATTGCGCTCCCATTGTCATACACAGGGCAAATAGAACTGGCGTCTGTTCCCAGCATGTACAGTGTATTGGACTGAAAAGGATCCACTGTTCTTGTCAGTTTCCTAAGCAGAATTGAACTAGGTATGGCACGTGTGTAGTAAGCTCAGTTCTTTTGTTCTGAGCAAGCTCACTGTTCGGACACCATAGGAAACACAGTAGAGTAGAAGAGTGCTCTTTTCTCAAAAGCAGAGTGTTTCTTGTAAGGCGAGCTAGCATTTTTTTCCCAGTCCTAAATGGAGTTGAATCCCATGCAGATTCTGTTCCTACGAGAAATAGTTGTTTTCTGGTAAGATGAGGTACTATTGTGCTCCCATTGCCATACACAGTGCAAATAGCACTCGCGTCTGTTCCCAGCAAGTACAGTGTATTGGACTGAAGAGGAGCTACTGTTCTTGTCAGTTTCCTAAGCAGAGTTGAACTACCTATGTCCCGTGTGTGTAGGAACTACAGTTCTTTTGTTCTGAGCAAGCTCCCTGTTCTGGCCCTAAAGGAAACACAGTAGAGTAGAACAGTGCTCTTTTCTCAAAAGCAGAGTGTGTTTCTTGTAAGGCGAGCAAGCATTTGTTTTCCAGTCCTAAATGGAGTTGAATCCCATGCAGTTTCTGGTCCTACGAGCAAGAGTTGTTTTCTGGTAAGTAGAGTCACTATTGAGATCCCATTGCCATACACAGTGCAAATAGCCCTCGCGTCTGTTCCCAGCAAGTACGGTGTATTGGACTGAAGAGGAGCTACTGTTCTTGTCAGTTTCCTAAGCACAGTTTAACTAGATATGGCCTCTGTGTGTAGGAAGCACAGTTCTTTTGTTCTGAGCAAGCTCACTGTTCTGGCCCTATAGGAAACACAGTAGAGTAGAAGAGTGCTCTTTTCTCAAAAGCAGAGTGTGTTTCTTGTAAGACGAGCTAGCATTTGTTTCCCAGTCCTAAATGGAGTTGAAGCACATGCAGTTTCTGGTCCTACGAGAAAGAGTTGTTTTCTGGTAAGATGAGTAACTACTGTGCTCCCTTTGTCAACACAGGGCAAATAGCACTGGCATCTGTTCCCAGCATGTACAGTGTATTGGACGGAAGAGGAGCTACTATTCTTGTCAGTTTCATAAGCAGAGTTGAACTAGATATGGCCCCTGTGTGTAGGAAGCACAGTTCTTTTGTTCTGAGCAAGCTCACTGTTCTGGCCCTATAGGAAACACAGTAGAGTAGAAGAGTGCTCTTTTCTCAAAAGCAGAGTGTGTTTCTTGTAAGGCGAGCTAGCATTTGTTTCCCAGTCCTAAATGGAGTTGAATCACATGCAGTTTTTGGTCCTAGGAGCAAGAGTTGTTTTCTGGTAAGAAGAGTCACTATTGTGCTCCCATTGCCATACACAGTGCAAGTAGCACCCGCATCTTTTCCCAGCAAGTACAATGTATTGGACTGAAGAGGAGCTTCTGTTCTTGTCAGTTTCCTAAGCCAGGTTGAACTAGATATGGCCGTTTGTGTAGGAAGCACAGTTCTTTTGTTCTGAGCCTTCTCACTGTTCTGGCTCTATTGGAAACACAGTAGAGTAGAATAGGGCTCTATTCTTAAAGCAGAGTGTGTTTCTTGTAAGGCGAGCTAGCCTTTGTTTTCCAGTCCTCAATGGAGTTGAATCACATGCAGTTTCTGGTCCTACGAGCAAGAGTTGTTTTCCTGTTAAGAAGAGTCACTATTGTGCTCCCGTTGTCATACACAGAACAAATAGCACTGTCGTCTGTTCCCAGCATATTCCGTGTATTGGACTGAAGAAGATCTACTGTTCTTGTCCGTTTCCTAAGCAGAATTGAACTAGATATGGCACCTGTGTGTAGGAAGCACAGTTCTTTTGTTCTGACCAAGCTCATTGTTCGACCCCATAGGAAACACAATAGAGAAGAAGAGTGCTCTTTTCTCAAAAGCAGAGTGTGTTACTTGTAAGGCGAGCTAGCGTTTGTTTCCCAGTTTTAAATGGAGTTGAATCACATGCAGTTTTTGGTCCTAGGATCAAGAGTTGTTTTCTGGTAAGAAGAGTTACTATTGTGCTCCCAATGCCATACACAGTGCAAGTAGCACTCGCCTCTGTTCCCAGCAAGTACAGTGTATTAGACTGAAGAGGAGCTACTGTTCTTGTCAGTTTCCTAAGCAGAGTTGAACTAGATATGGCCCGTGTGTGTAGAAAGCACAGTTCATTTGTTCTGAGCAAGCTCACTGTTCGGACCCCATAGGAAACACAGAAGAGTAGAAGAGTGGTCTTTTCTCAAAAGCAGAATGTGTTTCTTTTAAGGCGAGCTAGTGTTTGTTTCGCAGAACTAAATGGAGTTGAATCCCATGCAGTTTCTGGTTCTATGAGCAAGAGTTTTTTTCTGGTAAGAAGAGTCACTATTGCACTCCCTTTGTCATACACAGGACAAATAGCTCTGACGTCTGTTCCCAGCATGTACAGTGTATTGGACTGAAGAGGATCTACTGTTCTTGTCAGTTTCCTAAGCAGAGTTGAACTACCTATGTCTCGTGTGTGTAGGAACTACAGTTCTTTTGTTCTGAGCAAGCACACTGTTCGGAGCCCATAGGAAACACAGTAGAGTAGAAGAGTGCTCTTTTCTCAAAAACAGAGTGTGTTTCTTGTAAGGCGAGGTAGCGTTTGTTTCCCAGGCCTAAATGGAGTTGAATCCCATGCAGATTCTGTTCCTACGAGCAAGAGTTGTTTTCTGGTAAATAGAGTCTATTGAGCTCCCATTGCCATACACAGTGCAAATAGCCCTCACGTCTGTTCCCAGCAAGTACAGTGTACTGGACTGAAGAGGAGCTACTGTTCTTGTCAGTTTCCTAAGCAGAGTTGAACTAGATATGGACCGTGTGTAGGAAGCACAGTTCTTTTGTTCTGAGCAAGCTCACTGTTCTGGCCCTATAGGAAACACAGTAGAGTAGAAGAGTGCTCTTTTCCAAAAGCAGAGTGTGTTTCTTGTAAGACGAGTTAGCATTTGCATCCCAGTCCTAAATGGAGTTGAATCACATGCAGTTTCTGGTCCTACGAGAAAGAGTTGTTTTCTGGTAAGAAGAGTCACTATTGTGCTCCCATTGCCATACACCATGCAAGTAGCACTCGCGTCTGTTCCCAGCAAGTACAGTGTATTGGACTGAAGAGGAGCTAATGTTCTTGTCAGTTTCCTAAGCAGAGTTGAACTAGATATGGCCCGTGTGTGTAGGAAGCACAGTTCTTTTGTTCTGAGCCTTCTCACATTTCTGGCTCTATTGGAAACACAGTACAGTAGAAGAGTGCTCTTTTCTCCAAAGCAGAGTGTGTTTCTTGTAAGGCGAGCTAGCATTTGTTTTCCAGTCCTAAATGGAGTTGAATCACATGCAGTTTCTGGTCCTATGAGCAAGAGTTGTTTTCTGGTAAGTAGGGTTACTATTGCGCTCCCATTGTCATACACAGGGCAAATAGAACTGGCGTCTGTTCCCAGCATGTACAGTGTATTGGACTGAAAAGGATCCACTGTTCTTGTCAGTTTCCTAAGCAGAATTGAACTAGGTATGGCACGTGTGTAGTAAGCTCAGTTCTTTTGTTCTGAGCAAGCTCACAGTTCGGACACCATAGGAAACACAGTAGAGTAGAAGAGTGCTCTTTTCTCAAAAGCAGAGTGTTTCTTGTAAGGCGAGCTAGCATTTTTTTCCCAGTCCTAAATGGAGTTGAATCCCATGCAGATTCTGTTCCTACGAGAAATAGTTGTTTTCTGGTAAGATGAGGTACTATTGTGCTCCCATTGCCATACACAGTGCAAATAGCACTCGCGTCTGTTCCCAGCAAGTACAGTGTATTGGACTGAAGAGGAGCTACTGTTCTTGTCAGTTTCCTAAGCAGAGTTGAACTACCTATGTCCCGTGTGTGTAGGAACTACAGTTCTTTTGTTCTGAGCAAGCTCCCTGTTCTGGCCCTAAAGGAAACACAGTAGAGTAGAACAGTGCTCTTTTCTCAAAAGCAGAGTGTGTTTCTTGTAAGGCGAGCAAGCATTTGTTTTCCAGTCCTAAATGGAGTTGAATCCCATGCAGTTTCTGGTCCTACGAGCAAGAGTTGTTTTCTGGTAAGTAGAGTCACTATTGAGATCCCATTGCCATACACAGTGCAAATAGCCCTCGCGTCTGTTCCCAGCAAGTACGGTGTATTGGACTGAAGAGGAGCTACTGTTCTTGTCAGTTTCCTAAGCACAGTTTAACTAGATATGGCCTCTGTGTGTAGGAAGCACAGTTCTTTTGTTCTGAGCAAGCTCACTGTTCTGGCCCTATAGGAAACACAGTAGAGTAGAAGAGTGCTCTTTTCTCAAAAGCAGAGTGTGTTTCTTGTAAGACGAGCTAGCATTTGTTTCCCAGTCCTAAATGGAGTTGAAGCACATGCAGTTTCTGGTCCTACGAGAAAGAGTTGTTTTCTGGTAAGATGAGTAACTACTGTGCTCCCTTTGTCAACACAGGGCAAATAGCACTGGCATCTGTTCCCAGCATGTACAGTGTATTGGACGGAAGAGGAGCTACTATTCTTGTCAGTTTCATAAGCAGAGTTGAACTAGATATGGCCCCTGTGTGTAGGAAGCACAGTTCTTTTGTTCTGAGCAAGCTCACTGTTCTGGCCCTATAGGAAACACAGTAGAGTAGAAGAGTGCTCTTTTCTCAAAAGCAGAGTGTGTTTCTTGTAAGGCGAGCTAGCATTTGTTTCCCAGTCCTAAATGGAGTTGAATCACATGCAGTTTTTGGTCCTAGGAGCAAGAGTTGTTTTCTGGTAAGAAGAGTCACTATTGTGCTCCCATTGCCATACACAGTGCAAGTAGCACCCGCATCTTTTCCCAGCAAGTACAATGTATTGGACTGAAGAGGAGCTTCTGTTCTTGTCAGTTTCCTAAGCCGGGTTGAACTAGATATGGCCGTTTGTGTAGGAAGCACAGTTCTTTTGTTCTGAGCCTTCTCACTGTTCTGGCTCTATTGGAAACACAGTAGAGTAGAATAGGGCTCTATTCTTAAAGCAGAGTGTGTTTCTTGTAAGGCGAGCTAGCCTTTGTTTTCCAGTCCTCAATGGAGTTGAATCACATGCAGTTTCTGGTCCTACGAGCAAGAGTTGTTTTCCTGTTAAGAAGAGTCACTATTGTGCTCCCGTTGTCATACACAGAACAAATAGCACTGTCGTCTGTTCCCAGCATATTCCGTGTATTGGACTGAAGAAGATCTACTGTTCTTGTCCGTTTCCTAAGCAGAATTGAACTAGATATGGCACCTGTGTGTAGGAAGCACAGTTCTTTTGTTCTGACCAAGCTCATTGTTCGACCCCATAGGAAACACAATAGAGAAGAAGAGTGCTCTTTTCTCAAAAGCAGAGTGTGTTACTTGTAAGGCGAGCTAGCGTTTGTTTCCCAGTTTTAAATGGAGTTGAATCACATGCAGTTTTTGGTCCTAGGATCAAGAGTTGTTTTCTGGTAAGAAGAGTTACTATTGTGCTCCCAATGCCATACACAGTGCAAGTAGCACTCGCCTCTGTTCCCAGCAAGTACAGTGTATTAGACTGAAGAGGAGCTACTGTTCTTGTCAGTTTCCTAAGCAGAGTTGAACTAGATATGGCCCGTGTGTGTAGAAAGCACAGTTCATTTGTTCTGAGCAAGCTCACTGTTCGGACCCCATAGGAAACACAGAAGAGTAGAAGAGTGGTCTTTTCTCAAAAGCAGAATGTGTTTCTTTTAAGGCGAGCTAGTGTTTGTTTCGCAGAACTAAATGGAGTTGAATCCCATGCAGTTTCTGGTTCTATGAGCAAGAGTTTTTTTCTGGTAAGAAGAGTCACTATTGCACTCCCTTTGTCATACACAGGACAAATAGCTCTGACGTCTGTTCCCAGCATGTACAGTGTATTGGACTGAAGAGGATCTACTGTTCTTGTCAGTTTCCTAAGCAGAGTTGAACTACCTATGTCTCGTGTGTGTAGGAACTACAGTTCTTTTGTTCTGAGCAAGCACACTGTTCGGAGCCCATAGGAAACACAGTAGAGTAGAAGAGTGCTCTTTTCTCAAAAACAGAGTGTGTTTCTTGTAAGGCGAGGTAGCGTTTGTTTCCCAGGCCTAAATGGAGTTGAATCCCATGCAGATTCTGTTCCTACGAGCAAGAGTTGTTTTCTGGTAAATAGAGTCTATTGAGCTCCCATTGCCATACACAGTGCAAATAGCCCTCACGTCTGTTCCCAGCAAGTACAGTGTACTGGACTGAAGAGGAGCTACTGTTCTTGTCAGTTTCCTAAGCAGAGTTGAACTAGATATGGACCGTGTGTAGGAAGCACAGTTCTTTTGTTCTGAGCAAGCTCACTGTTCTGGCCCTATAGGAAACACAGTAGAGTAGAAGAGTGCTCTTTTCCAAAAGCAGAGTGTGTTTCTTGTAAGACGAGTTAGCATTTGCATCCCAGTCCTAAATGGAGTTGAATCACATGCAGTTTCTGGTCCTACGAGAAAGAGTTGTTTTCTGGTAAGAAGAGTCACTATTGTGCTCCCATTGCCATACACCATGCAAGTAGCACTCGCGTCTGTTCCCAGCAAGTACAGTGTATTGGACTGAAGAGGAGCTAATGTTCTTGTCAGTTTCCTAAGCAGAGTTGAACTAGATATGGCCCGTGTGTGTAGGAAGCACAGTTCTTTTGTTCTGAGCCTTCTCACATTTCTGGCTCTATTGGAAACACAGTACAGTAGAAGAGTGCTCTTTTCTCCAAAGCAGAGTGTGTTTCTTGTAAGGCGAGCTAGCATTTGTTTTCCAGTCCTAAATGGAGTTGAATCACATGCAGTTTCTGGTCCTATGAGCAAGAGTTGTTTTCTGGTAAGTAGGGTTACTATTGCGCTCCCATTGTCATACACAGGGCAAATAGAACTGGCGTCTGTTCCCAGCATGTACAGTGTATTGGACTGAAAAGGATCCACTGTTCTTGTCAGTTTCCTAAGCAGAATTGAACTAGGTATGGCACGTGTGTAGTAAGCTCAGTTCTTTTGTTCTGAGCAAGCTCACAGTTCGGACACCATAGGAAACACAGTAGAGTAGAAGAGTGCTCTTTTCTCAAAAGCAGAGTGTTTCTTGTAAGGCGAGCTAGCATTTTTTTCCCAGTCCTAAATGGAGTTGAATCCCATGCAGATTCTGTTCCTACGAGAAATAGTTGTTTTCTGGTAAGATGAGGTACTATTGTGCTCCCATTGCCATACACAGTGCAAATAGCACTCGCGTCTGTTCCCAGCAAGTACAGTGTATTGGACTGAAGAGGAGCTACTGTTCTTGTCAGTTTCCTAAGCAGAGTTGAACTACCTATGTCCCGTGTGTGTAGGAACTACAGTTCTTTTGTTCTGAGCAAGCTCCCTGTTCTGGCCCTAAAGGAAACACAGTAGAGTAGAACAGTGCTCTTTTCTCAAAAGCAGAGTGTGTTTCTTGTAAGGCGAGCAAGCATTTGTTTTCCAGTCCTAAATGAAGTTGAATCCCATGCAGTTTCTGGTCCTACGAGCAAGAGTTGTTTTCTGGTAAGTAGAGTCACTATTGAGATCCCATTGCCATACACAGTGCAAATAGCCCTCGCGTCTGTTCCCAGCAAGTACGGTGTATTGGACTGAAGAGGAGCTACTGTTCTTGTCAGTTTCCTAAGCACAGTTTAACTAGATATGGCCTCTGTGTGTAGGAAGCACAGTTCTTTTGTTCTGAGCAAGCTCACTGTTCTGGCCCTATAGGAAACACAGTAGAGTAGAAGAGTGCTCTTTTCTCAAAAGCAGAGTGTGTTTCTTGTAAGACGAGCTAGCATTTGTTTCCCAGTCCTAAATGGAGTTGAAGCACATGCAGTTTCTGGTCCTACGAGAAAGAGTTGTTTTCTGGTAAGATGAGTAACTACTGTGCTCCCTTTGTCAACACAGGGCAAATAGCACTGGCATCTGTTCCCAGCATGTACAGTGTATTGGACGGAAGAGGAGCTACTATTCTTGTCAGTTTCATAAGCAGAGTTGAACTAGATATGGCCCCTGTGTGTAGGAAGCACAGTTCTTTTGTTCTGAGCAAGCTCACTGTTCTGGCCCTATAGGAAACACAGTAGAGTAGAAGAGTGCTCTTTTCTCAAAAGCAGAGTGTGTTTCTTGTAAGGCGAGCTAGCATTTGTTTCCCAGTCCTAAATGGAGTTGAATCACATGCAGTTTTTGGTCCTAGGAGCAAGAGTTGTTTTCTGGTAAGAAGAGTCACTATTGTGCTCCCATTGCCATACACAGTGCAAGTAGCACCCGCATCTTTTCCCAGCAAGTACAATGTATTGGACTGAAGAGGAGCTTCTGTTCTTGTCAGTTTCCTAAGCCGGGTTGAACTAGATATGGCCGTTTGTGTAGGAAGCACAGTTCTTTTGTTCTGAGCCTTCTCACTGTTCTGGCTCTATTGGAAACACAGTAGAGTAGAATAGGGCTCTATTCTTAAAGCAGAGTGTGTTTCTTGTAAGGCGAGCTAGCCTTTGTTTTCCAGTCCTCAATGGAGTTGAATCACATGCAGTTTCTGGTCCTACGAGCAAGAGTTGTTTTCCTGTTAAGAAGAGTCACTATTGTGCTCCCGTTGTCATACACAGAACAAATAGCACTGTCGTCTGTTCCCAGCATATTCCGTGTATTGGACTGAAGAAGATCTACTGTTCTTGTCCGTTTCCTAAGCAGAATTGAACTAGATATGGCACCTGTGTGTAGGAAGCACAGTTCTTTTGTTCTGACCAAGCTCATTGTTCGACCCCATAGGAAACACAATAGAGAAGAAGAGTGCTCTTTTCTCAAAAGCAGAGTGTGTTACTTGTAAGGCGAGCTAGCGTTTGTTTCCCAGTTTTAAATGGAGTTGAATCACATGCAGTTTTTGGTCCTAGGATCAAGAGTTGTTTTCTGGTAAGAAGAGTTACTATTGTGCTCCCAATGCCATACACAGTGCAAGTAGCACTCGCCTCTGTTCCCAGCAAGTACAGTGTATTAGACTGAAGAGGAGCTACTGTTCTTGTCAGTTTCCTAAGCAGAGTTGAACTAGATATGGCCCGTGTGTGTAGAAAGCACAGTTCATTTGTTCTGAGCAAGCTCACTGTTCGGACCCCATAGGAAACACAGAAGAGTAGAAGAGTGGTCTTTTCTCAAAAGCAGAATGTGTTTCTTTTAAGGCGAGCTAGTGTTTGTTTCGCAGAACTAAATGGAGTTGAATCCCATGCAGTTTCTGGTTCTATGAGCAAGAGTTTTTTTCTGGTAAGAAGAGTCACTATTGCACTCCCTTTGTCATACACAGGACAAATAGCTCTGACGTCTGTTCCCAGCATGTACAGTGTATTGGACTGAAGAGGATCTACTGTTCTTGTCAGTTTCCTAAGCAGAGTTGAACTACCTATGTCTCGTGTGTGTAGGAACTACAGTTCTTTTGTTCTGAGCAAGCACACTGTTCGGAGCCCATAGGAAACACAGTAGAGTAGAAGAGTGCTCTTTTCTCAAAAACAGAGTGTGTTTCTTGTAAGGCGAGGTAGCGTTTGTTTCCCAGGCCTAAATGGAGTTGAATCCCATGCAGATTCTGTTCCTACGAGCAAGAGTTGTTTTCTGGTAAATAGAGTCTATTGAGCTCCCATTGCCATACACAGTGCAAATAGCCCTCACGTCTGTTCCCAGCAAGTACAGTGTACTGGACTGAAGAGGAGCTACTGTTCTTGTCAGTTTCCTAAGCAGAGTTGAACTAGATATGGACCGTGTGTAGGAAGCACAGTTCTTTTGTTCTGAGCAAGCTCACTGTTCTGGCCCTATAGGAAACACAGTAGAGTAGAAGAGTGCTCTTTTCCAAAAGCAGAGTGTGTTTCTTGTAAGACGAGTTAGCATTTGCATCCCAGTCCTAAATGGAGTTGAATCACATGCAGTTTCTGGTCCTACGAGAAAGAGTTGTTTTCTGGTAAGAAGAGTCACTATTGTGCTCCCATTGCCATACACCATGCAAGTAGCACTCGCGTCTGTTCCCAGCAAGTACAGTGTATTGGACTGAAGAGGAGCTAATGTTCTTGTCAGTTTCCTAAGCCGGGTTGAACTAGATATGGCCGTTTGTGTAGGAAGCACAGTTCTTTTGTTCTGAGCCTTCTCACTGTTCTGGCTCTATTGGAAACACAGTAGAGTAGAATAGGGCTCTATTCTTAAAGCAGAGTGTGTTTCTTGTAAGGCGAGCTAGCCTTTGTTTTCCAGTCCTCAATGGAGTTGAATCACATGCAGTTTCTGGTCCTACGAGCAAGAGTTGTTTTCTATTAAGTAGGGTTACTAATGTGCTCCCATTGTCATACACAGGGCAAATAGCACAGGCGTCTGTTCCCAGCATGTACAGTGTATTGGATCGAAGAGGATCTACTGTTCTTGTCCGTTTCCTAAGCAGAATTGAACTAGATATGGCCCGTGTGTAGGAAGCACAGTTCTTTTGTTCTGAGCAAGCTCACTGTTCCGACACCTTAGGACACACAGTAGAGTAGAAGAGTGCTCTTTTCTCAAAAGCAGAGTGTGTTTCTTGTAAGGCGAGCTAGCATTTGTTTCCCAGTCCTAAATGGAGTTGAATCCCATGCAGTTTCTGGTCCTACGAGAAAGAGTTGTTTTCTGGTAAGAAGAGGTACTATTGTGCTCCCATTGCCATACACAGTGCAAGTAGCACTCGTGTCTGTTCCCAGCAAGTACAGTGTATTAGACTGAAGAGGAGCTACTGTTCTTGTCATTTCCCTAAGCAGAGTTGAACTAGATATGGCCCGTGTGTGTAGGAAGCACAGTTCTTTTGTTCTGAGCAAGCTCACTGTTCGGAACCCAGAGGAAACACAGTAGAGTAGAAGAGTGCTCTTTTCTCAAAAGCAGAGTGTGCTTCTTGTAAGGCGAGCTAGCATTTGTTTCCCAGTCCTATATGGAGTTCGATCACATGCAGTTTTTGGTCCTAAGAGCAAGAGTTGTTTTCTGGTAAGATGAGTAACTATTGCGCTCCCTTTGTCAACACAGTGCTAATAGCACTGGCGTCTGTTCCCAGGAAGTACAGTGTATTGGACTGAATAGGAGATCCTGTTCTTGTCAGTTTCCTAAGCAGAGTTGAACTAGATATGGCCCGTGTGTTTAGGAAGCATAGTTCTTTTGTTCTGAGCAAGCACACTGTTCGGAGCCCATAGGAAACACAGTAGAGTAGAAGAGTGCTCTTTTCTCAAAAACAGAGTTTGTTTCTTGTAAGGCGAGCTAGCGTTTGTTTCCCAGTCCTAAATGGAGTTGAATCCCATGCAGTTTCTGGTCCTACGAGCAAGAGTTGTTTTCTGGTAAGTAGAGTCACTATTGAGATCCCATTGCCATACACAGTGCAAAGAGCCCTCGCGTCTGTTCCCAGCAATTACGTCGTATTGGACTGAAGAGGAGCTACTGTTCTTGTCAGTTTCCTAAGCAGAGTTCAACTAGATATGGCCCGTGTGTGTAGGAAGCACAGTTCTTTTGTTCTGAGCAAGCTCACTGTTCTGGCCCTATAGGAAGCACAGTAGAGTAGAAGAGTGCTCTTTTCTCAAAAGCAGAGTGTGTTTCTTGTAAGGCGAGCTAGCATTTGTTTCCTAGTCCTAAATGGAGTTGAAGCACATGCAGTTTCTGGTCCTGCGAGAAAGAGTTGTTTTCTGGTAAGATGAGTAACTATTGCGCTCCCTTTGTCAACCCAGGGCAAATAGCACTGGCATCTGTTCCCAGCATGTACAGTGTATTGGACGGAAGAGGAGCTACTATTCTTGTCAGTTTCATAAGCAGAGTTGAACTAGATATGGCCCCTGTGTGTAGGAATCACAGTTCTTTTGTTCTGAGCAAGCTCACTGTTCTGGCCCTATAGGAAACACAGTAGAGTAGAAGAGTGCTCTTTTCTCAAAAGCAGAGTGTGTTTCTTGGAAGGCGAGCTAGCGTTTGCTTCCCAGTCCTAAATGGAGTTGAATCACATGCAGTTTTTGGTCCTAGGAGCAAGAGTTGTTTTCTGGTAAGAAGAGTCACTATTGTGCTCTCTTTGCCATACACAGTGCAAGTAGCACTCGTGTCTTTTCCCAGCAAGTACAGTGTATTGGACTGAAGAGGAGCTACTGTTCTTGTCAGTTTCCTTAGCCGAGTTGAACTAGATATGGCCCGTTTGTGTAGGAAGCACAGTTCTTTTGTTCTGAGCCTTCTCACTATTCTGGCTCTATTGGAAACACAGTAGAGTAGAATAGTGCTCTTTTCTTAAAGCAGAGTGTGTTTCTTGTAAGGCGAGCTAGCATTTATTTTCCAGCCCTAAATGGAGTTGAATCACATGCAGTTTCTGGTCCTACGAGCAAGAGTTGTTTTCTAGTAAGTAGGGTTACTATTGCGCTCCCAATGTCATACACAGGGCAAATAGCACTGGCGTCTGTTCCCAGCATGTACAGTGTATTGGACTGAAGAGGATCTACTGTTCTTGTCAGTTTCCTAAGCAGAATTGAACTAGATATGGCCCGTGTGTAGGAAGCACAGTTCTTTTGTTCTGAGCAAGCTCACTGTTCGGACACCATAGGAAACACAGTAGAGTAGAAGAGTGCTCTTTACTCAAAAGCAGAGTGTGTTTCTTGTAAGGCGAGCTAGCATTTGTTTCCCAGTCCTAAATGGAGTTGAATCCCATGCAGTTTCTGGTCCTACGAGAAAGAGTTCTTTTCTGGTAAGAAGAGGTACTATTGTGCTCCCATTGCCATACACAGTGCAAATAGCACTCGTGTCTGTTCCCAGCAAATATAGTGTATTGGACTGAAGAGGAGCTACTGTTCTTGTCACTTTCCTAAGCAGAGTTGAACTAGATATCGCCCGTGTATGTAGGAAGCACAGTTCTTTTGTTCTGAGCAAGCTCACTGTTCGGACCCCATAGTAAACACAGTGGAGTAGAAGAGTGCTCTTTTCTCAAAAGCAGAGTGTGTTTCTCGTAAGGCGAGCTAGCATTTGTTTCCCAGTCCTAAATGGAGTTCAATCACATGCAGTTTCTGGTCCTATGAGTAAGAGTTGTTTTCTGGTAAGATGAGTAACTATTGCGCTCCCTTTGTCAACACAGGGCAAATAGCACTGGCATCTGTTCCCAGCATGTACAGAGTATTGGACGGAAGAGGAGCTACTATTCTTGTCAGTTTCATAAGCAGAGTTGAACTAAATATGGCCCCTGTGTGTAGGAAGCACAGTTCTTTTGTTCTGAGCAAGCTCACTGTTCTGGCCCTCTAGGTAACACAGTAGAGTAGAAGAGTGCTCTTTTCTCAAAAGCAGAGTGTATTTCTTGTAAGGCGAGCTAGCCTTTTTTTACTAGTGCTAAATGGAGTTGAGTCACATGCAGTTTCTGGTCCAACGAGCAAGAGTTGTTTTCCTGTTAAGAAGAATCTCTATTGCGCTCCCATTGCCATACACAGTGCAAATAGCACTCGTGTCTGTTCCCAGCAAGTACAGTGTATTAGACTGAAGAGGAGCTACTGTTCTTGTCATTTCCCTAAGCAGAGTTGAACTAGATATGGCCCGTGTGTGTAGGAAGCACAGTTCTTTTGTTCTGAGCAAGCTCACTGTTCGGAACCCAGAGGAAACACAGTAGAGTAGAAGAGTGCTCTTTTCTCAAAAGCAGAGTGTGCTTCTTGTAAGGCGAGCTAGCATTTGTTTCCCAGTCCTATATGGAGTTCAATCACATGCAGTTTCTGGTCCTAAGAGCAAGAGTTGTTTTCTGGTAAGATGAGTAACTATTGCGCTCCCTTTGTCAACACAGTGCTAAAAGCACTGGCGTCTGTTCCCAGCAAGTACAGTGTATTGGACTGAAGAGGAGATCCTGTTCTTGTCAGTTTCCTAAGCAGAGTTGAACTAGATATGGCCCGTGTGTTTAGGAAGCACAGTTCTTTTGTTCTGAGCAAGCACACTGTTCGGAGCCCATAGGTAACACAGTAGAGTAGAAGAGTGCTCTTTTCTCAAAAACAGAGTGTGTTTCTTGTAAGGCGAGCTAGTGTTTGTTTCCCAGTCCTAAATGGAGTTGAATCCCATGCAGTTTCTAGTCCTACGAGCAAGAGTTGTTTTCTGGTAAGTAGAGTCACTATTGAGATCCCATTGCCATACACAGTGCAAATAGCCCTCGCGTCTGTTCCCAGCAATTACGTTGTATTGGACTGAAGAGGAGCTCCTGTTCTTGTCAGTTTCCTAAGCAGAGTTGAACTAGATATGGCCCGTGTGTTTAGGAAGCACAGTTCTTTTGTTCTGAGCAAGAACACTGTTCGGAGCCCATAGGAAACACAGTAGAGTAGAAGAGTGCTCTTTTCTCAAAAACAAAGTGAGTTTCTTGTAAGGCGAGCTAGCGTTTGTTTCTCAGTCCTAAATGGAGTTGAATCCCATGCAGTTTCTGGTCCTACGAGCAAGTTGTTTTCTGGTAAGTAGAGTCACTATTGAGATCCCATTGCCATACACAGTGCGAATAGCCCTCGCGTCTGTTCCCAGCAAGTACGGTGTATTGGAATGAAGAGGAGCTACTGTTCTTGTCAGATTCCTAAGCAGAGTTGAACTAGATATGGCCCGTGTGTGTAGGAAGCACAGTTCTTTTGTTCTGAGCAAGCTCACTGTTCTGGCCCTATAGGAAACACAGTAGAGTAGAAGAGTGCTCTTTTCTCAAAAGCAGAGTGTGTATCTTGTAAGGAGAGCTAGCATTTGTTTCCCAGTCCTAAATGGAGTTGAATCACATGCAGTTTCTTGTCCTATGAGAAAGAGTTGTTTTCTGGTAAGATGAGTAACTATTGCGCTCCCTTTGTCAACACAGGGCAAATAGCACTGGCATCTGTTCACAGCATGTACAGTGTATTGGACGGAAGAGGAGCTACTATTCTTGTCAGTTTCATAAGCACAGTTGAACTAGATATGGCCCCTCTGTGTCGCAAGCACAGTTCTTTTGTTCTGAGCAAGCTCACTGTTCTGGCCCTATAGGAAACAGAGTAGAGTAGAAGCGTGCTCTTTTGTCAAAAGCAGAGTGTGTTTCTTGGAAGGCGAGCTAGCATTTGTTTCACAGTCCTAAATGGAGTTGAATCACATGCAGTTTTTGGTCCTAGGAGCAAGAGTTGTTTTCTGGTAAGAAGAGTAACTATTGTGCTCCCATTGCCATACACATTGCAAGTAGCACTCGCGTCTTTTCCCAGCAAGTACAGTATATTGGACTGAAGAGGAGCTACTGTTCTTGTCAGTTTCCTAAGCAGAATTGAACTAGATATGGCCCGTTTGTGTAGGAAGCACAGTTCTTTTGTTCTGAGCCTTCTCACTGTTCTGGCTCTATTGGAAACACAGTAGAGTAGAAGAGTGCTCTTTTCTCAAAGCAGAGTGTGTTTCTTGTAAGGCGAGCTAGCATTTGTTTTCCAGTCCTAAATGGAGTTGAATCACATGCAGTTTCTGGTCCTACGAGCAAGAGTTGTTTTCTGGTAATAGGGTTACTATTGCGCTCCCGTTGTCATACACAGGGCAAATAGCACTGGCGTGTGTTCCCAGCATGTACAGTGTATTGGACTGAAGAGTATCTACTGTTCTTGTCAGTTTCCTAAGCAGAATTGAACTATATATGGCCCGTGTGTAGGAAGCACAGTTCTTTTGCTCTGAGCAGGCTCACTGTTCGGACACCATAGGAAACACAGTAGAGTAGAAGAGTGCTCTTTTCTCAAAAGCAGAGTGTGTTTCTTGTAAGGCGAGCTAGCATTTGTTTCGCAGTCCTAAATGGAGTTGAATCCCATGCAGTTTTTGGTCCTACGAGAAAGAGTTGTTTTCTGGTAAGAAGAGGTACTATTGTGCTCCCATTGCCATACACAGTGCGAATAGCCCTCGCGTCTGTTCCCAGCAAGTACGGTGTATTGGAATGAAGAGGAGCTACTATTCTTGTCAGATTCCTAAGCAGAGTTGAACTAGATATGGCCCGTGTGTGTAGGAAGCACAGTTCTTTTGTTCTGAGCAAGCTCACTGTTCTGGCCCTATAGGAAACACAGTAGAGTAGAAGAGTGCTCTTTTCTCAAAAGCAGAGTGTGTTTCTTGTAAGGCGAGCTAGCATTTGTTTCCCAGTCCTAAATGGAGTTGAATCACATGCAGTTTCTTGTCCTATGAGAAAGAGTTGTTTTCTGGTAAGATGAGTAACTATTGCGCTCCCTTTGTCAACACAGGGCAAATAGCACTGGCATCTGTTCACAGCATGTACAGTGTATTGGACGGAAGAGGAGCTACTATTCTTGTCAGTTTCATAAGCACAGTTGAACTAGATATGGCCCCTCTGTGTAGCAAGCACAGTTCTTTTGTTCTGAGCAAGCTCACTGTTCTGGCCCTATAGGAAACAGAGTAGAGTAGAAGCGTGCTCTTTTGTCAAAAGCAGAGTGTGTTTCTTGGAAGGCGAGCTAGCATTTGTTTCCCAGTCCTATATGGAGTTGAATCCCATGCAGTTTTTGGTCCTAGGAGCAAGAGTTGTTTTCTGGTAAGAAGAGTAACTATTGTGCTCCCATTGCCATACACATTGCAAGTAGCACTCGCGTCTTTTCCCAGCAAGTACAGTGTATTGGACTGAAGAGGAGCTACTGTTCTTGTCAGTTTCCTAAGCAGAGTTGAACTAGATATGGCCCGTTTGTGTAGGAAGCACAGTTCTTTTGTTCTGAGCCTTCTCACTGTTCTGGCTCTATTGGAAACACAGTAGAGTAGAAGAGTGCTCTTTTCTCAAAGCAGAGTGTGTTTCTTGTAAGGCGAGCTAGCATTTGTTTTCCAGTCCTAAATGGAGTTGAATCCCATGCAGTTTCTGGTCCTATGAGCAAGTTGTTTTCTGGTAAGTAGAGTCACTATTGAGATCCCATTGCCATACACAGTGCGAATAGCCCTCGCGTCTGTTCCCAGCAAGTACGGTGTATTGGAATGAAGAGGAGCTACTGTTCTTGTCAGATTCCTAAGCAGAGTTGAACTAGATATGGCCCGTGTGTGTAGGAAGCACAGTTCTTTTGTTCTGAGCAAGCTCACTGTTCTGGCCCTATAGGAAACACAGTAGAGTAGAAGAGTGCTCTTTTCTCAAAAGCAGAGTGTGTATCTTGTAAGGAGTGCTAGCATTTGTTTCCCAGTCCTAAATGGAGTTGAATCACATGCAGTTTCTTGTCCTATGAGAAAGAGTTGTTTTCTGGTAAGATGAGTAACTATTGCGCTCCCTTTGTCAACACAGGGCAAATAGCACTGGCATCTGTTCACAGCATGTACAGTGTATTGGACGGAAGAGGAGCTACTATTCTTGTCAGTTTCATAAGCACAGTTGAACTAGATATGGCCCCTCTGTGTAGCAAGCACAGTTCTTTTGTTCTGAGCAAGCTCACTGTTCTGGCCCTATAGGAAACAGAGTAGAGTAGAAGCGTGCTCTTTTGTCAAAAGCAGAGTGTGTTTCTTGGAAGGCGAGCTAGCATTTGTTTCACAGTCCTAAATGGAGTTGAATCACATGCAGTTTTTGGTCCTAGGAGCAAGAGTTGTTTTCTGGTAAGAAGAGTAACTATTGTGCTCCCATTGCCATACACATTGCAAGTAGCACTCGCGTCTTTTCCCAGCAAGTACAGTATATTGGACTGAAGAGGAGCTACTGTTCTTGTCAGTTTCCTAAGCAGAGTTGAACTAGATATGGCCCGTTTGTGTAGGAAGCACAGTTCTTTTGTTCTGAGCCTTCTCACTGTTCTGGCTCTATTGGAAACACAGTAGAGTAGAAGAGTGCTCTTTTCTCAAAGCAGAGTGTGTTTCTTGTAAGGCGAGCTAGCATTTGTTTTCCAGTCCTAAATGGTGTTGAATCACATGCAGTTTCTGGTCCTACGAGCAAGAGTTGTTTTCTGGTAATAGGGTTACTATTGCGCTCCCGTTGTCATACACAGGGCAAATAGCACTGGCGTGTGTTCCCAGCATGTACAGTGTATTGGACTGAAGAGTATCTACTGTTCTTGTCAGTTTCCTAAGCAGAATTGAACTATATATGGCCCGTGTGTAGGAAGCACAGTTCTTTTGCTCTGAGCAGGCTCACTGTTCGGACACCATAGGAAACACAGTAGAGTAGAAGAGTGCTCTTTTCTCAAAAGCAGAGTGTGTTTCTTGTAAGACGAGCTAGCATTTGTTTCGCAGTCCTAAATGGAGTTGAATCCCATGCAGTTTTTGGTCCTACGAGAAAGAGTTGTTTTCTGGTAAGAAGAGGTACTATTGTGCTCCCATTGCCATACACAGTGCAAATAGCACTCACGTCTGTTCCCAGCAAGTACAGTGTATTGGACTGAAGAGGAGCTACTGTTCTTGTCAGTTTCCTAAGCAGAGTTGAACTAGATATGGCCTGTGTGTGTTGGAAGCACAGTTCTTTTGTTCTGAGCAAGCTCACTGTTCGGACCCCATAGGAAACACAGTAGAGTAGAAGAGTGCTCTTTTCTCAAAAGCAGAGTGTGTATCTTGTAAGGAGAGTTAGCATTTGTTTCCCAGTCCTAAATGGAGTTGAATCACATGCAGTTTCTGGTCCTATGAGCAAGAGTTGTTTTCTGGTAAGATGAGTAACTATTGTGCTCCCTTTGTCAACACAGGGCAAATAGCACTGGCATCTGTTCCCAGCATGTCCAGAGTATTGGACGGAAGAGGAGCTACTGTTCTTGTCAGTTTCGTAAGCAGAGTTGAACTAAATATGGCCCCTGTGTGTAGGAAGCACAGTTCTTTTGTTCTGAGCAAGCTCACTGTTCTGGCCCTATAGGAAACACAGTAGAGTAGAAGAGTGCTCTTTTCTCAAAAGCAGAGTGTGTTTCTTGTAAGGCGTGCTAGTGTTTGTTTCCTAGTCCTAAATGGAGTTGAATCACGTGCAGTTTCTGGTCCTATGAGAAAGAGTTGTTTTCTGGTAAAAAGAGTCAGTATTGTGCTCCCATTGCCATACACAGTGCAAATAGCACTCGCGTCTGTTCCCAGCAAGTACAGTGTATTGGACTGAAGAGGAGATCCTGTTCTTGTCAGTTTCCTAAGCAGTGTTGAACTAGATATGGCCCGTGTGTGTAGGAAGCACAGTTCTTTTATTCTGAGCAAGCGCACAGTTCGGACCCCATAGGTAACACAGAAGAGTAGAAGAGTGCTCTTTTCTCAAAAGCAGAATGTGTTTCTTGTAAGGCGAGCTAGTGTTTGTTTCCCAGTCAGAAACGGAGTTGAATCCCATGCAGTTTCTGGTCCTATGAGAAAGAGTTGTTTTCTGGTAAGAAGAGTCACTATTGTGCTCCCATTGCCATACACAGTGCAAATAGCACTCGCGTCTGTTCCCAGCAAGTACAGTGTATTGGACTGAAGAGGAGATCCTGTTCTTGTCAGTTTCCTAAGCAGTGTTGAACTAGATATGGCCCGTGTGTGTAGGAAGCACAGTTTTTTTGTTCTGAACAAGCTCACAGTTCGGACCCCATAGGTAACACAGGAGGGTAGAAAGGTGCTCTTTTCTCAAAAGCAGAGTGTGTTTCTTGTAAGGCAAGCTAGTGTTTGTTTCCCAGTCCTAAATGGAGTTGAATCACATGCAGTTTCTGGTCCTACGAGCAAGAGTTGTATTCTGGTAAGTAGGGTTACTATTGCGCTCCCATTGTCATACACAGGGCAAATAGCACTGGCGTCTGTTCCCAGCATGTACAGTGTATTGGACTGAAGAGGATCTACTGTTCTTGTCAGTTTCCTAAGCAGAATTGAACTAGATATGGCCCGTTTGTAGGAAGCACAGTTCTTTTGTTCTGAGCAAGCTCACTCTTCGGAAACCATAGGAAACACAGAAGAGTAGAAGAGTGCTCTTTTCTCAAAAGCAGAATGTGTTTCTTGTAAGGCGAGCTAGCCTTTGTTTCCTAGTCCTAAATGGAGTTGAGTCACATGCAGTTTCTGGTCCTACGAGCAAGAGTTTTTTTCCTGTTAAGAAGAGTCTCTATTGCGCTCCCATTGTCATACACAGGGCAAATAGCACTGGCATCTGTTCCCAGCATGTACAGTGTATTGGACTGAAGAGGAGCTCTTGTTCTTGTCAGTTTCCTAAGCAGAGTTGAACTAGATATGGCCCGTGTGTGTAGGAAGCACAGTTCTTTTGTTCTGAGCAAGCTCACTGTTCGGACACAATAGGAAACACATTAGAGTAGAAGGGTGCTCTTTTTTCAAAAGCAGAGTGTGTTTCTTGTAAGGCGAGCTAGCGTTTGTTTCCGAGTCCTAAATGGAGTTGAATCCCATGCAGTTTCTGGTCCTATGAACAAGAGTTGTTTTCTGGTAAGAAGAGTCACTATTGAGCTCCCATTGCCATACACAGTGCAAATAGCACTCCCGTCTGTTCCCAGCAAGTACAGTGTATTGGACTGAAGAGGAGATACTCTTCTTGTCAGTTTCCTAAGCAGAGTTGAACTAGATATGGCCCGTGAGTGTAGGAAGCACAGTTCTTTTGTTCTGAGCAAGCTCACTGTTCTAGCCGTATAGGAAACACAGTAGAGTAGAAGAGTGCTCTTTTCTCAAAAGCAGAGTCTGTTTCTTGTAAGGCGAGCTAGCGTTTGTTTCCCAGTTTTAAATGAAGTTGAATCACATGCAGTTTTTGGTCCTAGGAGCAAGAGTTGTTTTCTGGTAAGAAGAGTCACTATTGTGCTCCCATTGCCATGCACCGTGCAAGTAGCACTCGCGTCTGTTCCCAGCAAGTACAGTGTATTGGACTGAAGAGGAGCTAATGTTCTTGTCAGTTTCCTAAGCAGAGTTGAACTAGATATGGCCCGTGTGTGTAGGAAGCACAGTTCTTTTGTTCTGAGCCTTCTCACAGTTCTGGGTCTATTGGAAACACTATAGAGTAGAAGAGTGCTCTTTTCTCCAAAGCAGAGTGTGTTCCTTGTAAGGCGAGCTAGCATTTGTTTTCCAGTCCTAAATGGAGTTGAATCACATGCAGTTTCTGGTCCTACGAACAAGAGTTGTTTTCTGGTAAGTAGAGTTACTATTGCACTGCCATTGTCATACACAGGGCAAATAGTATTGGCGTCTGTTCCCAGCATGTACAGTGTATTGGACTGAAAAGGATCTAC
Source organism: Peromyscus eremicus (assembly GCF_949786415.1). Taxonomy (NCBI): domain Eukaryota; kingdom Metazoa; phylum Chordata; class Mammalia; order Rodentia; family Cricetidae; genus Peromyscus; species Peromyscus eremicus. The sequence goes on along the minus strand of NW_026734530.1, from coordinate 6,985 downwards.
TGTTCTTTTCAGTTTCCTAAGCAGAATTGAACTAGGTATGGCACGTGTGTAGGAAGCACATTTCTTTTGTTCTGAGCAAGCTCACTCTTCGGACACCATAGGAAACACAGTAGAGTAGAAGAGTGCTCTTTTCTCAAAAGCAGAGTGTGTTTCTTGTAAGGCGAGCTAGTATTGGGGACCAATTCCGGACAGCAGTGTCCTTACTTTATCAAACCTTACAAAGGCAGGAAGTTCCTGGCCTAACCTCGGGCTGTACAACTTCCTGGAGTACCTGCTAATCAGCTAGCTGCAGGGCCTGGGACCAAAGTGACCTCACCCTCCCTTAGGAATTTTCCATCCTTCTCTCCGTGCTTCCCCTGTTCCCCCTCCCTGCCTGAAGCCCTGCTTATAAGCCTCAATACCCAGTCAATAAACGGAGACCTCGACGCAACTCAGAATGTCTCTGTCTTCCTTTATGCGCCTGGTCTCCTTTCTCTCTCGCCCCCATTGATCTTTCAGAACGTGCCTCCTCGGGTCTCATCAAATAACCTGGCCCGCGGGACCGGGCAAGTGGCGCCCGAACGTGGGGCTCGAGGCATGGTGACCTGCGGGACGATGGACAACGGAAGGGGCCCCGGAGAGGATCAGGGTAGAGACGCCCGGACTGCATCACTCATGCAACGCGGGCGAGTCTTGAGGTAAGTATGTCGTCCCATCGATCATGGGCAAAAATATATCTAAAGAGGCTGTTTTTCTAAAGGAGACGAAAAGGTAATCTTAGGGAGAGAGGAATAAGAATTAAGAAAAAGGATTTGATAAAATTCTTCCAATATGCGGAGGAGAAATGTCCCTGGTTAGTGATTAATGGACCAGGAATTCACCCTCTGACTTGGAACAAGGTTGGAAAAGATATTAACAAATTACTCAGAGACAGGGAAAATGTCCCCAATGCCTTTTTTAGTTTTTATGATGTGATTAGATATGTTCTAAAGGAAGCAGAGGGAGATGGGCGTGTTTCACATTTACTAGCCCTTGCAGAGGTTTTTCTCTCAAACTCCCCCTGCCTGACACCCAAGGGTCCAGAGGTTTATTGACATCTACCGGTAAGAGCGCTCTCTGTCCTGTCTGTGTCTCTGTCATGTTACTTTTCTTTTGTACCGGTCGATCGATTTGTACTTTGCAGGCTCTCACTGGGGCAGACGTGTCCGGACAGTGAACCTGGCGGCGAAGGGAGACGTCCCAGAGCCCTAAGGCCACCTCAGAGGTGACGATTTGGTTTAGGAGCATCTTTGGGTATCTTCCCCCACAATGGGAGGAAGTGCCACCTTGTATTTTGTCCCGGGAATTTGTCAGAGCCATTTTGTGGGTTTTTTTGTATGTTTTGTTGTGATCATTGTTACTTTACTGTCTCTCCTTCTCTTCCAAGAAAAAAATTTTTAACTAAACGAAAAAAGGGGAACTGCTGCAGGCCGCAGGGATATATCATAAAAACTCAGCTGGTTATGGCAAAGTCACTACCTGGAGGAATCAGGGAATTCCTCCAGAGGAAGCCAAATCCTAAGGAGTTTTTGATGTTACTTGGCTTGTTATATATCAGCTGTATTCTGTTATAAAAATCATGTGTGCCTTCATAGTTTTCCCAATTGATTTTTCCCTAAGAAGGGCTAACAATGTGCACTGATCACTCTCTAGACATACACATTCCAGGCATTTGGAGAACAGCCCCAGGAAAGGCTTTCTCTGGAATCAGATATCTCCCCTAGCCATTTTCAAGGACACAAGGAGACACCACGCAGGTGGTCACCCAACTTCCGAGGACTAACAGTGATAACCACCCACAGGTGAGTCTCCTGACTTAAGGTAAATTCCACAAGGAGACACCGCCCAGGTGGTCACCCAATTTCCGAGGACTAACAGTGATAACCACCCACATACAAGTCTCCTGACTTAAGGTAAATTCCACAAGGAGACACCGCCCAGGTGGTCGCTCAACTTCCGAGGACTAACAGTGATAACCACCCACATACAAGTCTCCTGACTTAAGGTAAATTCCACAAGGAGACACCGCCTAGGAGAGGTGGATGTTAAGTAATAGCTTCACACAGTTTAGCTTGGACCCTCCCTTTTATATACCGGGACTTCCAGGGCACAGAAAGAAAAAGAAAAAAGAGAATGGAAGAACTAGATGGGTAAGAACTTGAGAGGAACAAACTGCGATGGGGAAGAACAAGATGAGAAAGAGCCAGATGAGAGAGAAGGAGATGGGAGAGGAGCTGATAGGGGAAAGAACTAGATAGATGAGAACCTAGAAGGGTCAGAACTATATGAAGGAATTAAGATAGAACCTAGAGGTAGATAAATATAGAGAAATCAGGCAAGAAAGGAGCTAGACATGAGAGCAGAATAGAAGCTGTGTAGAGAGAGAACTGTCACAGAATAATAAAGTGTGTGAAAAAAAAAAGGTGCATGTCTGACTGACAGGTATGTGGAAGCCCCTGATGTCTGTTTGATCAAGGACAGAGATCCTCAAGTCTGGATTGTTTTTGATGTGATTGAGCCTGGAGGTTAGCCCCCCCCCCCCCGAGCACATCAGGCTGTCATTGTTCTTGGAGCTTTGTTGGTTGTTTTGTTGGGGCAAAGTTTTTTTGTATGCCCTTGGTCTTGGGTGTAATATGTTAATTGTTCTCATTGTTGACTTGACTGTGACGGACGCTATGGGACAGTTCCCTTCTTCTCTACTAGACCTTTGCCTAGCCCACTGGAAGGATTTGTGAGCCACAATAGAGGGAACTGAATTCCCCACCCCCACTCCCTGATTGAACTGAGATAAACAGGTAGCTCCTGCCAGGTGGGGCTTGCATACTGCAGGAGGGGCTTGCTGGCTGTGAATGAGGCCATCATCTCAGTGCTGATGTTCCGGTTCTTGGATTGTCTGTGTAGATGTTATTTGTTTCTGTCTGCTAACCTCCCTTATTTTCCTAGAGGAAGAGGAGGAAAGAGAGGCATAACAAAGGCCATCTCCGTCCCTCCCTAGCTCTCTTGCTATCAGGACTGCAGCCAGCCGCTGCTCTCAGGAGGATGGGGTGCGTGCTCTCGGTACAGGCGGGCAAAGATGGGAGCTCTGGACAGGGTAATGGGGACTGCCTGCAATTGACAAAAACTGTGTGAACACTAAAGAGAGAATCTGACCCTCCCTTCCTTTACTGTGATAACTTCAAGGTCTCTTCTGCCGGCCAGCAGCTTCTCTTGTTAGCCCTTCTCTGTCCTGGTATTGCTTAAAAAGAAATGTTAAATTACCAGTTCAAGATCCTGGGTAAATTATGCTTTTGTTTCCACAGGAAATATAAAAATTTACATGGTGTGAAACCTCAGTAACCCCCCTTACTCTATCTCCTACAGACAAAGAGGAGCCTGAACCAGGATTCCTAAGCGTAGATAAGAAGTTAGACCCCTTTTTCCCAGGTGGCTTTATCAGCTACAGAAACTTAGTAAAACACAGAGTCAGAATATATGACCATCTGGCAGAGGCTAAGTGGTCATAAAACATCCCAAACTTCTCCATCTAAGTCTCCAGGTGGCTTCTTTGGGGGCAATCTGGGCATAACAATGGGTTTTGGTCATTTGAGTTCAGTGGGTTACAAATACTTGCCATCATTTAAGAGAATTGGTTTCAAATTATTGTTGGTTAAGATAAAAAATAATGTTTTTATAAAAAATGACTTAAGATATATATATATATATATAAAAATGAAACATGTTTCATATTTCTTTGTCTTGCTATTCTGCTGTTACATTGAGACTCCAAAGGGTCATAGTTGTAAAAATGTCTGTCTACTCTACAGGTATGAATGAAAAATGTGGCCACATGTGTGTTTGGTTTTGAATGTCTGAGTTTTCATGTCCTTTGTGTTAAGAAATACAAGTTAATACTAGTCATCTGGCTATTCAGATACTAGTTTAAAACATAAACTGTTCTATATAAATAAAAAACTGAGAGGTATATTTGACTAATATATCTATAGGAGAACAAATTGGCCTGGTTATTGTTACCAAACTTAGAGATATTTTCAAGATTAGGCCTAGATTTGTTTGGCTCAGATACATTAAATAGATAATAGTCCTCAAACCTGTCAAAGATCTGATGAATATGGCATTTACATTATTTGATAAAAAGCTTACTATAGCAAACAGAGACTCCGAGCTCCCCAGCTCCTAGCAATGACTCCCAAGGTATTCAAAAAAGATATGAAACAATAACAAGAAGATGCCACCTGAATTGTGGACAATGCTGTCCTGACACCTGTCCTGCCAACACTATGAAGACTATAGGAGCCTGGGATGATGACAGTCTGGGTAATGGATAGTCTATGTTTTTTTTTTTAAATAGACTTAAAAGTCTGCACTCAGGTAAAGTTTATCCTTCTCAGATCTTTGATGACATTGATTACTGGACTAGCTATAGCTTTCTCAGCTTAGTAATTGATTGATCAATGGAATAATTAATTAAAGTTAATAAGTCTCTTTAAAAAAGATAAACAGGTTGTAAATATAGACTTACAGATGCTTTTCATTGAGCCAAGGAAATTTCAGTCCAATCTATTTTTGGTTCTCTAGATAAAAAAGACACTATGGATTTCAGGGCAAATTGATAATACTACAATTACTAAGACTATGGGTCTAAAAGTTCCAAATAAGTTCGTAAGTTTTAACTCCTGTTCCTAGTTTATATCTGTCTCAACAGGTTTCCACTTGGCTGACAGATACATCCAAGCATCATTTGCTGGTGACAAACTACTGCAAATGACTATGAGCCCTGAACTTGCTGAAAGCTGATATGGACCAATTCAGCCGATATGTATACCATCTCTTCAGCTGGTCAATAAAACGTTCCCTCTTGTCTTTGACTAACATTCTGGCTTTCCAGGGCCTTGATAACAACATCCCAATGTCAGCAGGAAGTAATTATAGAAGAGAGAAAACATCGACCCTGTTTCCCCCCCACCCTGGAATGTTAGCTCAAAAGGGAATTTCTTGTCATAGGGAACCTGAGATAAAGATCCAAGTTGCTTGAGGATAAGGAACTCTGTCAGCCATCATAAGGCTTTTGACCTTGTGTTTCTGCTAATTACTGTTGGCTCTTATATCACTGATGTCTTAACTAAATGATGATTCATGTCTGGGTACCACTAAACTGAGGATGCTAGAATTCCAATATCCACCTCGGAACCCATGACACACTTGCAGATGGCAAAAACTAAATAAGGGGAAGCTTGCTTTGCAATTGATAATGGGAAAACTCTTATGCTCTGGTCCAATTAGTCTCCGATATGGAATTCTTTGAGCAGAGAGGCAGATACACTCGAGAACCTGTGTCTATGACTATTGCCCTCTTGTTAGGTATTGGGGCATCACTGCAGGAATTGGTACAGGAACTACTGCTCTCGTGCAGAGCAACCACCTTATGCAGTCACAAATGGCTATGACTACTGACCTAGAGGCCATAGAAAGATCCATTTCTGCTCTGGAGAAATCTTTAACATCGCTCTCTGAGGTTGTGTTACAAAACATAAGAGGTCTGGATTTACTATTTTTAAAGGAGGGGGGATTAAGTGCAGCCTTGAAGGGAGAATGCTGCTTTTATGCCGACCATACTGGTATTGTCAGGGAATCCATGGAAAAATTAAGGGAAAGGCTGGCTCAAAGAAAAAGGGAGTTTGAAAATCAGCACGGGTGGTTTGACCTTTGGTCCCTGGGCCTTTCAGCGGTTGACTCGGTTTATCAAAAATCAGATTGATTCGGCCTTACCAGGACATGTCTCAATTCATTATCACCGAGTAGATTCCGAGGAGGCCGGCCAGAAGCCCCATCAAGGACTCAGATTCAGTGTCCTAAGGCCCTAACGTCTCCACGGTCCTGCTAGAGGGTACTCAATGATGGGAATAGTACAGGGCCCACGCCGGAGACAACAGCATACAGAGGTCACCCGAGACCGGCTCAACACGGCATGCTGCTGAGCGTGGGAAGCGCCCTGTGTAGCCTAAGACAGGGACTCTCTCGGACCTTAGCCACCCCGATCACATGGACTTGATCCATTTTTGAGAAAAGAGGGGGAACTGTTGGGGACCGATTCAGGACAGCAGTGTCCTTACTTTATCAAACCTTACAAAGGCAGGAAGTTCCTGGCCTAACCTCGGGCTGTACAACTTCCTGGAGTACCTGCTAATCAGCTAGCTGCAGGGGCCTGGGACCAAAGTGACCTCACCCTCCCTTAGTAATTTTCCATCCTTCTCTCCGTGCTTCCCCTGTTCCCCCTCCCTGCCTGAAGCCCTGCTTATAAGCCTCAATACCCAGTCAATAAACAGAGACCTCGACACAACTCAGAATGTCTCTGTCTTCCTTTATGCGCCTGGTCTCCTTTCTCTCTCACCCCCATTGATCTTTCAGGAGGTGCCTCCTCGGGTCTCATCAAATAACCTGGCCCGCAGGACCGGGCAAGCTAGTATTTGTTTCCCAGTCCTAAATGGAGTTGAATCCCATGCAGATTCTGGTCCTACGAGAAATAGTTGTTTTCTGGTAAGAAGAGGTACTATTGTGCTCCCACTGCCATACACAGTGCAAATAGCTCTCGCGTCTGTTCCCAGCAAGTACAGTGTATTGGACTGAAGAGGAGCTACTATTCTTGTCAGTTTCATAAGCAGAGTTGAACTAGATATGGCCCCTCTGTGTGGCAAGCACAGTTCTTTTGTTCTGAGCAAGCTCACTGTTCTGGCCCTATAGGAAACACAGTAGAGTAGAAGTGTGCTCTTTTCTCAAAAGCAGAGTGTGTTTCTTGGAAGGCGAGCTAGCGTTTGTTTCCCAGTCCTAAATGGAGTTGAATCACATGCAGTTTTTGGTCCTAGGAGGAAGAGTTGTTTTCTGGTAAGAAGAGTAACTATTGTGCTCCCATTGCCATACACAGTGCAAGTAGCACTCGCGTCTTTTCCCAGCAAGTACAGTGTATTGGACT